>NC_140590.1:719014399-719404399 GCF_964204655.1 Triturus cristatus | reverse complement strand
CTGTTCACCTTGGGGACCTGCTGTGGATATGGGTACGGCCCGGCATGAGATTTACACCATCTCCCCCGGATTTTCAAGGGCCAACGAGAGCTCACCAGACACCGCTGGAACCGCAATGCTTTCCAAGGCTCAGGCCCCTCTCTCCGGGCGAACCCATTCCAGGGCGCCCTGCCCTTCACAAAGAAAAGAGTACTCTCCCTGGGGCTCCCGCCGGCTTTTCCGGGATCATTTGCGTTACCGCACTGGACGCCGCAAGGGCGCCCGTCTCTGCCACTCCAGGTTCGGGGGTCTGAACCCGACTCCCTTTCGATCGGCCCAGGGCAACGGAGGCCATCGCCCGTCCCTTCCAAACAGCGCTCACCCATCTCTTAGGACCGACTGACCCATGTTCAACTGCTGATCACATGGAACCCTTCTCCACTTCGGCCTTTAAAGTTCTCATTTGAATATTTGCTACTACCACCAAGATCTGCGACTGCTCCACCTGGGCTCTGTGCGCACCGCAGCAGCCCTCCTACTCGTCGCTGCTTAGCCCCCGCGGCTCTCAGCGCCGGTGGCGGCCAGGTATGTGCCCGACTCTCCAGCGCCATCCATTTTCAGGGATAGTTGATTCGGGAGGTGAGTTGTTACACACTCCTTAGCGGATTCCGACTTCCATGGCCACCGTCCTGCTGTCTATATCAACCAACACCTTTTCTGGGGTCTGAAGAGCATCGGGCGCCTTAACCCGGCGTTCGGTTCATCCCACAGCGCCAGTTCTGTTTACCAAAAGTGGCCCACTAGGCATTCGCATTCCATGCCTGGCTCCACGCAGCGAGCCGGGCTTCTTACCCATTTAAAGTTTGAGAATAGGTTGAGATCGTTTTGGCCCCAAGACCTCTAATCATTTGCTTTACCAGATAAAACTGGGGGCTCTGAGCGCCAGCTATCCTGAGGGAAACTTCGGAGGGAACCAGCTATTAAATGGTTCGGTTAGTCTTTCTCCCCTATACCCAGGTCGGACGACGGATTTGCACGTCAGGACCGCTATGGACCTCCACCAGAGTTTCCTCTGACTTCACCCTGCCAGGCATAGTTCACCATCTTTCGGGTCCTATCACGCACACTCATGCTCCACCTCCCCGATGGAGCGGGCATGGTGGGAGCACCTCAGCCGGCGCGCGCCGGCCCTCACCTTCATTGCGCCACAGGGTTTTGCTCGGCCCTCCGACTCGCGCAGGGGTTAGACTTCTTGGTCCGTGTTTCAAGACGGGTCGGTGGGTAACCGACACCGCTGCAGACCCTTGGCGCCCGGTGTGCGCCTCCCCGACCGGCGGCACGATGCGGTCGGGGCGCACTGAGAACAGTCCGCCTCAGTCGACAGTCACGCCCCTTCCCCGCCAACAGGTGCCCAGGGGAGGTGGCCACTGCCAGGGGGGCTGTAACACCCTCCGCCGGAGCGGAGAGCCACCTGCCACCCTGAAGCCTTCAAAGCCGACCCAGAAGGGGGGGGGGGGGGGTTTAAGACCCTGCCAGAGCAGGGGCCATGGCGTCCCGGCAGTGCGCGCGCCCTCTTTCCCTGGATCAGATCTAGAGGGGCTTCGCCCTCCCTGGGAAGCGGGCTGCGGAGATGGGCGCCTAAGACGCGGGCAGCCGGGCGGACACCACAGACAGCCACGCGCGGCATGCAGCCAGGTGCCCTGGGACAGGCCCGGGGTGGACCAGACTCTGGACACCGCCTCCCTGCCGAGGTGGGGAAGCGGGGCTAGGCGCACCGGCGGCGTACCTCCACGGCAGGACCCAGTGAGGGACCCTGTCACGGGTGATCAGGGGGTCTGACCTTGTGGGGGGACGAAGGGAAGCGGAGCTAACCCTGCGACGATTGAGCAACCCTCAGACAGGCGTAGCCCCGGGAGGAACCTGGGGCTGCAAGGTGCATTCGAAGTGTCGATGATCAATGTGTCCTGCAATTCACACTTGTTCTCGCAGCTAGCTGCGTTCTTTACTGACGCGCGAGCCGATTGATCCACCGCCAAGAGTCACAGGCAACTTTTCAAAAACGTTTGCCCACCTGCGGGCGCAGGAGAGGCGGGAGGAAGGTGACACCGTTTGTCTACCGCCCGCGCGGTGAGACGGCCCAGGCTTCCCGTTCCAGGCTTCCCCTCTGGGAGTCAGACTGCACCGTCGGGAGAAAAAAAAACATTACTAGGTGCCTGGGAGTCCGTTCCCCCCCCCCCCCCCCCCCCCCCGCACCTCCCCCCACCCACCCGCAGGCGAGGAAGGGGGCTCCAGGTGCGACAAGAGCAGGCAGCCACGCAGCCGCCGGTCCCTCCCGGAGTGACAGGGAGGGACCGCGCCAGTCTTCAAACTCCTCGGCCCGGCTGCACGGGACCGGGTCAAACCGAGTACCTGGCAACGAGTGAGGGTCACCCCACCTGCACGTCAGCCGCCTGTAGCTAGGCAGCTCCGAGCCATGCTGGCAGGCTGGCGTTTTCAGGCCAGCCCACCCCACCCTTGGCCGGGTCGGAGGCGCCAGAAGGGAAGAGCCAGGTCGCTCCCCATCCCGCACGCCTCCCACCGAGAGGAGCCAGAGTCCCCTCGCAGGCCCTCGGCCCCTTCTCTTCCAGGCCACCCTGTCACATGAGAAGGGCCAATCCTCGGTCGCCTGGATCCCGGTCGGGCCGGGACATGGGCGTGGGAGGGCCCAGCCGGTGGCAGAGCCTTTCGAGGGGGTTGATACCAGCCCAGTGATGCACTGCCATTCGGTTTTCCCCCCTACCCCGGGGGGTTGTGCCGGGTGAGCTTGGGTTCCGTCTTAGGAGGGCCTACCGCTGAGCCCTCCCCAGAGAGGGACAGGGGACCGGGGTCGCCCCCCCGTCCCCTGTCCCTCATGCGTCGGTCAGGTCCTCCCCGGTGGAAGAGGCCCGACGAAGGCCCGGTCCTCACCCAAGCGCCCTATGCGGCCGCAGACCGGTCTGCCGGCCGGGGCGCGGCAGGACAGGGCCGGGCCCTGTGCCTAAGGTGTGTGCCCGCAGGAGGCAGCCGAGGGCTTCGGTCTGGCGCCGTCAGTCGCCCAGGCCGCTCTGCCGTTAATGATCCTTCAGTAGGTTCACCTACGGAAACCTTGTTACGACTTTTACTTCCTCTAGATAGTCAAGTTTGATCGTATTCTCTGCGCTCCGCCAGGGCCGTTGCCGACCCCAGCGGGGCTGATCCGAGGACCTCACTAAACCATCCAATCGGTAGTAGCGACAGGTGGTGTGTACAAAGGGCAGGGACCTAACGCGAGCTTATGACCCGCACTTAATGGGAATTCCTCATTACTGGAAAATATTTGCCATCCCCAATCCCTATCACAAACTGGGTTCAGCAGGTTACCCGCACCTGTCGGCGAAGGGTAGACACACGCTGATCCGTTCAGTGTAGCCCCGGACATCAACGGCATCACAGACCTGTTATTGCTCGATCTCGTGTGGCTGAATGCCACTTGTCCCTCTAAGAAATTGGATGCCGACCGCTGGGGGTAGCGTAACTAGTTAGCATGGAGGAGTCTTGTTCGTTATCAAAATTAACTAAGAACAGCCATGCACCACCACCCACAGAATCGAGAAAGAGCTATCAATCCTTTCCGTGTCCGGGCCGGGCTAGGTTTCCCGTGTTGAGTCAAATTAAGCCGCAGGCTCCACTCCTGGTGGTGCCTTTCCATCAATTCCTTTAAGTTTCAGCTTTGCAACCATACTCCCCCCGGAGTCCAAAGACTTTGGTTTCCCGGAAGCTGCTCGGCGGGTCATGGGAATAACGCCGCCGGATCGCTAGTCGGCATCGTTTATGGTCAGAACTACAACGGTATCTGATAGTCTTCGATCTCCGACTTTCGTTCTTGATTAATGAAAACATTCTTGGCAAATGCTTTCGCTTGGGTTCGTCTTGCACCGGATATCTGACTATGGTTACCCCCAACTTTTTGCCTAGTGTCTAGCTGGTTTTTCGACTTAGTTGGCCTGAGATCCTGCCATTCAGGGTCTCAGGCTGTCTGCTCTCTCTTAAAAATGGACTCCATGTACCCTAGGTACATACACAATTGGTAAGGATCACCTTATTGGACCCTGTACAGTGTACCCTAGGTACCCAGGGCATAGGTGTACCCTAGGCCTCCCAGGGGCTGCAGCATGTATTATGCCACCCCTGGTCTGGCCTTCCAATCAGACACAACTGGCTGATCACTCAGCTGGGGCAAGGTTGTGTAATCACCCCTTGCTTAGATATAGTACACCTATATCTACCTTATATATAGACACATGTGTACCTATCAGCCACTCCTATGGCAGGCCTTAACAATCCTGGAGGCAGAGTGCTTGGTAACATGTGAGATGGTGCTCTAGCATGAGCTGAGCCTGTCTGCAGCTTTCGGAACCATGTCCTTATAGCTGTTCTATGATATAGCCTACCATATACTCTTAAAGTGCCTTATAAATCTTAAACGGTTATGGTAACTATGGTTTGGCTTTATTAAAACATGTCGTGTAAGGTGTCTAACACTTTGGAATAATACCCCCATATCATTTCTGGTGATGAGGATATTATTCCTCCCTTCTAGAGGGAGAGACATGTTAAAGTCCTACTTTGCTGTTTAACTCTAACCAAAGCCTCAGCATCACAAAATGGATGCTGCTGCCACAGACACGAGTCTGACCTCCTGCTGCTGGGAGTGATCCCGGCAAGGGAGGCTTGGACAATAGGTTTCCTGCTTGGGGAGGTGCTAGCACCTCCCCAGACAGACTTTAGTGTATTGGGGCAGGGAGGGCTGAAAGGAATGAGACATGCCTGGGGCACACAAGGTGTCCCATGCATAGTCCAGTTCAAACCGGTGCTGGGGCACTCCAGCCCCAGTCCTGGCACGAAACTGGACAAAGGGAAGGGGGTGTAACCACCCCCCTCCCAGGTCCGACCCATAAGGCGTGACCTAGCAGGTAACCCAGCCCCCCAGATTAGTATAAGAGTGGTAGCTGGGCCTCAGGAGATTAGATCATCCTGAACCTGCAACTTGAACAGAAACTCTGGACCTTCGACATTCGACGAAAGAAGAAGACTGAAGAATCTCCCTTGTGGCCAAGGATTGGCTACCCTGTGCAAACAGGCACCATCAAGAGACTACCCTTTGCTTTGCTGAAGTTCTACGAGGGACCGACTGCAGAGCCCGACCAGAGCCTTGACTTCCAGACTTCTCCGACCCTGATCCACATCCACAGCCGTGCTGAGATCCGTGGAGGCGACGAGAGACGTGGGACCGGCTACCTGGGAAAAGTGGCTAGTATCTTCAAGCGCAGCTTCTGAGGCACCCTCGAAGTTGTGCACCGGGGATTGAGAAGCCCCAACCCCAAGCACCATCTGCACCGAAGATCAGCCCCCCACACTCCACGAGTCCTGCGTGGGGCCCTTCTGCATTTTCTTGCTTGCCGCGTATGTCCGGTTGCTTGCCCGCTGGCTAGTGGCCTTTGTGACGACGCATCCTGAAATCTTCACCGCTGGTTTGGCTCCTCCAGACTGGCTCCTGCTTCTTTGAAAAAGAGAAGCACCCCAGACCTTCCTGGTCTGCACCAGAAGCAAGTCCTCCGTTCTTCGTGGGTTCCGCTTGCCAAGGCTTGGTGAGTCCTAGTCCAACTTCGACGCCGCCGTTAGCAAGAGCCTTCGTGGGACAGCCCGCCTCCTGGTCCTGGTCGTCCTCAACGTTCCCTGGTCCTCGTGGCTGCAGCGACAAGCTTCACCTGCAATCTTCACGACATCGCCTGGTTCCTTCCTGGTTCCACGTGGTCACTGGCTAGTGACCTTGACTCTGTCCCCTCTGCTTGCAGGTCTCTTCTCTTCTTGATCCCAGCCTTGGGATCCACCGGACACTCTTCACTGACTGCCTGTCAGCAACTTTCCTTCAGGCATCCATAGAAGTCCACGACGAAACCCGACGCAAGTTCACACCTATGCACACGCAGCCTGTGGGCTAGGTAACTTGGGTACTTCGGTGCTCACAAGGGTAGTGACTCCCCTTCGTCGTCAAGGTTTCCCTTGGCCTTTAGTGAGCAAGTTGCTAATCTAGCTTTGGATCACGCCAGGGTCATGTTAGTAGGTGATTTCAATTACTGGTACAAAGATCCATCAGAGGGCTCTCAATCGGCGGAACTGACCGACCTCCTGTCTAACCTCAATTTTAAGCAACTGGTGCTTTCCCCCACTCACGATAAAGGACACATACTGGATCAAGTGTGGTCTAATACCACTTGCGTGATGACCTCTCCGCTAACTTTGCCTTGCCTATGGTCAGATCATCTTATCCTTAAATTTAAAATTTGTGTCACTCACACCAGATCCACTGTGCCAATTGCTGGCAGATTAGCCAGGAATTGGAACGCTATGGATAAGACTGCTTTTTTACAGTCACTGGCTAATGATGTCCCCTTCCTGGACAATGACATAAATCTGTCAGTTTCCTCTCTAACTGACTGGCTACAAGCAGCCAGCAATCTCCATGCCCCGTACAAAAGACAAACTTGCACGGCGCACGGATGCCAATAGATGGTTTTCCGCCGACTTGAAAAGTAGGAAACTGACTTTACGTCAGCTTGAGCGCTTGTGGCGCCGTGATTATGACACTGAGGGAAAAATTTAATATACTAGGGCGAGGAAGGAATATATGAATGCCATCTCTGCAGCTAAGGTGGAGTATTTCTCTTCTCGCATTCTTGACTCCTCAAACAAATCTAAAGACATCTTCTCTGTCTTTAATGAACTGACCAACCTGGAGAATGTTCGTCCTAAAGTAATCCCCACTCAGTGTCTTTGCGACTCACTGAATTCTTACTTTAGTGACAAAATCACAGACATAAAAACTAGCATTCCCCAATCTAAGACCTCAATAACAACCGGCATGGCAATAAAGACTGGCTCTGCCACTCTTATTAATTTTCAACCCATAACTCATGACCAGCTCTTGGAACTAATGATGAAAGTCAAATCTGGCTCCCCACTGGATATCTGTCCCCCGCGTATCCTGAAAGAATGCTTTTCCACCTATCCAACCCCTGTCCTTGCCCTTCTAAATGATTCCCTCTTGTCTGGCATAGTCCCGTCCGCTTTCAAAAAAGCCACGGTCATACCACTATTAAAAAAACCCGGGGCGGATCCTGGTTGTAAGGCAAACTACAGGCCCATCTCCCTATTGCCTTACTTGGCAAAAATCCTGGAAGCACACGTGGCGAAAACTCTTTCTAATTTTTTGGAGGAGGAGTCCTGCTTTGACCCTCATCAGGCTGGATTCCGGCCTGCACACTCTACAGAGGCAGTGGTCACTGCAGTTTTGGACACACTTCGAGACTGCGCAGATAGACATTCTCCCCAGGCCCTGGTGCTTTTGGACTTGTCGGCCGCCTTCAACACGGTCGACCATAATATCCTGGTCGAGCGTGTCAGACAGGCCGGCATACAGGGCGTGGCAGCCTGCTGGGTGAGGTCCTTTTTGGAGGATCGCTCCCAAGCGGTGCGTCTGGGGGACTTGACTGGTGTTAAACAGTCCATCTCATGTGGAGTGCCACAGGGTTCTTCCCTGTCACCCCATCTTTTTAACATATACATACTCCCCCTCATACAAACCTTGAGGGACAAACAGGTGAGAGTTTTTAATTATGCAGACGACCTGCAGCTACTCTTTACCATTGACAACTCTGAAAAATCTGTGAGTCATTTCCAGTCAACCATGAGGTTTATTAAATCCTGGATGGATCAAAATCAGCTGAAACTAAATCCAGGTAAAACCGAATTGGTACTGACTGGGGACAGTGCTAAGTACTGGGGCCCTCACTATTGGCCTTTAGATCTGGGTCAAGCTCCGCAACCCTCACCATCGGCCAAAACGCTTGGAGTCATTGTGGACAGTGACCTTTCACTAAAAGCACAAGTGGGACAAGTGGTCTCCAAGTGCTTTTATCAGCTAAAAAAAATCAGGAAGGTCAGGCGATTATTAACGCCAGAAGCTATTACCCAGGTTGTGATCGCCACTGTTCTGTCCCATCTGGATTACGCGAATGCCATCTACTTGGGTCTCCCAAACTATTTACTCAAGCGTCTCCAGATGGTGCAGAACTATGCTGCTAGGCTGATCCTGAAGCAGCCTAGGTGGCAGGCGGCTACTCCTCTTCTCATTAAGCTGCACTGGCTTCCGGTCATACAACGTTGTTTCTTCAAAGCAGGCTGTATGATCTTTAAGTCACTACATGGTAAAAGCCCTAAATTTATTAATCAACTAATCTCCAGATATGTTCCCTCCCGTAATCTTCGCTCACTCCACTTAGGCCTTCTCCAGACCCCTCCCTTTAAACTTAAACGCTCTGGTGGACGTAGATTTGCCACACTGGCCCCCTGCCTATGGAACACCTTTCCCCTGGAAATCCGGTCCTGCCAAAATCTCTTACCCTTCCGGAAAACACTGAAGACATGGCTCTTTAGACAAGCTTTTTAATCCATCTCTTCCACCTCTGATTGTGTTACTGTCAAGTTTAGCGCCAAGAAACTAATCAGTGTTAGCGCGCTGAACAAATGATTTAATAACATAACATAACAGTGACTATCCTAGGGTCTAGTTTCCGATTCTCGACTCTCTAGCTGCTTCAGAAGTGTCCTTAAACTGTTAATTTCTAACTGCTAGTATTTCTATCGACTTTTACGCATTACGCGTGAGTGTTTCCACTCTGCACCTGAATCCCGTGGGCCTCCCACTTCCTAACTGTTGCTAGTGTAGTGTAGCCCCAGCGATTCCCTAGGCCTATCCTATTTCCGTGACAGTGGTCCTTATACCACTTACTTAGTATATGGTTTGCGTGGCCCCTAGGGCCTAACTGTATTACTTACCTGTGTGACTTAATGTATGCTTAAATAAGACTGTGTTGTACTTACCTCTAATCTCATAAAGAGTGCTGAGGGTTTGACTAGAATAAATACACTTTATTTTATATATATATCTGTTGTGGTGTCCTTTCATTTGGTATTCAAGGGAATATATATG
Source organism: Triturus cristatus (assembly GCF_964204655.1). NCBI lineage: Eukaryota > Metazoa > Chordata > Amphibia > Caudata > Salamandridae > Triturus > Triturus cristatus. The sequence goes on along the minus strand of NC_140590.1, from coordinate 719,395,371 downwards.
GTATCACAGCTGGCTTCACATGCCATTCAGAGTTTAGCCTAAGACTGCTCTTGTCCATGCTACCACTAGGATAGCTGGTCTATAAGGTTGACTTTACAACCAATCACCATAAGGGTATTTGGACTGATATAAGGTGTACACTAGAACTAGTGACATCATACATCAGGCCAACTTCTCACAACCGGTCCAAGTATTTCTCCTCTAGCGGCACAATACGAATGCCCCTGGCCATCCCTCTTAATCATGGCCCCAGTTCCGAAAACCAACAAAATAGAACCGGAGTCCTATTCCATTATTCCTAGCTGAAATATTCAGGCGACTGGCCTGCTTTGAACACTCTAATTTTTTCAAAGTAAACCCTTTGGAGCCTCAGGACACTCAGTCAAGAGCATCAAGGGGGCGCCGAAAGGCAGGAGCTGGGACAGGCGGTAGCTCACCTCGCGGTGGATCCCCAGCTCGATCCCATGATCCAACTACGAGCTTTTTAACTGCAGCAACTTTAATATACGGTATTGGAGCTGGAATTACCGCGCCTGCTGGCACCAGACTTACCCTCCAATGGATCCTCTTTAAAGAATTTAAAGTGTACTCATTCCAATTACAGGGCCTCGAAAGAGTCCTGTATTGTTATTTTTCGTCACTACCTCCCCGAGTCGGGAGTGGATAATTTGCACGCCTGCTGCCTTCCTTGGATGTGGTAGCCGTTTCTCAGGCTCCCCCTCCGGAATCGAACCCAGATTCCCCGTTACCTGTGGTCACCGTGGTAGGCACAGAAAGTACAATCGAAAGTTGATAGGGTAGACATTTGAATGTATTGTCGCGGTCATTGGGACATGCGATCGGGTCATTGGGACATGCGATCGGCCCGAGGTTATCTAGTCACCAAAGCGGCTGAGCGACCCCGGATTGGTCTTGGTCTGATAAATGCACGCATCCTGGGAGGTCAGCGCTCGTCGGCATGTATTAGCTCTAGAATTACCACAGTTATCCAAGTAACCGATGGAGCGATCAAAGGAACCATGACTGATTTAATGAGCCATTCGCAGTTTCACTGTACCGGCCATGTGTACTTACACGTGCATGGCTTAATATTTGAGACAAGCATATGCTACTGGCAGGATCAACCAGGTAGCCTCACCTGCTGATGGGGTGGGTTCGGGAACCGTGTGCCCATCTCCCCAACCGGCAACCTTCGCACACCCCTCCCTCTTGGGAGCCTACTAGCTGAAAGGAGCCCGCCCACCTGGGCGGGAGGGCTCGCTGGAGGGGTAGAGAGGTGCGGTCGCACGGGCACCGGCAGGCTCACCCGTCTCCCCCGACTCCCCCGAAAGGGAGAGGCAGGCCAAGGTTCAGCCTGAGCGATACGCAAGGGTACCGGAGCCTGGCGGCACCCCTCAGAACGGTTGTTCTGAGCTGCTGTGGAAATGTGCTGGGCGGCGAGGGTTGACGGCGTAGCACACGGGGCCTACGTACCTGCCGGACAGCAGCATCCGAGGGCCGGGCGCCATCTGACCCCTTCCACTCGGGTCAGACCACTGGGGGGCACGAGCTGCCAGGATTGCTCGGCCTTCGCTCTGCTGGGTAGGGTGAAGGGCCTCCCGCCAGGCAGCAGGCCCTTGAGTCGGACGGTGCATGCGGGGTGGAAGCTCCTTGCTTGAAACAGCCGAGGCTGGCCAAGCAGTCCATCCCTAAACGGACCAAGAGCGCCTAATCGATCAGAGTACGGCCTGGGCATCCCCTAGTAGGCCGCCCTCCGCGGTGGGATGCCCCTCCCGGGGCGAGCAGGCTCGGAGGAACAGCCCGTCGGGAAGGGGCGTAGGTCTAACTGAGCAGGCTTGGCGAAAAAGGACCATCGGGAAGGAGATGAGAGGCAGGCGCGTCCCTGGGCCCCCCGGCGGGCAGGCCTGGGTTCTGCCCTCCACCGTTTCGGACTCGTCAAACCTCATGGAGGTCTGACTGACCCTCTCCTTAATAATCCGGAGGAAAATTACCCCCCTTTCTTGCAATCAGTGCACACAAGGTGACAGAGGGGACCCATGGCGCGAATGTGCTCGACCTCCTGGAGCCATCGCTGGGATCGGGGAGGCAAATGAGCCCTCATCTGGACTTCCAGGGAAGCCTGGCCATCTGGTCGCCCCATTGGAAAGCATTGCGTGCGACCAGATGGCCGAGGGGATAGGTGCGACCAGATGGCCGAGGCGAAAGGTGCGACCAGATGGCTGCGCTCTAAAGGGAAGCCATCTGGTCGCTCTGTGCCCCAACGAAAGAGTGAGCGGGCACCGGGGCATGTGGGACCAGAGGCCTGGGCCCCAGCTGGGCCCCAGCCATGGAGACTGCGAGGGGGACCAAATGGGCCCTCCGACCCGGGGCCCGCAGACACCTTGACAAGCAGGGGAGGCCTGCACGGGACGACGGACCCCCGTCCTGGGCTCTTGGTGGAGCGACATGCCGGGGGGCGGGGCCCAGGGCCGGAGCACCCAACTCGGGGCCCGGCAGGCCCCTGGACCCAGCCGGGGCTCCCGGGCCCAGAGGTGCAGGGGAAGCCTCCCTGGGCCTGCGGGACCCCATCCCGGGCACCCAGCCACATGGCAGGACCGAAGACACAGCCCGAGGTGGGGAGGCCGCCTTCCCCGGATCCCTCAGGGGCCCCAGCCGGAGCTCCTGAACCCAGCCAAGCAAGGGGAGGCTTCCCGGGCACAACGGAACCCCGTCCCAGGCCTTTGGCAGAGCGACGGGACGGGGCCCAGGGCCGGAGCACCCGACCTGGGGCTCGGCGGGGCCCCTGGACCCAGCCAGGTCTCCCAGCCGCAGGAGAAGCCTCCCCGGGCCTGCCGAACATCATCCTGGGCACCCTGCCACGCGGCAGGGCCGAGGACTGAGCCCGGGATGGGGAGGCCACCCTCCCCGGGACCCTTAGGGGCCCCGGCCAGAGCTCCTGAACCGAGCCAAGTAAGGGGAGGCTCCCTGGGCACAACTGTTCCCCGTCCCAGGCCTTTGGCAGGGCAGGCCAGGGGACGGGGCCCAGGGCCGGAGCACCCGACGTGAGGCCCCTGGACGCAGCTGGGGCTCCCAGGCTCAGAGGCACAAAGGAAGCCTCCCCGGGCCTGCCAGACACCATCCCCGGCACCCTGCCACGCAGCAGGATCGAGGACAGAGCCCTGGGTGGGGAGGCTGCCCTCCCCAGGAGCCTCAGGGGCCCTGGCCGGATTTCCTGAACCCACCCAAGCAAGGGGAGGCTCACAGGGCACAACAGAACCCTACCCCGGGCCTTTGGCAGAGCGACAGGCTGGGGGACGGGGCCCAGGGCCCGAGCACAAGACCCGGGGCACGGCAGGGCCCCTGGACCAAGCCGGGGCTCCCAGGCCCAGAGGCACAAGAGAAGCCTCCCCGGGCCCGCCGCACACCATCTCGGGCTCCCTGCCACGCGGCAGGACCGAGGACAGAGCCCAGGGTGGGGAGGCTGCCCTCCTCGGGGACCCTGGGAGCCCCTAAACCCAGCTGAGCAGGGGGAGGCTCCCCGGGCCCACAGGACCCTATCTGCGGCAGGCCCGGGGACGGACTTCGGGTTAGGGCGGCGTCCTGGCCCATCCAGCTGCCAGCTGAGGACCACTAGGCCGAGAGGGGTTCCGGAGTACCCTGTCCCTAGTAATCTGGAGGAACTCTACCCCCCTTTATGGTAACCCATGCACACCGCGAGACTCAGGGGACCCTAGGCGCGGACTCGCCTGACCTCCTGGAGCCCTGGCTGGGATTGGGTAGGCAAATGAGCCCGCATCGGGACTTCCAGGGCAGCCCGGCCACCTGGTTGCCCCATTGGAAAACATTGCGTGCGACCAGATGGCCGAGAGGGAAAAGGTTCGACCAGATGGCCGGGACCGAGTGGGATGGGTATGCCCAGACGTGGGTCCCGTGCTCACTACGCCACTGGAGTCAAGCTATCCTGGCTGATGACGGCTGATAGCCAGAAACCGGTCCTAGGATGCTTGATTCCGGTCCAGGGAAGACATGGCTTGGCAGTTCGGGCTGGACTGTTCCCATGAGGCACAGGGTCAAGACTGATTTGCATATGGCCATGTCTGAACTGGGGTGGCGTAGTGGGCAAAAGAACGATGGATTTAACCCAGATCTCTTGACTGGGGGAGAATGTATGCATTGTCAGTATTCCGTCCATCATTTGTTTGTTGTAACGCTTTTCGCCCTGAGTGGGATGGGTATGCCCAAACGTGGGTCCCGTGCTCACTACGCCACTGGAGTCAAGCTATCCTGGCTGATGACGGCTGATAGCCAGAAACCGGTCCTAGGATGCTTGATTCCGGTCCAGGGAAGACATGGCTTGGCAGTTCGGGCTGGACTGTTCCCATGAGGCACAGGGTCAAGACTGATTTGCATATGGCCATGTCTGAACTGGGGTGGCGTAGTGGGCAAAAGAACGATGGATTTAACCCAGATCTCTTGACTGGGGGAGAATGTATGCATTGTCAGCATTCCGTCCATCATTTGTTTGTTGTAACGCTTTTCGCCCTGAGTGGGATGGGTATGCCCAGACGTGGGTCCCGTGCTCACTACGCCACTGGAGTCAAGCTATCCTGGCTGATGACGGCTGATAGCCAGAAACCGGTCCTAGGATGCTTGATTCCGGTCCAGGGAAGACATGGCTTGGCAGTTCGGGCTGGACTGTTCCCATGAGGCACAGGGTCAAGACTGATTTGCATATGGCCATGTCTGAACTGGGGTGGCGTAGTGGGCAAAAGAACGATGGATTTAACCCAGATCTCTTGACTGGGGGAGAATGTCTGCATTGTCAGCATTCCGTCCATCATTTGTTTGTTGTAACGGGACCGAAAGGACGGCCGCCCCGAGCCAAGCCTTCGCGGTAGGGCTCCTGACTGCCCTTGCAGGGCTCGGGGGCTCCGCTTCCTTAGGGGCTCGGGGACCCCTGCTGGGCCTCAGGCACGGGGAGGACCGCCGGAGCTCTCGGGCCCAGACGCCTTGGGGAGGCTGCCCAGGACCCATGGAGCCTGTCTCGGTCACTTTGCCACGCCGTGGGCTGGAGGTGGGAGCCTCCGGACGGAGGGGAGGTGTTGTCCGGGCATAGCCCATCTGGTCCCCGGTAAAGAACCGCCAGCCCGGGAGGGGTGTTCCGGCATACCCTGCCCCTAGTCATCCGGAGGAAAGCTACCCCTCTTTCTACGCACCCGACCTCCTGGAGCCCTGGCTGGAATTGGGGAGGCAAATCAGCATTCATCTGGACTTCCAGGGCAGCCCGGCCATCTGGTCGCCCCATTGGAAAGCATTGCGTGTGACCAGATGGGCGAGGGGAAAAGGTGCGACCAGATGCCTGGGACCGGCCCGGCCTGGGACCGCCCCAGGCCGGGCCTTCACGGTAGGGCTCCCGCCTGCCCTTGCAGGGCTCAGTGGCTCTGCACCAGGGACCCTTGTCCCGGGCAGACGGACCCTTGGCAGGCCGCAGGACGGGGGCTCCAACATCCCAGGCCCTGCCCGAAACCCAGTCCCCGGTGCCGGTCCCTGCTTCTCAACCCAGCCAGGCCGGGGAGATCGGGAAGCCTGCCTGGGCACGAGGAATCCCTCTCCCGGGCACACGGACCCTTGGCTGGTCGCAGGACGTGGGCTCGTGTTCCACACATTTTTTCCATAACTCCGCGTAGTGGCGCTACGCCAACTCTGCCCAGCCCTAGTAGAAACGCATGCGCTAAAATGACCAAATTTGGAGAAGGGGATGAAGATCGCAGTGGCCAGTGCTTTCCCAGCCACTGTTCAGTGGCATGCACAGATCCTCACAGTTGAGTATCCACTGAGAGCCTTTGTTAGATTATGTGCCGTCTCTGCGCTGTATGAGTTGGGTTTGTACTAAGGGGTAAGTATCCTTGTCTACAACGCTGTATAAAGAGAGCAAACAAAAGGAAGAAATGTGTTCTTTAATCTGAAACATGTCATCTACTCTCAACAATTCAGGGAAGCAGACGTAACTGAGGACCCTCGCATGGTGAACTTCCTGGAACAGTAATCCTTTTTTGTACTATTTGAGAGCTACAACGCATACAGGGACTGCAAGATAATTTCAATTCCAGGCTGATCGAAGAAACTAAAATCAACGGCGGACTAGGCTGACAGGCAAGTCTCAGAACTGGGTAATACTAAAGTTGGGCATCTGGATTCTAAATCAAGAAAGTGATAACCCACTTTAGTATGCCATCCAAGATCTAGGAGCTCTCCGGTGACATCTCTAATACGGCTTGAACAAAAAGTGCAGCTCTTCGTAAACACTGTGTTCAAGGCATGATCGCCATCTAGTGTTAGGTCCAGATGTTTGCACTTTGTTTTTCTGTAAGAAGTGTTCCCTAGTCACGAGGTAGGGGACTCCTCTCTTGGGTGATAGTGTGCATGGTCATCGGCGCCATCGGGTTCTGATGTACCCCGCTGCGCTCCGGTTTGACGTCGATCCTTCGGTTCTTCTCGGTTACGTCACATTCACACTCGACGGTATTGTTTCCGTTCGTGTTCCCTTTTCTTCGCGGATCGTGATTCCTAATGAAAATTTTGACCAGCTGGCTCGTGGTAGGCCATCGGGTCTAGCCCCTGGTTCGACTCGCAGTCGATGGAACGAACTCCTTTCAAGTTCTGTCCTCGGTGCCACGCGAAAATACCTGCGCACCGACTCTCACGAAGTGTGCAATTTGTGCTTGTCACCCGACCACAGAGAAGACCACTGCGATGCGTACCGAGCTTTCCACTCCAAAAAGACTTTTCGCGATCGTCTGGCTCGACGACGCGACATTCAGAGACAACAAGCAGGTTCCATTCCGAAGATAGCTCCGATGAGGATGAAGACATCCCGCAGGGACAATGTACCGTGAGTACAGCCCCTACCTCGCCCCACCTTCCACTTCCATCGAAGAAAAAGGCTCCGCACCAACCTGCGCCCTCAGGCCCCAGTGGGCGCCGAGAACAAGCTTCCGAAGCCGCGCCTTCGTGCTCTGCACCGAAGCATGGTAAAAAACCTCTGGCTCCGAAAAGCCCCATACCAAATAGGGCACCGAGCCAAAGACTAAGGAGCTGAAGAAACAGTCTGGCACCGAACATTCCCCGTTGGCACAGTAACAAACTTCGGATCCAAAAACTCTGGCCAAAAAACAATCGGCGCCGAAACATTCAGAGCCGAAACACAAGGAGACGCCGAAGTCACCAAAAAAAACATGTTTTCGGTGAATCACTCGACAAACCGGGTCCGAAACAGAAAATCTGGGTTATACACCCAAAGACTAGACATATCACTACTAAAGTGACTTTAAAAAGAGGTGCTACTTCAGAAGATGAATACCACATACCACTGAAGAAGAGAACTGTCGGGACAAATCCTTCTCCTCCTCCTCTTCCTCTTCCTTCACCTTCTTTACCGCTGACTATACCTGTGCCAAATTCACCTGAGCCCTCACCACCACACACACCTGACAAGTAGGGTGATGGGGCTAATAGTGATGACGATCAGCCTGGAGATGTGTGGGATGACTATAATACTGATTCTCCCACTGATAATGACTCGGACATATATTCTACCAAACCCTCTCCACCAGATGACAGTGTAGGATTTGTCGAGTTGTTAACTAGGGCTGGTACTTACCATGGAGTCCCATTACACAAAGAATCCCTTGAAGAGGACTTTCTTTTCGAGACTTTACAAAACACACAAAAGTCTATACACATGTTACCCATGGTCAAAGGCATGACCAGACATTTAGACGACATTTTTAAAGATCCCGTTAGAGCACGTATCCTTACCCCAAGGGTAGATAAAAAATACAGGCCTTCCCCATCAGATGCAGTTTACATAAAAGGTCAACTACCATTAGATTAATTAGTTGTTTCTAATGCACGTAAAAGGGCAAACTCCCAAACTACTGGAGACGCACCACCACCAGATAAAGAGTCTAAACTTCTTGATGTGTCAGGAAAAAGTATAGCCTCCCAGGCTTCTAAATTCTGGCATATTTCCAATACACAAGCATTGCTAGCACGCTATGACCGCGCACACTGGGATGAAAAGGAACAACTCATCCAGTTTCTCCCTCAAGAACAGAAATCAAAAGCGCAAGTCCTGGTTCGTGAGGGACAGTTAATTTCTAATAACCAAATTAGATGCTCCCTAGATGCTGCTGATACATCTGCCAGAGCGGTAAACACTAGTTTTCTTTTAAGAAGGCACGCCTGGCTGCGCATATCAGGGTTTAAACTGGAAGTTTAAACTTCCATACTAAACACACCTTTTGATAAGGAACACCTTTTTGGGCCAGGGATACACTTCATTGGATAAAACGAAGAAGGATACTGAAGTGGCTAAATCCATTGGAGCACTTCAGTCTCCACAAGGGCGTTATTCCTTTTGTCGCTCCTTTCACCAAGCAGGATCCAAAACTACTTCCTCAGACACTGTGTCCACCTATAAGGGCAATAACCAGCCCTCCGGTACCATGTTTTTTTTTCCGAGGCACTTACAGAGGAAACAACAGCAAGGGCAGAGGTAGAGGTTTCAACACACGTACCTCGCCATCCAATACAAAACAGTGACTTGCCCATAGTTCCCCCCCACCCCCTGACCACTTAACACCTGTGGGGGGACGCCTGTCACAATTTCTACCAAAGTGGCAGTCAATAACAACAGACAAATGGGTTCTACAAATTATCTGTTCTGGTTACTGCCTGGAGTGCATCAACACTCCTCCAAACATTTCCCCAAAGCCGCACTGACTTTCACCGGATCACCTAGACCTTCTCAAACAGAAAGTACAATCCCTGTTACTAAAACAAGCCATAGAGCCCATACCACCACAACACCAAGCGTCGGGCGTGTACTCCTTTTACTTTCTAATTCTAAAAACAGACTGCTCTGTCAGGCCCATGCTGGATCACAGAGAACTCAATGTTTACATACAGTCAGACCACTTCCACATGATAACACTGCAACAAATACTACCTCTTTTGAAAAAGGGCGATATTCTTTCTACTCTAGATTTAAAGGGCGCCTACTTTCATATTCCAATCCATCCGGCTCACCGCAAATTTCTCAGATTTGTGGTAGCAGGTCATCACTACCAATTCAAAATGCCCCCATTCGGAGTCACAACTGCCCCCAGAGTCTTCAAAAAATGTTGGCGGTAGTAGCTGCGCATCTCAGAAGACAAAGCATACATGTCTTTTCCTATCTGGACGACTGGCTCATCAAAGCCAGCACATATCAGCAATGTCGCAAGCACACTTCACTAACCATTCAGCTGCTGCAACAGCTAGGGTTCTCAGTCAATCTGTTAAAATCACATCTACAGCCATACAAAGTTCAGGATTACCTAGGAGCCACTCTAAATACTCAGAAGGCTCTAGCGTATCCCAATGCACCCTGAATTCGAAACATTCAGGCGCTCATTCTCAAGTTTCAACTCACTCAGTCACTTCCGGCTCGAGTGTTTATGCAACTGCTGGGAATGATGGCATCTTGCATCATTATCGTTTCCCACTCCAGGCTACACATGCATCCACTTCAAGAGTATTTAGCCAATCAGTGGAACCAGTCTCCAGGTCTATTAACCGATCTAGTGTTGGTAAACGGCTGTACTCCACGCTCTCTGCAGTGGTGGAACACACAAAAACTATCAAAAGGGCGGCCGTTCATAGACCTGATTCCACAGACAGTGTTAACAGCAGACGCATCCCTTACTGGCTGGGGAGCTCATCTTCAACAACACACAGTGCAAGGACTTTGGAGTCGCCAGCAAAAGATGCTCCACATAAATCACTTAGAGCTCATGGCAATCTTTCTAGCTCGCAAAGCTTTTCAAGATCACCTAACTGGCAAAGCTGTGTTAGTCTGAACCGACAACATAACAGCTATGTATTACATACAAAAACAGGGGGGACACTCTCTCCAACTGTCCCACTTAGCCCAGGACATCTGCAAGTGGGCTATTTACCACAACATTTATCTCCTAGCGGAACACCTCCCAGAAGTCAACAATCAGATTGCGGATCTCCTCAGCAGACAGAGGCATCAAATACACGATTGGGAACTTCACCCTCAAGTTCTCCAACTATACTTGCAAGCTTGGGGAGTCCCTCACATAGACCTGTTCGCAACACCCGGAAACGAAAAATGTCAAAGCTTTGCCTCCAGGTATCCACACCCTTAGTCCAAAGGCAATGCTCTATGGATGAACTTGTCAGGGATATTTGCTTACTCTTTTCTGCCTCTCTCACTCATTCCATCAGTGGTTCGGAAACTCAGGCAAACATCTCTCACGCTAATACTAGTAGCTCCAACATGGGCACGTCAACCCTGTTTCACAGCCCTGTTGGAACTCTCTCTGGTACCACACCAAAAATTACATTTGACTCCCAGTCTCCTCACACAGAGCCATGGAGAAATCAAACACCCAGATCCCAAACAGCTGAACCTTGCGATCTGGCTCCTGAAGTCATAGAGTTTGGTTATCTCAACCTTCCACCAGACTGTAAGAACATTATTAAAGAGGCCAGAAATCTTACCACAAGGGCCTGCTACGCAGCCAAATGGAAGCATTTTGTCATCTATTGCAAGAACAATCACATCAACCCCCTTGATGCTTACATACAGAACATACTGTGCTACCTATTACATTTGCAGCAGTCAACATTGGCCTATACATCCATCAGACTGCATCTTGCTGCCATAGCAGCTTACCTTTAAAAAAGGCAGCATTTATCGCTATTTCGTGTTCCTGTCATCAAAGCTTTCATGGAAGGGCTACAAAAGGGTAATACCACCAAGACTTCCACCTGCCCCAGTATGGAATCTTAACATAGTCCTCACAAGGCTAATGGATCCGCCATTTGAACTCATGCACAAATGTGAACTACAGTTCCTTACTTGGAAAACAGCTTTCCTTATTGCAATCACTTCATTAAGGAGAGTTGGTGAACTATAGGCACTAACCATAGAAGAACCCTTTTTCCAGTTACATAAAGATAAAGTAGTTCTACGTACCAACCCTAAATTCCTACCTAAGGTTGTATCTGCATTTCACATCAATCAGTTGGTTGAATTACCTGTATTCTTCCCTCAACCTGACTGTTGCAGAATGAGCTTTACATACCTTAGATGTCAGAAGAGCTCTTTTATATTACACTGAAAGAACAAAATCATTTTGTAAAACCAAACAACTCTTTGTAGCTTTTGCATCACCTCACAAAGGCAATCCTATTTACCAATCAGGAATTGCTAGGTGGATTGTCAAGTGTATTCAGACTTGTTATCAAAAGGCCAAAAGGACTCCCACAGTACCCCCTAGAGCAAAGTCCACTCGCACGCTAGGGGCTACTATGGCTTTCTTAGGGAATATCCCTATTGCTGATATCTGCAAAGCTGCAACATGGTCCACACCACACACATTCACCAAACACTATTGTGTAGATGTGTTAGCAAGACAACAAGCTAATGTGGGTCAAGCAGTACCCAAAACTTTATTTCAGACAACTCCAACAGTTACAGGATAGCCACCCCTTCGGGGAGACTGCTGTATAGTCTATGCAAAGCATGTGATCTACAGCTCACATGCCTGGAACGGAAAATGCTACTTTCCCAGTATGCATCTGTTCTTGGCATGTAGAGCTGTAGAATCTCATGCACCCACCCACCCACCCGTAACTGCTATAGTCCTCTGTTTTACTCTGTTTTATGTCCACATGGACATCTCTATTCTTTACTTCTACTCCATTCTCTTACCCTCTGCGGAAAACAATCTAAAGATGGAGCCAATGACCATGCGCACTATCACCCAAGGGAGGAGTCCCCTACCTCATGACTAGGAAAAACTCCTTCCAGAAGAACAAAGTGCAAACATCCGGACCCACCACTAGATGGCGATCTTATGCAAAGCATGAGATTCTACAGCTCTACATGCCAAGAACAGATGCATACTCGGTAAGTATAATTTTGCCTAGGGTGTAAGGCTGAGGATCCCTGGTGGTTTTGCAGGGCATTTGGACTTTGTTGCACTACTTCTTACAATCAGAGGTACTTGGAAAAGGCAACGTGTTTACATTGCAAGTGTGCAGAGCCATCACTATCGACTTTTCACTTGTGATCCCAGATACAGATGCCTGCAGAACATACTGCTCTGCTTGAACTGGGCAGTCATTCACATACAAAAGAGATCATTTGGATGGCAATGTTTTGATATGTCCTGATGTGAATTTTGTGATGCAAAAATGAAGGATAGAACCCTTAAAACGAGAAGTGCTGGCCATGAACTATCATGCCTCGCCAGCTTTCACTGAAAGCGAAGCCACAGGAAGCCAAAGACTCCTTTCAGGGCGTGAGGAGTTCCCAGCAGTCTGGAGCTCTGGTGTGAGATATTGACATTTGATACATCAGCAACTCTATTGCAACTGACAAGACCCATCTCCTTGAAAGCTGGAATTAACCTTACTATTTAAATCTGACACTTATATGTAGGTACTCTGCTCTAGAGTGGGTTTTGGTTTTCTATCTCTTCCCGTCCCCCCTCCTCCCGTGTGCTGTTAATTGAAGGGTAGACTGAGTGATAAGTGACAGAGACTGAGTTTTTGAAACACATTAATGAATATGTGAGAAATGGGTTGCATTTCTTTTTGACTACCTAGACTTCTGCTGTGAATCTCACTCACTGTAAGCTCTGTTATAATGGATTTGGAGTACAAACCGGGCTGAGCGGGTGAGAGTACCGGGTAACTCGGGTTGGTATCTGTCTTCTGGTAGCCTGTTGCAAAAGGGATCCTTCAGGGATTGGTCATGACCTTCGCAGACCTTGTATATGAGTGAGTATTAATAGCGTACAGTTTGACCTAGAAACTTGCTTGATGCACCAGTAATATGGGAGATCAGGTTACCTATTGCAGAGCCAACATTCGTTTTCATATATCTGCAGTTCTTGTGCCACTTCAAGATTTATCATTTTTCTCATACTTGGCTCCAAGTGAGGTTCGTGTGTTTGAATCACCCAGTTTGGCCAAGTAATTGCTCTGCTGGCCAGCTGGAAGATCAAATGCCTCCCCACATAGTAGGACCATTAGCCTAAAATGAGGTATGTTCTGAGGAGAGGGTGGGGACTGACTCTGCATGTTCTCATTACTTTTCATACCGCACCTGGACTGAAAAGCCTTAACCCCAAGAAACAAAGGAGGTTAGCCAGACCTTTGAAGCCAGTCACAGGAGAGGCTATCCTTTGTCGTTTTGGAGGGAAAGGTACCAGGCTGCTGTGGCAGTTAGGGGAAGGGCTTAGGCTTTCAGAGATGGTCTTTTAACTGATCACTTTTTGTCGAGACTAGTTCAAATAGGTAGTTTTGCTGGGTGATTCGCAGTGGAATGGCCTATGCTGTAGAATACTCATGCAATGTTTCTAGTCCAATTATACAAAGAAGTGTTCAGTCCTATCAAAATGGTTAGAGTGAATTTGTGCACGTGGAGTTAAGCAAGAATTTTAGATCTGGTTTGTTGGTAGGAAGTTGCATCGAATTCCAATGAAGATGGTTGGAACTTGAGGATCCAAGCCTTCGTGTTTAGGAGTGATCGCATTAAGCCAGGTGCTGAGGTTCAGGTGGACGGTTTATGCCGGAAGCTGATAGTGGTCAAGGTGTCGAGCCCCGTTTTAAAGTTTAAAGTCAGAGATTCTGTTGTATTGTTCAGCTAGGCATTATCAATCTCCGTTGCTACAGCTCCACTAAAAAGAAGTTGTAAACCTAGTTTTAAGGTCTTGCAGGCCAGTCCTCGCAGACATTATTTGGCAAACACTACAGAAGCCTTCATTCCACATGCAGGCTGCTGTGGTGTCAGAAGGAAGTAATCCCCACAGTCCAGATTGGACCTCTGAGTCAGTCACAGACTTCTTTCAGGCAGTAGACATCTTGAGTCTATCACAGCATTTTTAATTGTCTACTGACTACTTTGTCCTGGGAATCCAAAAGTTGGGAGCTTTCTGTACAACCTTACATGCCAGTTTTTATAGAGCTTCGTCTTTCCTCTTCCACGCTTCAAGGTGAATTTCAGCAAGAGTAGCCTTGGATAAGTTGTTTGAAGGGTTCTAGTCTATAAGATTGGTGTAAAGCAGTGGACATGCCAATAGAAAAAGATTTGAACCTATTGATTTAAGTGGGTATTGCATTTGGTCCCAACTTTTACATAGTCTTTAATGATCTAAACCATGTGTGCTAGACTATGGATACCCTTAGAAAGTTCAGACTTATCTCTAACCTTAGTGCCTAAACCCTTTTTGGTTATTAATATCTGATTTGAGGTCTGTCGTTCATTTGGTGCATAGTTAATGAGATGTGGTTTTTTGACTGTTATTAACTCTGACTGGACTGACATAGCCACTAACGTTGGTAACATTTGTTTTATGTCCGATCTTGTGTCAATCACACAATCTAGTCCTTGGTTGAATGGTATCGCCACCACTGCAGCTTAATAATTACAAGTCCCGTCTAAACACTGACGTCCCACTACCCAGACTGCTTGTCAGGAGCGAGAACAGTAATTGTAACTTGTGAAACTGTTCATTTCTCTTATAGCCAGCGTGCTCTGTAGGAAATACTGTCTGGAACATATGTAACGCTTGATAAAAGGTTAAAAGCCATTACAATGGGAGAGTTAACAAATAGGCCAAAAACACCTAAGCAGTAGCATGTAGATGCAACAATGTGTGCCTCGTAGCTCCTCTTCAGTAATCCCTAGAAAATGTGATATCAATGTTAGAATTTAAGGGCATTATGAAATTGCCTTTATCGTGTTCATCCTTCACACCCGTGTTTCCTTGGTTGGACCGTACCGGTTTCATCCAGATTTATGTCCAGTCATTGCGCTGCTGTTACCCAGAATCCCTGACCAGTGTGGTGAATCTGCTCTTCATTATCACCGTAGAAACTACTTGCTGCTTTCTTAAAACCCTCCAGATCCGGAGAAAAAACCTGATATGTTATTGGCATGCTGCGTGTATCACATGGCCATGTGTGCAGGCTGTTGGTAGCACCGGACATTGCCTGCATGCCGAGTGTACACACTTCCCCCTTCTAGTGTGTTCCATAAGACCTGCTTACTGTGTGTAGCAATGGGCATCGTATAATAATAAATAGCGGATACGGCTCTCAGTGGACTTGGGTATCAATTGTAGAACTCTGTGTGTAACATGAAAATACCAGGTTCGAATCCCAGAAGGTCCATACAGCCTTTCATCCCTCTGGGGTTGATAAAATCAGCACCATAGACTTGGGCCACAGTTACCACCTGTTATCACAGCTTAGAGACTACGGCCAGAAAATTCATGGTGTGCTATTAAAGTGTAGAGATTATTATTTTTGCCTTAGTAGAAAGCGCATGGTTTTATTGTTAAAACAGCACCACCTGTACTGCCATCCACATGGTTGGTAAGCCTCCCTTGTTCACCTTTGCTTGCAGCATCAAATGACAAGTCCGAAGATTTACAGGGGGTGATGGGGTTGAAATGTGTACAGTGCCATGAAGCAGCACTACACCATAGAAGAAGAGTATGACATACTCTCAGACTTCCAAACAGGATTCCGTCCAGGAAGAGGCACTGAATCTGCCCTCCTTGCCATCTGGGATGAACTGAAGAACACAGTTGACCGCAGCGGGGTTGCTGCGCTACTCCTCTTGGACCTCTCAGCTGCCTTTGACATGGTTGACCATGACACTCTGAAACAAAGACTCTATGAAGCCGGCATAGAGGGAACTGCTCTAGACTGGATCGCGTCCTACCTTCGAAACAGAACTAATGTCATCCATACCCCACCTTTCTCGTCCAAACCATACTCCACAAAAGCAGGGTCCCTCAAGGTTCTATCATCTCGCCCATGCTTTTCAACATCTACATGAAGTCATTACCGGTATTGATCAATCAATTTTACCTTACGTGCTATAACTATGCAGATGACACGCAAATACTCCTTCAACTGGAATGCCCCAAAGACATTGAAAAACCCCCAATTTTCAGTTGTCTCAGAGCCATGGATCAGTGGATGACTTGGAGCCATCTCAAATTGAATGTTTCAAAAACGGAAATACTCACTTGTGGTGACTGGAAACATTACGACCCGCTTGCCGCCTGGCCTGTTGAACTGGGATCACCACCTAAATTATCGAAGGAAGTAAGAAACATCGGAATGACCATGGACTCCAAGCTGTCGATGAATGCCCAAGTAGACAAACTAGCAAGATCAAGCTTTGTCACTATAAAAGCGCTGAGACGAATTTTCCCTCATTTGGCATTTCCACACAAGGTCCAAGCTACCATCTCCCTTGTTCTGTCCAAACTCGATTACCCAATAGCCTCTACCACGGATCACCTTTAACGACCATGAAAAGACTACAACGGATTCAGAACTCGGCTGCCAGACTACTCTTGCATACCAAACCGCGAGACCATATCTCACATGCCTTGAAAGCCCTGCATTGGTTACCGGTTGCAAGAAGATCCACTTTCAAGCTACTTTGTATTACCCACAAAGCAATAACATGGAATGGGACCGCTCTTCATGAGGAATAAAATCACGAAACACATTCAACAAAGGAACCTAACTTCTAAAGGGGCATTTCGCCTCAAAATCCCAAGATATGAGGAAAAAAACATGGGTGGCACATCCTTCTCTGTTCAAGCAGCCAAACTATGGAACTCTTTACCCCCCAACATAAGATCCACCGACAACCACCTTATCTTCAGAAAACTACTCAAGAATTGGCTCTTCCCCACATAAGCACCATTCGCAAACAGAAATTTACAGCATATTCCTCTGTATAGAAGCATTTATTTTCCCTATAGATATGTACCTATCTTTGTGTATTGCTTTGTATAAACATGTAGAATAATTGTTGTTATAAATAAATAAATAAAAATCAACTTTGCTCTATATGTACTTACTTCCATTGTGCATCTATGTACCTTCCATGTACTTGGATCTGTGTGTCTGTTACCTTTCTCCTGAAAAAGCATATCCAATGCACTTCTCCACTTCTCATCCTGTACCTCTATCAATATCTTTAATCTATATATACTTACCTCCTTTATGCATCTATATACTTTCAATGTACTTATGGATCTATATATTTATAACTTTCTTCTAATTTAGCATTTCAAATTCACTACCCTATTTCTCACCCTATACCTCTATCAATATATCCTCTGGCCCAACCTTCTGACTCATCTCAAACTTCTTTCTACTACTCTTTCCAATGCACTACCCTATCTCTCACCCTATACATCTATCAATATATCCTCTACATCCACTCTCTCATTTATCCTAAACCCCATACCACTACTATGATCCATAAAATAACCCTATACTCTCTCCTACTCTACCCCACCTTGCATCATCTGACACCTCTTTTTTTCTATACCGATCCCCCCCAAAAAACAAACCTTTATAAAATCTCCCCTCTGACTCTTCCCCTCAAAAACCCCTTTTTACTCATCCAAAAGCCACCTCCTACTGCTATGACCTTAAAAACAAAACTCACTCTTCTGTCCCTCCACTGTCCCTTTCAATCAAAGTAACAGACTAACATGTTCACTTCTCAATTTCCATATTCCACTATACTGATTCACACTAATCCTTTATGGGTTCCAGAGTAACCTGCTACTCGCCAATGAAGCGTTTCAACACCCCATCTGGGTTACCAGCGCTATATAAATGCAAACCTTTTTCCCTTTTCTACCCCTCCCCAACCCTTCTCAATGCAAATAACTGACTAACATATCCACCACTCAAATTACTTGCATGTTTCGCCATACTAATTCAACAGTAATCCTTTATGGGTTTCCGGAGTAGCGTGCTTCAACACCCCATCAGGGGTAACAAGCGCTATATAAATAAAAACCTTTTTTTTTTCTCCTCTTCTATCCTTCTGAATCCAAATAACTGATTAACCTATCCACCACTTAAAATTCACTTGCATGTTTCACTATACTAATTCAACACTAATCCTCTTTGGGTCCCAGAGTAGCGTGCTACTCGCCGAAAAAGCGCTTCGACGCTTCGTCAGGGGTAATAAGCGCTATATTAATGCAATTGTAATACAATATAGTAGTTGTCTAATTTGGGTATTTAATTACAAACATAGCATGTACCTGTCTTTTAAAAGCCCACACAATGAAAATAAGTCAACGTGATGCTTAAACGCAACTTACCATTCAGACGTAAGGCATATATTTAATTTCATTTTTCAGTATGTCGTAAGCAGAAGCGAATATCAGGACCAATCTGGATATTTCGGGTATCTGCTTCTACCTAGAGAGGCCTAAAAACAGGAGCAGCAGGTGGGATCCCACGCCCACAGAGATTCACTGACGCTGCGAGGTTACCGGCGCGCTCGTGAACCATGGTCAGCTTGTCCAAGTGTCATTCTGATTCCAGGCAGCTGATCGAGTTGGGCCTTGTGTCTGATTGGCTCAAGAGGTGCCTAGTCATATTGCTGAAACGGGCCCTGTGTGCCATGCGCCCCAGGGCCCGATGTAAGGTGATCAGATCATGCGACCCAAAAAGCGGGCATTTCACAAAAATAGAAGAACTCCAATTTAACATCAACAAAGTGGAAAAGAATGACAACCCTCATCAACCTAGACACACAGAAGAGGCACTAAGAAAATAAATACAATTTAATTTTCAAAACCAGCGTCATACCTGTTATTTAAATTGCTTACTTATAAAATTACTTACTTATAACAGCTGCTAACTAGCCCTGCTTTGGAACACCAAGCGGCTCTCGGTGTTCCGAGTTGAACCTCTCTAACAACCGGGACATGACCCAAATTTGTCAAATCTGCGAGGACAGCTGTTGAAAAACAGGGACTGTCCAGGCAAATCGTGAGGCCTGGTCCCCCACCGGCGTGCCATGCGCAACGCAGTACCTGGTTACTGGCGTCTCGTGTTGTGTGTCCCACATACCTTTTTCTTTGTTGCTTTTTTCTCTCGCACAGAAAGAAAGAACATCTTGCTCCAGTGTCGTGCCGTGTGTGTCAGGACTCATAAGGTAGCTGCGGATGTGTGAGGTGTACAGCGACTCTCGAGGTAGCTGCTGTACGGTGCCTCAGCGCCCTCTTGAGGCAGACGTTGCCTCGCTGTGTTTCAGAGCTCCCGCGGGTCAGTCAGAATGTGCAGTGTGAAGTGCCTCGGGCTGACAAGATGTGTGTTGCTGTGTGAGGGGCTGTGACGTGCTGCTGCAGTCTAATATCTCGGCCTCTTACAGCGCAGATGCAGTAGCGTGAGGTTTGTCATGGATGCCGGAGGTAGATACCACAGTGAGAGTTGTACCAGGCCTCCTTGGTTAGGCGCTGCAGTGTGTTGCTTCTCACCTTTCTGGAGCATTTGCTACAATATGAAGTGTTTCAATCCTCCTGAGGTAGGTGCTGCAGTGTTTGATTTCCCCCCACGGGGCCTATTCTGTAGCATGAATTATGTTCTGGAGGTCAGAGGTAGATGTCTTATTGAGGGTCTGCGCCTCCCTAATTTAGTTGATACACTTTGAGGGTCTCTGAGGTAAAAGCTGCACTGTTTGAGCCACCTCTACAGGAAATGCTGTGTTCCGAGGTATAGTGTAGAGACCTGACGTGGATGTGTCATTGTGAGTTGTTCAAGGACCCTCTGAATTGTTGCAGTTGAGGGGGCTCAGCCCTTATAAGATAGGTGCTGCAGTGTCAGGCCTCTCAACTCCATGTATTATGGGACGTTCAGCCCTCCAGATGCAGATGCTGTAGTGTGAGCTATTTCATCCTTCTTTAGATAGATGTTGCAGAATGAGGTGCTCTGCTTTATGAGGGAGGTGCTTCCGTGTTTCAGCCTTTCGAGGCAGGTGCTTCAGTACGAGGTGTTAAGCCATCCTAAGGCTTTGCTGTACTGGGTTGTGTTTCTCCTCTCATGAGAGCAGGGCCTGTAATGATGTTGATCCTGTAGTAAGAATTGCACCAACACTCATTAAGTAGGTACTGTAGTGTGAGCTATTCCGACTCTCTTGGGGCAGGTGTAGTGTGAGGTGTTTGAGCCCTTCTGAGGTTAGTGCTGCAGTGTTTCAGACCTCTTGAGGTAGGCGCTGCAGTGTGAGGTGTTTCAGCCTTCTTGAGGTAGGTAGGTGCTGCATTGTGAGGTGTTTCAGCCCTTCTGAGGTAGGTGCTGCAATGTGAGGTGATTTAGACCTCTTGGGTAGTTGCTGCAGTGTGAGATGTTACAACCCTCTTGAAGCAGGTGCTGAAGTGTGAGGTATTTGAGCCTCTCTGAGGTAGGTGCTGCAGTGTGAGGGTTTGAGCCCTCTTGAGGTAGGCGCTGCAGTGTGAGGTTTTGAGCCCTCTTGAAGTAGGTGCTGCAGTGCGAGGTGTTACAGCCCTCTTGAGGCAGGTGATGCAGTGTGAGGTTTTGAGCCCTCTTGAGGTAGGTGCTGCGGTGTGAGGTTTTGAGCCCTTCTGAGGTTGGTGTTGCGGTGGCAGGTGTTTCAGCCCTCTTGAGGTAGGTGCTGCAGTGCGAGGTTTTCATCTCTTTTGAGGTAGGTGCTATAGTGGGAGGTATTTTAGCCCTTCTGTGTGCGAGTTGTTTCCTTGTGAAGTATTTCATCCTTCCTGATGTAAGTGATGGTGGGTTTGCTGATTGTGCCCTCTGGAGGTAGGTGCTGCATTGTGAGGTATTTCGGCCCTTCTAAGTGTGAATTGTTTCTTTGCGAGGTGTTAAGTTATTCTGAGGTAGGTATAGCAGTGTGAGGTGTTTCTGCTCTCTGGAGGTAGGAACTCAAATTAGAGGTGTTTCAGCCCTCTTGTGACGGATTCTGCAGTGTGACGTGTTTCAGCGCCCTTGTGACAGGTGCTTCAATTTGAGGTGTTTAAGCCCTCTTGAGGTTAGTGCTTCAGTATGAGGTGTTTCAACTCTCTTGAAGTAGGAGCTGCAGTGTAAAATGTGTCAGCCCTCGAAGTAGGTGCTGCTGTGTCAGGTGTTTGAGCCATCTTGAGGTAGGTGCTGCAGTGTCAGGTGTTTGAGCCCTCTTGAGGTAGGTGCTGCAGTGTCAGGTGTTTGAGCCCTCTTGAGGTAGGTGCTGCAGTGTCAGGTGTTTGAGCCCTCTTGAGATAGGTGCTGCGGTTTCAGGTGTTTGAGCCCTTCTGAGGTAGGTGCTGCAGTGTGAGGTGTTTCAGCCCTCTTGACGCAGGTGCTGCAGTGTGAGGTGTTTCAGCCCTCTTGTGGTAGTTGCTGCAGTGTCTTTCAGTCCTCTTGAGGTACGTCCTGCAGTGTCAGGTGTTTGAGCCCTTCTGAGGTAAGTGCTGCAGTGTGAGGTGTTTGACTCCTCTTGAGGTAGGTGCTGCAGTGATGGTGTTTCAGCCTTCTTGAGGTAGGTGCTGCAGTGTGAGATGTTTCAGCCCTCTTGAGGTTGGTGCTGCAATGTCTGGTGTGTCTGCCCTCAAGTTGGGTGCTGCAGTGTGAGGTGATTCAGTCCTTCTGAAGTAAGATTTTGCAGTGTGAGGTGTTTCAGCCCTCCCGAGGTAGGTGCTTCAGTGTCGGGTTTTACAGACCTCTTGATGTAGGTGCTGCAGTGTGAGGTGTTGGAGCCCGCTTGAGGTAGGTGCTGCAGTGTTGGGTGTTTCAGCCCTCATGAGGTAGGTGCTGCAGTGTTAGGTGTTTCAGTCCTCGAGGTAGGTGCTGCAGTGTGAGGTGTTTCAGTCCTGAGGTAGGTGCTACAGTGCGAGGTGTTTCAGCCCTCTTGAGGTTGGTGCTGCAGTGTGAGGCATTTCAGACCTTCTAAGGTAGGTGCTGCAGTGTGAGGTGTTTTAGCCCACGAGGTAGGTGCTGCAGTGTCAGGTGTTTCAGCCCTTCTGAGGTAGGCGCTGCAGGATCAGGCGTTTCAGCCCTTCTGAAGTAGGTGCTGCAGGGTCAGGTGTTTCAGCCCTTCTGAGGTAGGTGCTACAGTGTCGGGTGTTTTAGCCCTTTTGAGGTAGTTGCTGCAGTGTGAGGTGTTACAGCTCCCTTAAGGCAGATGCTGAAGTATGAAGTGTTTGAGCCTCTCTTAGGTAGGTGCTGTAGTGTGGCGTTTTATGCTCCCCTGGAGGGTGCTGGGGTGTGAGGTGTTCAGCTCTTCCGAGGATGGTGCTGTAGTGTTGGGTGTTTCAGAGCTTTTAAGGTAGGTGCGGCAATGTCAAAGGTTTAAGCTCTCTAAGTCGTTGCTAAAGTGTGCAGTGTTTCAGCCCTCTTGAGGTAGGTGCTGCATTGTGAGGTGTTTCAGCCCTCGAGGTAGTTGCTGCAGTGTCAGGTGTTTCAGCCCTTCTGAGGTAGGCGCTGCGGGGTCAGGTGTTTCAGCCCTTCTGAGGTAGGTGCTGCAGTGTGAGGTGTTTCAGCCCTCTTGAGGCAGGTGCTGCAGTGTGAGGTGTTTCAGTACTTCTGACTAGGTACTGCAGTGTGAGGTGTTTCAGCCCTCTTGAGGTACCTGCTGTTGTGTGTGGTGTTTGAGCCCTTCTGAGGTAGGTGTTGCAGTGTGAGATGTTTGAGCTCTCTTGCCGTAGGTGCTGCAGTGTGTTTCAGTCCTTCTGAGGTAGGTGCTGCAGTGTGAGGTGTTTCAGTCCTTCTGAAATAGGTGCTGCAGTGTGAGGTGTTTTATCCCTTTGAGGTAGGTGCTGCAGTGTGAGGTGTTGGAGCCCTCTTGAAGTAGCTGCTGCAGTGTGATGTATTTCAGCCCTCTTGAAGTAGGTGCTGCAGCGTGAGGTGTTTCACTCCTTCTGTGGTAGTTGCTGCATTGTGAGGTGTTTCAGCACTCCTGAGGTAGGGCCTGCAGTGTCTATCTAGTGTTTGAGCCCCCTTGAGGTAGGTGCTGCAGTGTCTAGTGTTAGAGCCCCCTTGAAGTAGGTGCTGCAGTGTAGGGTGTTTGAACCCTCTTGAGGTAGGTGCTGCAGTGTGAGGTGTTTCACTCCTTCTGAGGTAGGTGCTGCAGTGTGAAGTATTTCCAGCCCTCGAGGTAGGTGCTGCAGTGCGAGGTGTTTGAACTCTCTTTAGGTAGGCGCTGCAATGTGAGGTGTTTAACCTCTCTGAGGTAGGTGCTGCATTGTGAGGTGTTTCAGCCCTCCTGAGGTAGGGCCTGCAGTGTCTAGTGTTTGAGCCCCCTTGAGGTAGGTGCTGCAGTGTCTAGTGTTTAAGCCCCCTTGAAGTAGGTGCTGCCGTGTAGGGTGTTTGAACTCTCTTGAGATAGGTGCTGCAGTGTGAGGTGCTTCAGGTCTCGAGGTAGGTGCTGCAGTGTGAGGTGTTTCAGCCCTCTTGAGGTAGGTGCAGTAGTGTCTAGTGTTTGAGCCTCCTTGGGGTAGGTGCTGCAGTGTCTAGTGTTTGAGCCCCCTTGAAGTAGGTGCTGCAGTGTAGGGTGTTTGAACCCTCTTGAGGTAGGTGCTGCAGTGTGAGGTGTTTCACTCCTTCTGAGGTAGGTGCTGCAGTGTGAAGTATTTCCAGCCCTCGAGGTAGGTGCTGCAGTGCGAGGTGTTTGAACTCTCTTTAGGTAGGCGCTGCAATGTGAGGTGTTTAACCTCTCTGAGGTAGGTGCTGCATTGTGAGGTGTTTCAGCCCTCCTGAGGTAGGGCCTGCAGTGTCTAGTGTTTGAGCCCCCTTGAGGTAGGTGCTGCAGTGTCTAGTGTTTAAGCCCCCTTGAAGTAGGTGCTGCCGTGTAGGGTGTTTGAACTCTCTTGAGATAGGTGCTGCAGTGTGAGGTGCTTCAGGTCTCGAGGTAGGTGCTGCAGTGTGAGGTGTTTCAGCCCTCTTGAGGTAGGTGCAGTAGTGTCTAGTGTTTGAGCCTCCTTGGGGTAGGTGCTGCAGTGTCTAGTGTTTGAGCCCCCTTGAAGTAGATGCTGCAGTGTAGGGTGTTTGAACCCTCTTGAGGTAGGTGCTGCATTGTGAGGTGTTACAACAAACAAATGATGGACGGAATGCTGACAATGCAGACATTCTCCCCCAGTCAAGAGATCTGGGTTAAATCCATCGTTCTTTTGCCCACTACGCCACCCCAGTTCAGACATGGCCATATGCAAATCAGTCTTGACCCTGTGCCTCATGGGAACAGTCCAGCCCGAACTGCCAAGCCATGTCTTCCCTGGACCGGAATCAAGCATCCTAGGACCGGTTTCTGGCTATCAGCCGTCATCAGCCAGGATAGCTTGACTCCAGTGGCGTAGTGAGCACGGGTCCCACGTCTGGGAATACCCATCCCACTTAGGGCGAAAAGCGTTACAACAAACAGATGATGGACGGAATGCTGACAATGCAGACATTCTCCCCCAGTCAAGAGATCTGGGTTAAATCCATCGTTCTTTTGCCCACTACGCCACCCCAGTTCAGACATGGCCATATGCAAATCATTCTTGACCCTGTGCCTCATGGGAACAGTCCAGCCCGAACTGCCAAGCCATGTCTTCCCTGGACCGGAATCAAGCATCCTAGGACCGGTTTCTGGCTATCAGCCGTCATCAGCCAGGATAGCTTGACTCCAGTGGCGTAGTGAGCACGGGTCCCACGTCTGGGAATACCCATCCCACTTAGGGCGAAAAGCGTTACAACAAACAAATGATGGACGGAATGCTGACAATGCAGACATTCTCCCCCAGTCAAGAGATCTGGGTTAAATCCATCGTTCTTTTGCCCACTACGCCACCCCAGTTCAGACATGGCCATATGCAAATCATTCTTGACCCTGTGCCTCATGGGAACAGTCCAGCCCGAACTGCCAAGCCATGTCTTCCCTGGACCGGAATCAAGCATCCTAGGACCGGTTTCTGGCTATCAGCCGTCATCAGCCAGGATAGCTTGACTCCAGTGGCGTAGTGAGCACGGGTCCCACGTCTGGGAATACCCATCCCACTTAGGGTGAAAAGCGTTACAACAAACAAATGATGGACGGAATGCTGACAATGCAGACATTCTCCCCCAGTCAAGAGATCTGGGTTAAATCCATCGTTCTTTTGCCCACTACGCCACCCCAGTTCAGACATGGCCATATGCAAATCAGTCTTGACCCTGTGCCTCATGGGAACAGTCCAGCCCGAACTGCCAAGCCAGGTCTTCCCTGGACCGGAATCAAGCATCCTAGGACCGGTTTCTGGCTATCAGCCGTCATCAGCCAGGATAGCTTGACTCCAGTGGCGTAGTGAGCACGGGTCCCACGTCTGGGAATACCCATCCCACTTAGGGCGAAAAGCGTTACAACAAACAAATGATGGACGGAATGCTGACAATGCAGACATTCTCCCCCAGTCAAGAGATCTGGGTTAAATCCATCGTTCTTTTGCCATCAATTGTTGTTTTTGCATTGTGAGGTGTGTCAGCTCTCGAGGTAGGTGCTGCAGTGTGAGGTGTTTCAGCCCTTTTGAGGTAGGTGCAGCAGTGCCTAGTGTTTGAGCACCCTTGAGGTAGAGTATGCAGTGTCAGGTGTTTGAACTCTCTTGAGGTAGGCGCTGCAATGTGAGGTGTTTGAACCTCTCTGAGGTAGGTGCTGCATTGTGAGTTGTTTCAGCCCTCCTGAGGTAGGGCCTGCAGTGACTAGTGTTTGAGCCCCCTTGAGGTAGGTGCTGCAGTGTCTAGTGTGTGAGCCCCCTTGAAGTGGGTGCTGTAGTGTTGGGTGTTTGAACCCTCTTGCGGTAGGTGCTGCAGTGTGAGGTGTTTCAGCCCTCTTGAGGTGGGTGCTGCAGTGTGAGGTGTTTCAGCCCTCTTGATGTGGGTGCTGCAGTGTAGGGTGTTTGAACCCTCTTGCGGTAGGTGCTGCAGTGTGAGGTGTTTCAGCCCTCGAGGTGGGTGCTGCAGTGTGAGGTGTTTCAGCCCTCTTGAGGTAAGTGCAGCAGTGTCTAGTGTTTGAGACCCCTCGAGGTAGAGCCTGCAGTGTCTAGTGTTTGAGCCCCCTTGAGGTAGGTGCTGCAGTGTCTAGTGTGTGAGCCCCCTTGAAGTGGGTGCTGTAGTGTTGGGTGTTTGAACCCTCTTGCGGTAGGTGCTGCAGTGTGAGGTGTTTCAGCCCTCGAGGTAGGTGCTGCAGTGTGAGGTGTTTCAGCCCTCTTGAGGTGGGTGCTGCAGTGTGAGGTGTTTCAGCCCTCTTGATGTGGGTGCTGCAGTGTGAGGTGTTTCAGCCCTCTTGCGTAGGTGCTGCAGTGTAGGGTGTTTGAACCCTCTTGCGGTAGGTGCTGCAGTGTGAGGTGTTTCAGCCCTCGAGGTGGGTGCTGCAGTGTGAGGTGTTTCAGCCCTCTTGAGGTAAGTGCAGCAGTGTCTAGTGTTTGAGCCCCCTCGAGGTAGAGCCTGCAGTGTCTGGTGTTTGAGCCCCCTCGAGGTAGGTGCTGAAGTGTGAGGTGTTGCAGCCGATGCTGCCGTGTGAGGCGTTGCAGCCGATGCTGCCGTGTGAGGCGTCTTAGCGCTCCCGAGGTAGGAGTTGGAGTATGAGACTTCTAAGCTCTCCGGAGAAGGCACTGCCGTGTGAGGAGTTCAGTTCTCCTCCGTGTGAGACATTTCACCCGCAGCGCCCTCAGCCCCGCGCTCTCACCGACATGCTCCAGTTCCTGTAGGTCTCCATCGTCTCTTATTCTAATAGTTGCTCATAAATATGGATTATGCCGCTCTCCTTTGAAAGCTCCTCCTAATTACAAGTGCTGAGGCTGGGGAGAGGCCGCTCATCTGTTTTCCGCTGGCAGGAGCAGTCTTTACAAGCAGCTCAATTGCTTCCAGTTTAGCCGGCACAGCTGTAATTGGTACCCAAAGCCAGCAAATGATTGCAGTCTCGCTAACTCTCAAAACAAACATCTAATTTGGGGAGCGCCGGATAATAAGGTCGGACTGGGTGCGGGGGCGGGCGGAAGAGGGTACGATGAGTGCTATACTAATTCCTGCATTACAGCGCTAAGCTCACCGCTTTGGGTGCAGTGCCGTCTGCGTACTGCGGCTGCGGGCCTAGAATCCGCATTGCCCCGCTCCACGCGGCACAAACAGCGACGCCGTTTTATTGGAAAATTCGTTTTAAGAGCCCAGCCCCGCCCTTCGACCGTCCTTGTTCCCCTTCCTCACTCTACTGTGCGCGAGGTGCTTTTTAAAGGCCACGCGCGCCTTGATTCGAGTCCGGGCGCGCGACAGCAGGTTTACACTAGAGGTGGGCAAGTCAACAGATTCATCGAGCCTGGAGTCGGGGGTCTGGCTTGGCCCGGAGAGCCAAAGCACGAACTGAATAATCTAAAGATTTCACATAGAAATCACCGTCATCCTTATCCGCGTATTGTCAGGGCAGGGATCGCTATAGAAATGCAATTACAACGTAAACATGATAAATGTTTAAGATTACCAAAAAGTTATTCCTTCATTTGAGTTTCACTGTAATATGCTCGGGTATATCAGCGCATTGTGTGACATTTACTGAGAGCAACGCTTTATAAACATAACCTTCGAGACATCATAGAATTCCTCCGTGTCCTGAAAACGCTGTCGTGAGCCATCCGTGATAAAGACCACATAGCCTATGCATTTTCTATGAAGCCAGTGTTATATGTGAACCAACATGTATTGCCTATATACCAATTTAAGCTCCAATCACTAAATACCATTGCGGTACACACTTACGATTCCCTGTGCAAGCCTCCTTTTTTTTGTTTTTTTGAGAGAGTTTGGAGTTGCAAGTGATGCCTATCACACAGGACAATTGTCAGGTCTGCCGAAATTTACCTCGGAAGAATGCCCGGCAATTAGTTAGAAAGACAGTGTAAAATTCTTCGTGTCGAGGGCTACCAGTATTTATCCACATTTGGTGACTGGTCTCTGTACGAAGGCTGAAACAATCCAAGTTTTACGAAATTCAACATCTGCCAGTCACGTCGAAGTGCATCTTCCTTCTTTGTGTCCACTTTTTCTGGAGCCCGGACGCCAAGCACCGCCACCATGGCTAGGCGAGAGCCATGGTGTTTTTGCATTTGTCACCTCGAGTGGGACGGGTATGCCCAGACGTGGGTCCCGTGCTCTCCATGCCACTAGAATCAAGCTACCCTGGCTGAAGAGGGGTGAAACCCCAAAACCGGTCCTAGGATGCTTGTTTCCAGTCCAGGGAGGACCTGGCTTGGCAGTTCGGGCTGGACTGTTCCCATGAGGCACAGGGTCAAGACTGATTTGCATATGGCTGGGTTCAAACTGGAATGGCATGGTGAGCAAAAAAACGATGGATTTAGGCCCAGATATCTGTACTGGGGTGAATGTATGACATTGTTCTGCATTCTGTCCATCAACTGTTGTTTTTGCAGGTTCTTTAGGAAGCAGGGGTGTGGTAGGACATAGTTCTATCCCACTACCATGCCAAGTTCTTTAGGAAGCAGGGGTGTGGTAGGTTTTGCAGCACCCCTAAAAATCTAGGCCAGAATTCACAATACTGCGGGCAACAGTATGACTTGTTGATGCATGTTTGTTTTTTGCGGTATTTGGTGTTTTCAAAGATAGTCAGAGGAAATATTGAATCTTAAAAGCTACTGCTTTTGTATTTGTCAAAAAGATCAGTGTTCACATTTGTGTGTCTGAAGAGCCAAGACATCATGTAATTGCAGAGTCCAGAACAGGTTAAAGAATGTGCTATGTCAAAAGTTTAATGGCGCGCACACATTCACTAACTGCCTTCCTAAAGAAAAAATATGTTTCAACCTCCTAATGCTAAGGTGCGAAGAAAACCAAACGATAGGATAAATGGATTTTCCTTTGCACAATGTAAACAAGTCAAATATAATTCTAAATTATTGTTTCTGATGACGTTGCCAATGTGCAAGTTTAATTAGCATGTGCTCACTATGAATGGTGATGATAAAGTTTACGTGTGCAATTCATAATATGTTATTACAAATGAGCCCGGGGTCCTTTTTTTAGGTCGAGCCTAGCGGCAGTGCGCATGCGCTGCTCGCTCTGCGAGGCATGCTTTATTAGGGTATTCACTCTCCACCCATATTTGTCATTAGCTTTGTGTCATTGACCTTCTTAAAAGCTGGCTTCTGATTGGTAAATAGGCTTGTTAGTCCCTCCTTGGTACCGCCTTGTCTCCATTTGTTCCTGCCCGTAAGGACTGGACCTTTTGCTCCTCATGTTACACGGTCTGCTTTATCTTGGCTGTGTTATTGTCAGAAACAGTGGTTCCTGTGGAATAATAGAATCATATATAGATAATAAGGTGCACAATCGCAAAGTAAGGGTTAAATGAGGTCAGACAGTGAAGAAACCACATACACCTATGGTTTTAGTTTGATACAATCATATTTGTCGCCCATAGTTTGTGTGCATCTCAGCTCCACGCCTCTACCTAATGGTGCGACCAAGTAAGTCTCCGTGCTAGAGAACATGGCACAAGCGGCGGTTTCTTTTTTGGGGCGTGGGGGCGTTGCTCCTGTTTGTAACATTAAATGTCCATTTAATTTATACTGATTGCGTTTTTTTTATTTTTTCTGCCACAGTGCGCAGCATGTCCCTGGCTCAGAAAAATAAGTTACATGAGTGGTGGAGGGGGAAGCCTCTGCTTCACGCCTGCTCGATTATTGGCAGATGCACAGCATTCCTGAGGTGAAGTGAGTTTGTTAGGTTGGACGGGTGCCTTGCTCCGACCAGCCCGACATGCTCACTTGAATCCTCTCCAGACACTGCAATGTCATAGCCCGGGGGATAGTTCCCACAGCCCCCAAGGCTCCAAATGAGCGTTGGCAGTCTCTGACCCAGCCAATGTCTGGGTCTGGGTCTGCCAACTCTCAGCCAATCATCGCACTGCTGGAGTCACGGGGTGGGACCAAGGCTGAGGGAGGCGAGGTCATAACTTGCACGCAGGAGTCGACTGGAGAGGAGGAGCGGAGCCTGAGGAAAACATAAACTCATCATTTTCGGGCAGTGAGTGTGTTTAAACTAATATGTTATTTATATTTATCCTAAAAGTATTCGAAATTTGCACAAATCGTTGATCACTTGCGAACACGCCAAACAGAAGTTGATGTATAGAATTCTTTCACTTTCACACAGAGTGCTGCATTCGTTTTATGCCACAACATAAAAACTATGCAGCGTGATGTGTGAAAGTGAAAGATTTTTCTGTATGCTGACTGCATTTTATCAAGATATGCCAGCGTGATAGTTGGGCAATCTGAAGCTTACACCCCCCACCCCCTCCAATCTTACTGACCAAGTTACGCCACTGAGTGCACTATATGGAAGACTTCCTCACACAAGTGCTCAATTTGGCATGGTCCAGTTTGAAATATACTTGGAAAAGATGCGCAGTTTGAAATCCCTCTAGATATAAGGGCCGAGACACCCTCTGGTTCAAATGTTGACATTTTAGTACAACGCTGGATAATATGCTTGGTCTTTTTGAAAAATCTTTACTCAAGACCTGCATTGCACAGGCCTCGTGAAGGTGGCACGTTTTGAACAGTCTGTGTTGATCCGGTTACCGTGCTCTGCGCACAGTGTTTCACACACCCTTTGGTGAAATGTTTGCACTGTTCATCTTAAAACGTGTGCTTTCGTCGCAATCACCTTAGATGCGCATCCGGGACTAACCATCTGTGCTACTTAATCACTGTCATTTTCACACCATGGAGAAATGCAGCCTGACAGGGTGAGGGAGGCTAAAACAATATCATTCTCTTCTTCAGTGGGGGAAGCATAAAACACAAAGCACGAGAGTAAAACACCTTCCTGGTTGTGCTTATGTTTTTTAATAACACGCAAGGAAGTTTTGAATACAGTCATTAATTTCAATTTTAAGTGTGTAATGTAAGGTTTTATTACAAACTGCCAATAAACACGGTATCTAGCAAACACAAAAGACATTCAAGGTTGAGCTTCCTATCAATAGGTCCGTCTCAAGGGGATAATGTGCGGTGAAATTAAGTTCCTCAGATCCCACATTTCATTGCACATTATAAGGCCACAGCCCGACCTGGAACAAAGGGGTAATGTACATCAGATTTCCTAGTCCAAATAAAACTACTTTTAACTATGGCAGTGCTGGGATCAGTTTTGCAAACTGAATTATGAAAAGCAGGACACAAGGGCAGCTTAAGTGGCCGCGGCAAGAGAGAGGAGTGCATATTGTTAGAAGTACTTCAAAGGAGTGTTCAACTGGATCACGCATCTTAGGGGAGCAGACAACATGTCACTACAGAACTCACCCTGGAAACCGGCCTCCAGATGGATGTGGGGGGTCCCTGGACACGTCCTTAGACTCTTTTGAGCCCCCATGAAAACGAGGAAGGCCAAGAGAGGCGTTTCAGTCACCCCATGTGAAGTCCCATTCTAGCAAGACTATAAGGGGACCCTAAGGGTCCCATCCTCTGTCAGACGTACTGTGTAAGCAATGTCATTTTTGGGTGCCTGTCCTCTATCTCTCCTTTCACCCCCTTCTTCTCATCCTCTTTTCTTTTTTCCTTTCCTTTTTTGACAGTAAAACAGGTAGGGAATGCACAGTGCCGTACAGGCATATATGCAAAATACCATTGGATGAAAAGATGCAAACCCTGTTGCAGGATTACTAATGTGTACTTGTCTTAAAAATGTAACAGTAAAAATTGTTGAAATAAAAAAAGAAGTACTTAAAACACAATTGCGTTCAAACTAACCAGGTTTTAAGGCAGAGACGAGAGAGTGTGTGTATGTGTGTGTTTTTGTCTGTGTTCATGTAAAAATCCAGTGTGAAATCCGAAAGACACCTCACAGTTTGACACTCCTTAGGCAGCATCTACCTCTTTAGAGAGCCCAATAGGGGATCCATTCACGTTCCTTTTATTTTTTTAATGCTAATAGCACACTGTGTTGTGATGGTGGCACAAATTTGCTTAAAAATGCACCATTTGCCTACTCTTTAAAAAAAAAAAATATTCCTGTGGGGAGAACGCCCCAGAACCCTCCTTATAACAGTCGGGCTTGTTCGCTCGCCACATTGACACTTACCCCAAACATTTACGCCCTACCATTTCCAAATGTCACCTGCTGCCAATGATGGCAGCTAGGCCACGTCCATAATTTCTTGCCTCCAGAATATTTTTCCCCAATTCAGTCTGCACTTTGGCTTTCCCACCCAGCAATTATGTCGATTTGTTCAACACAAGGTTCAGAAATGCAGAAGCTGAGTCTGCAGCTGTGTGCCGAGGTCAATGGACATGCCCTAGTGCAGGAGCAAAGCAGCCTCTTACTTGTCAGCTGACTATTTTAATCATCTTATCTTGGGGCTCTCTGGCAAAGCCCTATGCTAACAGACACTCCCTGGCTTTCTGGTACTACCCGTGTTCCTCTGTTGATTCGAGATGTTCTCACACCCTTTAATTGTGCACTTAAAGGCTCCACCTTTTCTGTACTCATGGCTCTTGCCCCTTCTGATCCCATTCAGGTTGCCGTCATCAACCCCAACCATCCACTGGCACAGATGCCCCTGCCCCCTTCCATGAAGAACTGCATCCAACTGGCCGCTTGCCAAGCCACTGAATTGCTGCCTATGAACCCCGACCTGCCAGCGGACCTCTTCACTTCCTGTCTCACGACACCGATCAAGATAGCGCTGCGGTGGTAAGTGAGGCGATGCCCCTGATTGTCTTCAGGGAATGGAATCTCTTGTGATGCTGAAGCAGTGGTCTAGCTGTAGCATAGCAGTGGTCAGACCGTTCAGCTGACTCTAGTGGTTGGCAAATGTACCGAATTTAGCACTACCTCACAAGCAAATAAAGTTGTTTCTTTCTACAGTTTGTACGCTCAGATTGCATGCGGTCTCAAGAGGCCTCCCCTATATTCCTGAAATCCTGCATGAAAATGTGACCTTCACTTAAGACATACAGTTGTTGCCTTCCCTTTTTCTTTCAAATAATCCTCTCATTACTTTCCATCCTCTGCATGCCTCATCTTTGTTTTGTTATGTTATAAGAAACTTCTAAGGTGCATGTTCACCGAAAAAGATTTCATGGCGCCGGGACCCCTAGCTGATGCAAACTAGTCATACGCTTGTCTGAAAAGCCATGTTTTTTTTCAGAGTTCTGAATTGCTCATAAGAAGTTGCTGCTCTTATGTTAGCCGTAAAACAGATATACCAGGAGCCAACACAGCGAACCTAGCCTCCTCCTATAGAATTTGGGAGCCTCTAGCAGATTGAGATGTACCGATCTGAGGTTGTGCCTGGGCGTATAGTTCCTTATTCTAGAGGAAACAAAAATAGGGCTTTTACCGGATTTTAAAGATCGTGCAGCTAGTTTTAAACAAGGTTCTTTGTACAATTGGAAGCCAGTGCAGTTTATTTAGTAATGGTGCAGTGTGGCAGTATCTTGGCTGTTGGTAGACCAATCTAGCTGCATGATTCCGGGCCAGACTGCAGTCTTTGGCTCAGACTCCTAGGGAGACCCATGTAACGGGTGTTAGCATACTCAATACAGGACATCACAAGTGCGAATACAATTTGGATGATGGTTTCAGTCGGGAATGTTTCTCTGATTTTTATTTGAAGGAGCTGAAAGAAACAGGAGGAAGTCACTGCTGCAGTCTGGGGTTTCATTGAAAGGTCTTCATCGACAAGTATGCTGAGGCTCTTGACTGCCTTTTTAGGAGTAGGAGGGGGACCTAACTCCTGAGGCCATAAGGATGGACTCCAGCAGTGCAGTTTGTTTTTGACCATCATTATCTCGGTTTTTTTCCCCGAGTTCCACTTAGTTGGTGACTGTCCATGCAGTCCTGAATGAAGACCATGGTGCTCTGGAAGCATGCTGTTGAGTCAGGAGTTTCCACGAGGTTGAATACTAGCTGCATATCATCAGCATAGTTGTATATTTGTACTTTCCGCCTTCGTAGGGAGTTTACCAGTGGACGAATATAGAGATTAAAAAAGATTGGGGATAGAGAGGAGCCGCGAGACACTCCACAAGTAAGCTTAATCTTGGAGGAGCAAAAGGAGGAGAGGCGAACGATTGTGAGCAGTCCGATAGGAAAGACTTTATCCAATCCAGAGCACAGCTCTGCTGTCCTGTGACTTCGACACAGTCAAAAAGAATGTCATAATCTACTGTGTCGAAGGCTGCCGATAGATCTAGAAGGTCCAACTCAGCACAGCCTACTCTGTCATAAGCATGATTGGTCAAATCTCTAATATTGTACTTCTGCAAGTGGCCCATGTCATTTTAAAGATAACAAGCTTTCTGTTATATCCTGAATTAGATATGATGCATTCGGTCCTTAATTCTATGCTACCTGCTGCTCAACCTGTGTGTGTGTGATGGCATAGAATTAGACTGTTTGTTTGCTTGAGAGATCAGTCGGAGTGAGTGGGCTCAGCAGCAGGAGACTGGTCCTGGTGTGGCATGGATAATACATCTCCACTACATCTGTAATCTGTAACTAAGACTATTATCTCCTAATACATTTAATTTAAAAATCAACGTGACCTGCCAATTTAGAATCCTTCTTTGATTGCAACTCTCTCCTCATCTGTAAGTCATATTCCTGCAACCTAACAATGCCTACACTCCTCTAGCTCACCTGGTAATCCCACCGAACATCTGCATGAACTCACCCCAACCCCCCAACTGATGATCAAACCTAACTCATTTGCATTTAATGTCCCACAAAGAAACTGGAGTAAATGCATGACATGATTTCCTTGAGAGCAAAGGCGATAATATTTACCAGTAATAACTGGATATCCACTAACCTTGGGTTCTGAAGCAGTGTGCTGTCTGGAGTAAAGCGCTTCAATGCTTTGTCAGGCATAGTACGTGCTATGTCAATGTCATTATAATATAATCCTGAATTGAGGAAAGGCCTTCCTCTTGTGCACAGCAGCTCCAAAACATGTCAGGCAGAGCAGTGGTTAAGCGGTGCAAGCCATGTGACTGCAAGGCTTCAGGCTCCTACGAAATGGCCACTTCAGGGGTCTATTTCTATTTTAGACTGGCAAGTTAGGGCAGTCATACTATCGGCTATAAAGCCCTTTTGGGATGGGGAGCAGCGGTTGGGGGGCGAGAAAGACAAGATAGTTTCTTTGAGATGCACTTACTTTTTCCAATCCTTTTATTATAATATTTTACTAGATTAAAAACTGTCACCAAGATGTCATATCAGTTAAGCAGGTGGTCAACAGCAAGGGAAGGTGAATTTCATCTCAATATCACATTTATTAATATTTCACCTCGAGAACTCCACAATCTACATGAGACACCTTCACAATGATTATAAACATCGGTTTACCTAATGCCATGCCTCTATATTGTTTTCATGTTAATCATTTTTCCCCATTATTTGGGACACCTTTGACCTTCATATATGTACATTTTGTCCAACATACACCAATCCACATCTTCCTTCCATTGGCCTTGCCATCTCTACTGATTCTGGCCTTTTCACACCCCTAGGTCCAACCACTGAAGAGAGTGCTTCCTTTGTGGTTAATGCTGAAGGGGTTGGGGGGGGAGGGGGGAGTTCTCGACCTCTAGCTCCTCCACTTAGAGGTCAACGGCAGTGTCTTGACTGAAGTTATCTGGCTGGGGCGAAACACTAAAGATCCACTACTAACTTTTGACAAGGCTCTCACTGATACTCTCCTAGAGGCCTAGGGCAATCATGCTCTGGTCTGCCAGTAAATTGCCAAATTAAAACACTCCACGAGATGCTCCGGGCAACCCTGCATTTTTGTCTTGGCACCCCTCTCCTGAGAGCTTAGTGATGCAGGCATCTACTAGTTGGACAAACCCGAATACTATTCAGACTATAACCCCACCCCCAACACTCTGATAGGGAGTCCAAAAGAGTGGAGACCTTTGGGAAAGGGGTATTTTCTTCCACTTGTTTGGTGCTCAGGTCTGTCAACGGCTGTTAGCCTGCTGGGCTGTTATTCCTACAATCTTTGAGATTTGGTGACTCAAGAACTCTTGAGGTGTCCCGAAAGACCTTTGACCTGCCCTGACCAAAGCTATACATGAAGGTCATGACACAGCTAAATATATGATTCATGGCCTAAAAAAACACTGATTCCATTGGGGGAGCTGGGAGAGACATTGACATCAGTGTTGCCATTCGTTTGCAAACCTTGCAGCGGTCAACAGGTCTTTCAGGCGAAATCCAGTTGTCACTCATGACATGCCCTTTGACCGGACTCACCTTTTTGGGGACAAGGCAGATTCCGTTCTGGAGCGGTTCAAAGAGAGGAGGATCACAGCATTCTCCCTGGCTTATCTGCGTGGTCTTGCCAGCTGCTTCAGCCCTAGCGTTACTTTTTGCGATTTCGGCAGAGACACCTCATACCAGCAGCCTCTTCATTATCATCAAGGTCTCCAGCAATATCGTGGCTTAAGCCTTGGCACTCACCAACCCCACAGTCAGGGTCAACAAGCAAGTCAGTCTACTGCCCCTTCCCTGCAGCCCCACTTTCCAAACCTCGTTAACGTGCCCTTAGTGGAGAAAAGCCACCTGGTTTGATACAGGATCCATCGATTTTTACTGCGTTTGCAGGCTATGATATCAGAGTGGTGGCTCCTGCAGACTATTAATAAGGGATACACCTTACCCTTCATTGCCACTCCGCTGCACCTTCCAGTGACCCCGAACCGGCTGACAGAGGATCATCTGTCCGTCTTAATGCCGGAAGCGCAAGCCCCTTTAGCTAAAAGGGCTTTAAAGAGGGTGCCTGTGCCAGAAGTAGTTTGTGATGGTTATTCCCACTACTTTCTGATGCTAAAGAAGGACCGAGGCCTTTTTCCTATTTTAGAGTTGGGCCCTCTCATTGCCTCCTCCCCCCCCCCAAAGAAAAATGCAAAATGCTTACCCTGGCAAAGGTCTTGTCTGCCCTCGGCCCTGGAGACTGCATGGTGGGGTTTGATCTTCAGCATTCCTATTTCCATGTTCTGTCCTGCAGGCCCATCACGCCTAGATGCAGTCCATGGTGGGACAGAAGTATTGTCAGTTCATGGTATTCCCCTTTGATTTCACTAACTTTCCTCGGGTGTTCACGAAAGCAAAGGTGGTGGTAGCAGCACACCTTCTTGATGTTGGTGGTTCCAGTTTTCCCCTACCTCAATGACTGGCTGTTAAAGTGGAATTACCCCAGGCAATCGTTAACCTCCTCCAGACTATGGCACACCTCCAGTTATCTTTGGGATTCACTGTCATCCTGCCAAAGTCACACCTGACTCCTTGCCAAATGCTCCCGTTTATCAGAGCCATTCTGAAAATGGTTCATCCCTTCCACCGCAGAAAGGAGAGTTCAGGACATTCCGACTGTGATCCCGATCTTTCAGCCTCTGTCCTGGATATCAGTAAGGTAGACTCTGAGACTGTTGGGATCAATGGCCTCCTGCTGGTCAAGCATGCCATGTGGCACACTCGGGCTCTGCAGTGGGATCTGAAGCCTCATCGGACCCAAAATCAAGGGGACCTCTCCAACCACGTCCAGATTTTAGTGGACAGTGCAAAAGTTCTGCAGTGGTGGCTACAGTGTAGAAGTGGACCTCAGATAGGCCTACCAGTACAAGGGGTTCGCCCTTCTCTGCACAGAGTCCTCAGACCAATAGGAAGAAGTTGGCACAGAAACTGGAATAGAAAATACAAAGTTTAATAAACCTCATGAGGTGGAACTACATTCACACAGCACCCTTCGGTATTGAGTGAAGTAGCACACTGAACAGAAAGAGCATGGTCCTTTTATACCCACACAGGGGCTGAAAAAAGGCGGTACAAGTACACATGAGAAGAGTTATGCACATAGATGGTCATACAGAAACTGCACAGTCGACAAGTAGGAGGAGTTAACAGTTTGCCAATGCTATTAAACACACCCTGACAGTTACATACTACTAACAGCTGTAAACTCAACTGGGCATGTGCGAAGGTAGAAGATACTATATATAGTTTGTTTCTAGGCAGATTACAAGAGCAGTTAACACTAAAGGAGGACAAAGCACATGGTGAGCACATGGCAAACAAAATGGCTGCCAGAAATACAAAATGGATTCCAGAAAATGGACAAGATAGCCTCTAAATACCAGATGGATTCCGCTAATGCTAATCCAATCGCAGCCAATTTACAACAACAGGACCATGACTGGGTCAGTGGCAGACCCCTCTCTGTACTCCACCAAGAGCTGACAGTGGTGACAGAAGCATCACTCATGGGTTCAGGCGGCCACCTGGGAAAGGTGGAGAGTAGAGTCCTGGCTCCACATCAACCTCTGGAGCTGAGCGCCATCTGCTGTATCGTTGAAAGCCTTCCTTCTATCCATCAAGGGAAGTTTGTACAAGTGCTTACAGATAACACCACCGCTATGTGGTATTGCAACAAACAAAACAGCGTGAAGTCGCTGACCTTGTGCTAGGAGGCCCTGCTCCTCTGAAAATGGCTGGATCATTAAGGGATTTTCATGGTGGCGATCTACCTGGCAGACGTCTTGAATGCCATGGTGGACAAAATCGGCCTTTGATGCCTAGCAGATCACCAGAGGTAGTTGGTCATCTTAGCAGCTATGCGTGCCTCAACAGTTTGTTTTGTCCCTCGCCCAGCAGGACTTTGCTATGGGCCTGGCTATTTTGTGGGTGCTGGATTATCTCTCATTATGTAAATCACCAGTTGGGATGCGTTTTTGAAAGGCCTACACCACCTGTTTCCTCCCTCTCCCGTCATCATGCCACAGTGGGACTTAACGTGGTCCTCACATATTTGATGTGTACTCCTTTTGAGCTGCTTCACGGCTGTTCCTTGCAGGTTCTCACTCTCAAGACAGTGTTCCTTTTCGCCATAGCATTGGCAAGGCTTGTAAATGAGTGTCACCCTCTGTTAGACTTGGCATCTTTGGCTTGGTGTCCCTTGACTTTTTGCCTCTACCCCCTGTATTTTTGGTGCTGTGCTCGATTTAGTTTTTGCTGGCTTTTGTGCTTTGGGCACTTTGCCACTGCTGATCAGTGTCAAAGTGCAAGTGCTCCCTGTGTACATTTTTGTTACATTTGGTTCTCCATGATTGGCATATTTGATTTACTGGTAAGCCCCTAGTAAAGAGCACTGAAGTGTGCCAGGGCCTGTAAATCTAATGCTACTAGTGGGCCTGCAGCACTGATTGTGCCACCCACAGGAGTAGCTCTGAAAAGGTAACTCAGGCCTGCCACTGCAGTGTCTGTGCGCAGTTGTTAACTGTCATGTCGACTTGACAAGTGCCCCCA
Organism: Triturus cristatus; assembly: GCF_964204655.1. Classification (NCBI taxonomy): domain Eukaryota; kingdom Metazoa; phylum Chordata; class Amphibia; order Caudata; family Salamandridae; genus Triturus; species Triturus cristatus. The sequence goes on along the minus strand of NC_140590.1, from coordinate 719,356,185 downwards.
CTTGTCAGGCCCTAACCTTCCCTTTTCATGCATGTAGGGCACTCCGATGATAGACCCAAGGTACCCCTGTGGGCAGGGTGCAGTGTATGTGAAAGGTAGGACTTGTACTGGTGTGTGTGACATGTTCTGATAGTGAAATACTGCCAATTTCGTTTTTCACTATAGAAAGGCTATCTTGACCCATAGGATAGAATGGGAGTTTATTTACAAAAGCTTAAAAATTTACCTTCCCTTTGGAGCAAGATAGAGAAATAAAGTTTAGGCTCTCCAAACGCAGAATTTAATAACACATCTTTTAGTAAAGATGGTTTTTAAATTGTGTGTTTGAAAAGGCCACTTTTAGAAAGTAGGCATTTTCTTGTTTAACCATTCTGTGTGCCTCTGCCTGTTTGTGTATTGACTGTCTGGTTTTGGAGTGACAGAGGCTGGGGATGTGCATTCACTGTAGACAGCCACTGGGGGGTTTGAGGTGTGGTTGGCCCTTCATCGATGACTCGGAGCTGAGCTGATTAGGGCTCGGCTGAATTTAGTGTAGTGGGAGGAGATTTTCTTGCACCTGAACGGGGCCTATCTCCCTTGCACAATGCGGTCTCCACCCCCTGTGGTCATACTTCACCACTGAGGACAGAACTGGTTTGGGCTGGGCTCAGAGACCCTTGCATAAAGAGAACAACTGCATTTTGGGGTATAAGTATTAGACCAAAAACCCCTGAACTCTAGACTACTTCTGGAATCAAGAGGAACCTTTGCCAAGGAGAATAGCTGGAGAATCTGAGGAGAAGTACTGCCCCTTTGCTGTGTGCTTTCTTGGGTTGGCCTGCAGTAGCTGCTCCTGCCGAGGAAAGGAGAAAGACTTTGCTGTGTGCTGTGCCCCCCTGCTTGAGGAAGATCTCCAAGGGCTTGAGTAGAGCTTGCCTCCTGTTCTGAAGTCTCAGGGACACAAAGACTTCACCCCCAGCTCCCCGGAACTTCCTTGTTGGGTGTTCAGACCTGCCAAGTGGTGCCTGTGACTGTGTTGGGCCTCTGGAGTTTGTTTTTCCTGTTGAGAGCTGGTAAAGCAACGCAACTACAAGAAAATCGACGCATCACTCTTCTTGCGGCCATTTTCTCGAAGCAGCACCGCGGTGCGAGAAGAATCACCACGCATCGCTACGCCGCTGCCGAAACTGATGCAGCACCTGTCACCGCTGCAAAAACCAATGCATCGAGGGATCGCAGCTGAAGAAACCAATGCAGCACCGACGCATCGATCACTGACACACCCAGATTTCCACGCATCATACCTGTGCGGCAAGTTTTCCCGACGCATCACCCGCGGACCAGAACCACCTCAGAATTGACGCATCACTTCCCAATACAGGCCGATTTCGACGCATCAGTTCTCCTGCGTGCAGCAGAACTGACGCATCACCTCCCCAGGGTCTCTGGAACTGACGCATCACTTTGGTTTTCGACGCTTCCAATCCCTGTAGATGTTTGGCTTTGTGGATTTTGTCCCAACTTCAGGTACTTTTTGAGAAATCACGCATCCATAGCTTTCTATGGTCCAAGTTGTATGAAACCTTTCTAAAGTCATATTCTTAGTACATGTATTATGGATTTTTGTCGTTTTGGTCTTGTTGAGTTTAGATAAAGATACTTTATTTTTCTAAACTGTTTTGGTGTCCATTTGTGGTGTTATCACTGTATTACTGAGTGTTTTGAGTACACATATTTTACACATTGCCTTTGGGATAAGTCTGCTCGTGCCAGTCTACCCAGGTGAGCAGGGGTTATCTAAAGTGTGTATCCCCCTTACCGTGATTAGAAGCAAGAGTCCCTATTTGGACAAAGGTACCTACCTCTGCCAACTAGAGACCCCCATTTCTAACACCCTCTCTGTGTATCAACACATCGTACACCACCATTTGCCTAAACAAACAGTTTCTGCAGACACGAGCATCCTTCTTGCCGAAAGTCATGACACGGTTCCATGTCGGTCACCATTACCCTACCGGCATTCTATGCTTCACCTCACTTATCTAAGGAGGCGGAGCCACTCCATCTCTTGGAACCAAAAAATAGGACGGAGCTTTTGCATTGATCGTATCAGAGAACAATGGGTGGACAATTCATTCTTTGTGGGGTTTGCTGGAGCAAAAGAGCAAGGCAGTGCAGACACATACCGCTTCCTGCTGGATTGAGCTCTGCATTAAGATCTGCTACGCATTGGTCAGGAAACATCCTCCGAAAGGACTGCAAGCTCATTCCGCCAGGGTAAGAGCTGCCACCTTGTGTTGGCATTTTGAGATCCTGTTCTGGGCATCTGCAATGTGGGCATCACATTATACGTTCACAAAGCAGTACTGTCTGGCGAGCCAGGATCGCCATGAGGGGCATTTCACCCGCTCTGTCCTGAAGGACATTTTGGTTTGAGTCCATTCACAGTCCCACCTCCAAATAGGTACTGCTCTGGTATCTATTTAAAATGTGAGGAATATGCAGCTAGAACTCTCTATCAGAAGAACAAGTTACTTACCTTCTTTAACGCTACTTCATGTAGCAACTCTTATCTTACCATGGATTCCTCAACGACTCTTCTGTCCTCCCTGTTCTGTGAAGTAGACTCTCTTCATTAATAAGATCAAAATCTAGGAATATGCACACTAGTCACAATTAATTTTCTTTCTGTGTTATATGTTGGTGGTGCGGACCACTTCAAAAGTAACTGACATCAGTGTGTGGGAGTGGTGCCTACATAGGCTCCTCACGTCATTTCCTGAGTGGAACAACATCATGGTGGAGATGCACGTACAGGTACTGTTGAACAAGCTTCCATATCCAGTCTGACGCCGGGGGAATATTCAAATGGTGAGGAATCTGTAGCTATATGGTCTCTTGTAGAAGGAACGTTACCAAAGGTAAAAAAACATGTCCATCTGTCTCTCCGCCTTTTCTGAAGTTTCTAAAAGGGATTGGAGAGTTAATTGATTTTTTTTTTTCCAGTTAAGGCTATTCAGTATTTTCTGGGCAGTAGTTCAAATAGAACTGCGCACTTCTTTGGGGCATCATTTTCAAAGATTATGTTCTTTGTAATATAGGGTGCAAGGTTGTGCCTAAATTGTATATACTTGTATGCTTCAGTGTCTGCCAGCTCATATATCCTCCTAAGTGTCTCAAGGTATGCAGCCCCCCAAAACATTCCATGCGTCCCCCAATTTAAATTCCAATTAGGTTCTACTTTCGGAAATTGGCTAGGTTCCCAATGTGTCTTAACATATCACCGTCCCATGGCAGTGTTTGTTTTGCTCTTTCCCACCCAGCTGTTTGCCTACCTCCATGCTTTTACTACTGATTGCGCTTTTCGTCTGCATCCTATTAGGACTATGCGTGGTGGTTTTCCATCCAAAGAAAGACTGATCTGACCTACACCTCCAATTTCCTAAAGATTGAGCTTGGCACCCAGTGTGGGGTGTTTGAAGGATATATCAGATTTTGTGGGATCTAATCATCTCGAACATAGCTGCCTGGCCCAAAAGAGATAATGGAAGTGTTCTCCGGTGCCTTATGTCTCTTTAGAAGTTATGTAATAATTTACATAGATTACAATAAAGAAATTGCTCTGGATCGCCATTACATAATGTGCAAATCCTGAAACCCATCTCGACATGGGCTAAAGGAAATTTGTAGAGTTTGTGCTGCTTCAATCCGATTAGCAGTTAAATAAGCAATTTTCTCAAGATAAGCTTATCTGGAATATTGACCAAATATTGTAAAAATGTGCAGTGACATGTTTTTTTTTCGGGCTGTACAACATATAAGAGCACATTGTCCCCATAAAGCGATATCCTCTCGCCATGTATTTTCTCATTTTATGAAACTGGGGTTCTGTCACTTTTTGCCCGATTTCTGATGCACTTTGACTGAACGTGCACCGGGTGCCTGCCAGTCAGGTTCCCAGTGCCAGTGTTCTTTTCCTTAAAATGAATCTACAATTGGTCCAACTTCAGACACCCCTGTAAGTCCCTAGTAAATGGTACCTCTAATACCAAGGGCATTGGCACTGAAAAGGGTACCCAAGGGCTGACGCACTAATTGTGCCACCCTAGGAACCCTTCACCAAGGCCATGTAAACTGCCACTGCAGCCTGCGTGTCTCGGTGCAGAGAAAAACGAAAAGTCGACATGGCACACAGCCCTGTGTGTCACGACAAAGCAGCGCAGCCACGGTATATGTAAGTTACCCCTTTGGAAGGTCTCTCAGGCCGAAGGCAGGGTGCAATATATCTATGGTGCGGGCATATCTGCATGAGCAGATATGACCCTGCGATATTAAGCCTATACTTAATATTGTAAGGGACAGTGAAGCCATATAGAGTCCATGGGCTGGAAACTCACCAAAGTCAAGTTTTCCAGCACCATGATGGCTTAACTGAACCTAGGAGAGTTTGATACCAAACTGCTCCTAATAATAAACCCACTCTGATGCCAGGGTTGAATTTATTAAAAAATGCACTCGGGGTTCCCCTTAGAGGGGTCCTCTGAAAGACCAATAGCTCTAGTGTGTTTCTAGACTGGTCTGTACCAGCCTGCTACCCTAAGATGCTGTTCTGGACACCTGGGGTGAGAGCCAGCGCTCTCAGCGCCCAGAACAAAGCTTGTGCTGGGAGGAGGGCTTCACAATCTGAGGCGATGAGCTTCAAAGGGTTTAGGTCTCTTTGTTCACCTCTTCCAGCCACTCCTGTAGCAGGAGTAGGCCCCCCTTCCTATCCCAGCATCTTTTGGCTGGAAGAAAGGCGGGAAACCGGCGATAGCCCAGAGGGCTTCCCTCCTCTGCCATCCCCATCCCTCTGGTGGGGAAAACGAGGTAAAGTACTTTCCTTCATCTTGAAGATGTGGAAAGCTAGCCAATAGTGTTTAGGGAAATGCCCTCTCCCATTGGACGCTGGCATTTAGGGGGCGTAGCCACCCCAAGGTCAGGGGCCCATTGGCCTTTGCCCTCTACTCATGTGAAAGGCACCTAAAGGTAGTATTTAGGTGCCTCCCTGAACTAGGAAACCATATTCCACGGACAAGACACAGGAGAAAAGGAGGAACTGCTGCTGGAGTGAGAACAGAAGATCCTAAGAGGAATTTTGGAATCAACCCCCTGCCTACCACTCTGGAAATCGAGAATCGCCTCACTCAGCCACTCTTGCAGCTGTGTGGCCTCTACAAAACCCTGGGGGGGTGCCAGCCTTCGAGGACATACTAGATCTCCCTCGGAATGGGGATACTGTCCTCCTTGCAGTTGCAGGCGCCTGAAATCCCTAAAGTCAAGTGCTGTGTTTTTGCTCTTCCTGGCCCGTCCGAGACCGCAGAAGGCAGAGCTTTGGTACCAACCCTCAGGATGATCAGGTCGACCACCATGCCAAATTTGGTTGTCCCAGGACCTTCCTAGCCCACCCGGTACTAATACCCGAGGTACTGGGCCACTGAACCCAAAAAACTGGTGAAATGAGTCCTAGTGTGTTCCCACTTGCCAGCGTGCCAGCACTCCTCCAGGGATATCCAGCCTCTGGAGACTTACTTCCTAAGTGGCCAAGAAGACCTGGAAACCCAACAAGAATCTTGGCGACCCTGACCGCAAGGCGCACCTTTGGGCATAGTGCCAAGCTCACCTGTTGGTGCTGTTCCGTGCCCGTCGGGCCAGGATCTCCACACACCTGCGGTAGCCCCGAGGTCCCACGACCCTTGCACCCTTCCTTTTCCTTGTGGAAACCTCTCACTTTCTATCGCCTTCATCCAGGGGCCCAAACCCCCCTTCCGCCCCCCCCCCCCTTGGTGACACACCAGCAACAGTGTTGATTTGTCCCGCTCTCCCGCCAAAACTCGGGAGTTTCCAGTGAGGCGCTCCTTGGACTGGAGCCCCACCCTGCCTGCTCCTTGAAGGTGAAGTCCTGATGCTGTGCATTGTATGTTTTCTTACTGTGCCAAATTTCTCCTTAGGAAGCGTATGGTGTGCCATTTCGCACCCTGGGGGCAACATTATCTTAGAGACCGAATTGCCATGTAAAAAGTGTTTTCACTTGTATCCAAAGCCCCCTTCTGAATTGAATGGCCCGAGGAAAAAAAATTCCCGTACATACCTGTTTTTCTTCCATAGGATTGTATGGCACTTTTATGACATTGTACGAAGTATTGATTCCTCAAAGTTTTACAAAGCATTTTTCAACACTGCAAAGTATTTTTTTTTATCGTACTGGAAATTATTTTACTGCCCTTGCAAACCAATATGTTCTGCATTAGAAAAGTAATACTGCTTTTGAAACTGTTATTTACCTGCAACTGAGTTTCTCTTGGTCCTAGAAATAAAATAACAAAGTAACAGTTTTTTATACAAACAATTGGTCTGGATTCAGTCTGAGTTTGTGCCATCATTTCTTGCCTGAGTGTGTACAATACATGCTTAACACAGCCCTCTGATACACCCAACTGCTGGCAACACTAGCACAAATAGAGTTTTTAGTAATATCTACTTCAGCCTCTGGGCAACCACTGGACTCTGTGCACACTATCTATTCATTTGGTATAGAATATAAAGAGCCAGCTTCCTACTCTCATTGTAACCATCTGATCAGCAGACCCAGCACACCAAGGTAGTGCCGATGCTAAAATCAAGGTAGCCAGGGGGGCACCCCTGCCTTATACATCATTCATGTAGTAACAGTTTTGAGCAGGTGTCATTGACTTTTACTCTGCCCATAGGTTTTTGGTAAAGCAACATCACTTGTTGTAGTTTGGCCCAAAGCACTTCTTTATCAAAACAACAAACATATATGGCATTTCCAAAGTGTTAAACACTTTATTGGCTTCAAGCAAAAGTACCACAGTTTTAGCAACTCTTTGGTGTACTCCATGCCCCCTTATAGCTTTCCTTACGTTAAGTCTGGTACTTCTGTTTAGAATTTGATCTGGGGGTATTAGTGCCGATCACCTTCTGTCAGTGAGCCGCAAATATATTGTCGAAAAACTTTCATTGTAGTGTTCAGAAGGGAGAGCATCTAAATGATTCACATTTATTTAATGGTTTACCTTCTTTGGAAGTGACTAAATGCCATTCATAACGCAGTAAGTGCTCTGTACGAATGAGAGAACAATTTGCTCACCATTCCTTTGTACAGCTCCACCGGGAAGCCATTGGTCCCCGGTGCCTTACCCGCCTGCAGATCTGTAATTGCTTCACCTATTTCAGCTGCCTTTGTGAGCTTCCAAACCTCCACTGTCTTCACAAGACAGTATGTGGATTTTAACATCCTTTAGAAAGGCCTATATTTCTCTGTCAGGCAGTTTTGTGTCTTGTAGAAGTGTTGCTAATAATTGACAAAGGATTTTGCAATAGCGCTATAACCTTGGAGTTTTGTCCCGTATGAGTCTTTCTGCTAATTTACCTAGTTTTTGCTCATTCTCTCTTTTCAAGCTATGCAAGCCGTTCTCCTGCTGTGTTCCCCAGTACACACAGCCTCCTTGAGGAGGCAAGAAAGTGGTTACGTGCCTCATTGGCATTACTTTCTTATTTCTTGAGTCGTAATTGGTGGCCAAAAGTCTATTTATTCGTTTATATGTATTGGACTTCTAGACTAAGGATGTCTGCTGCCATCCAATTTGTTTTCTCACTCCTTCTCTTCTTTTTCCCAGTTTGTAATGATATTGCTTGACCCCTGATCACGACCATGTAGGCTTCCCACGCTGTTATTTAGAACCTCAGTATTTGCACTTCCTTTAAAGTAGTGATCTGTGTAGTTTTCTCATTATTGCTTTATTTCTCAAGAACCATGTGTCTTTTGCCAACTCCTTAAATGACCTCATCTCCAGTCTCAGAGGTGCCCTCCATACTGGTGATTAATTTTAGAATTGACCTTTGTGTATCCGGTGTGAAATAAGAGTATTTTTGGGAGAAATTATTGCGATCACCTAATTAGAAAGAGTTCTGTTTGTCCCTAGGGTTCTGCGCCCACCAAACTTCCACCAAGCACAGGACATCCATGAAATAATGTGACATAGTATCTTCTCTCTGGTGCTGTCTGTCTATATCATCTGTAAGTGTGAGGTTCAGGTCACCTCCCAGAATTAAAGTGTTTAGGCATTCTCAGCAAGACCCGGTGGTGTCTACAGTCGTCTTCTGTAACCTGGGCAGTAGATAAACCGAAGAAAGATTAAAAGTTATCCCATTCTGATTACCAGTGATAGCCTTATAGCAACCCTGGGTTTCTAGCCATGTTCATCCCTTGATGAAGGGTGTTGGATTCTTAGGTGCTATTGCTATTCCTCTTGAGTCTGTTGCAAGTCTTGAGTGGGCCATTACTGTGTATTCTCCCTTTTCTGTTGCCTGCTGTTTGATTCCTTAAAGGGGCATCTTTTGAAGTAAGGCAACATCTGGGCTGTGCCAACGAAGGTACTGATACACTACCCCTGTTTAATTTTGCTTTCCAGTCTGTTAGTGTTCCATATAAGATGGTAAGGCTCACATGTGTACTTTTTGGCTGATCAGAAATCGTAGCGCAAATTGAATTCCTCTTCTCCCAAACATTCCTCCCCTTGTGCTGCAGGACTTTAACTACCAATTCCCACCACCCTTTGTCCCCTAATAACTTGCACGTCTCACTGTACTAGTGTATGATCAGCTCAGCGCCCCCATCTAATATTTCTTTCATTTGCATGCTAGATAGTTTGTCTCTAACCCCACTAGTACATATGTGTTGTGCCCATCCCTCTCCCCCAGTGTACTTACAGTTGCAGTCTTCCCACACTATCCCTCTGGTCACAAGCATGGTTACCCTGAGTGTCTGAAGCCATCTACATCCTCTTCTCCACCCGTTGATCATCTGTTACTTCTGCTCCACTGCCTGCCTGGTCTGGTGGTCTTCTTGGTTCCGCTCTTCCTCTTGAGCTGTGCCCCAAAGTCCAGGGAGCCCACAACCAGTTCATGCCTGTCCATGTTTCTTGCTTGCAGGTTGCCACAATTCATCCCAGTCCTATGCCGCCTCTGGGGTCAGACAGTTCCACATTGTACCCTCAGTAATAATGTGCAGCTTTGCCTTGGAACATAATGATGTATGTATTTCTCAGCACTCTCTTCCTTGCATTTCATCACATCTGTGCCTTCGTTCCATTAGGGTGAAGTCCAGAAAGAGCCTGATTTCAGTGTTTTCATAATGGATTCATCCTTGCTTTTAGGGAGCTGCCTTTGCTTCCCGTTTTGCTGCCGCTCTTGATTGTTCTCTTTTAGGAGAAGCAGGAAGTATAGAAGGACCCATGCTTCTTGCACCCTTTCCCCGCTGAGGTAAGTAAAGGGATGAGAATCCAACAAACGGGCAAACAAGTAATCTCCTCCACCTATGTAGTGGAAGCCTCATTCTCACTAATGTAAATGAAACCTTCCAAGAGGAACGTTTGACCTACTAGGATTCGTTGGAGTAAATCATTTGTGATTAATTTCACCGCATGAACGATGGTACGACCACACTCTTCCAAGCAGCAGTAACACTGCATTGAATGATTTGTTGGAATTCATTTACTTCTCTGAGTGTCCATCACTCTCACCTATGCCCATTGGACCCCCATCGTCCTTGACGAAATTTTGTACCTACTAGGCTTTTCTCACATCAGATACGGTGCCCTTCTGCACTCACCTTCACTATTGTCCTGAGGAAGACCCCGTTAGTAAGGACTAGAACCAACCTACATGGTTTTTGGGGTCGAAACGTCGACACATAATTGATGTCAGTATCATCGACAGTGCACTTTGCACTGTGACTTTCTATTGTACGTGGGTATGTAAACGATTGTAAACTATTTATGAACTTTATTATGAATGTGTGGCATTGAGTAACTTGCCCAACAATTTGATTGTGATGCTTTTATGAATATTGTATATCACTTGCCTCACTCAAGTCACCCTCCTCGCTCCCTCCACCCAGCTGGGCACACCAACGGTTTTTATGCTAATGTTTTCTGTAAATTGTTTCCTTAATTAATATATATCAGGTGCTTAGTGTGATGAAATAACACTTTAGCACAAATCAATCTTTCTGTGTTACTGAATTTTTGTTATTACTTTTAAATGTATTTGTAGTGGGACCCTGTAAAAAACAGAGAGAGGGGTAGATCTTCTCTCGGATCAGCGCTGGCTGGGGCAGAGTGAAAAGAATTTACATCAGCGCACCGAGGTGGTGCCTATATAGGTGATGCATACGTCACTTCCGGCGCTGACGACGGTGCCAATTGATGCCACTTAGTGGCGCCAGGGGTACTGTTTACTAAAAATCTTCCGGAGCTAGTCTGACTGCTGGGGAAATTCAAAGGTAAGGAATCTGTGGCTAGATATTGTCTCTACCAGATAAGGCGTTACCGAAGGTAAGTAACTTGTTCGTCAGAAGGCGATAGGCTACGTTGGTGGACACACTCGCTTATTGCACATGTGGCGAAAGCAAGTTCGGTGCAATTTGGGGAAAAAATTGTAGAAATTGGATGAGAATTTTCAATTAGAGAGAGACTAGTATACATGATGCCATTAGGAGCAATTTATTTAGGCAGAGGTGCGTGCCCAAGTGTCTGATGGCAGATGCGAGCTCACTAAGCTCTGCACCTCAACTATCCTGTTTCGTCCTGTACAGTAGGATATAGTTCAGGCCCGCATGTCATGGACTGAGCAGCAAGTGCTACCCTGAGCAGGCTATAGGAAGTTTGATCTCTGCCGGCGGTTGAGAAGTAGAGCTGTGCTGCATTGGTCACAGTGGGTTGGCACAGCCTCAGGTGTGAGAGGCCCATGCAGCAGAAATCATGACCACCTGGACTCAGCAGGAAAATCTGTGAATCCAATTGGTGACTGTGAAACAAAAAGATTGAATAGTGAGGACTGAGATGTCAGTATGAACTGGGGTGGGAGTGGCCCATGCTGCAGAACTTGAGTCTGCCCAGATTCGGTTGTAGAATCCTTGAACCTGTTGGCAGCCATGACGTGGTACTGAGAGGCAAGGATAGAGTTGACAGAAGTTGGGGGGCCCAAACTGCGGACATCAATTTCAACCAGCTATCGTGATCAGGAACTGCGCAGGATGTTTAGAAGTGTTCCTGCTCGGCGTTGGAGGCCCGCGCTGTAGAAGTTGAGACTTCATGGCCAGTGCACAGTAAGTTGGTTGGCACTGTGGAGGAACAGAAGGGAGAATCAGTTTGTGGACTTGAGTGGCCCCTTACCGCTAGTGAGGCCCCTCAAACCTGGAGGTCACAGAAGGAGAGGAAACAAAGTCACAAAGCATTCTGCCATATTTCACTTCGCGTAAAAGGTAGGGCCACCTCGCGGTATAGCAATATTAGGGGCTGGACTCATTGGCACCGAAGACGAAGTGGGGTCTCGAATGCTTATGATATTAAACAAGTATATCTACTACTGCAGTGAGGAGGTCAGGAGTCAGCCCTTCCTCCTTTCTGCAACAGGGGGTCCTCAGGGACTTGTTGTAGCTCTTCTCCTTATGCCCCCCCTTGCCATTGACAGATAACACTCCAGTGGGACATTGTACCTCCTGGTGGAGGAGAGGGAAAGACATGTTCGTATGCTCGTGTCTGCCCCATTTTATTAGACATTACCCAGGAAGAACTCTGGGGTGTATGGCGGACTGATGGTGCACCATCCTCTGGACTCAGAAGTAGTTTTCCCCCAAACCAATTACTCTAAATATCAGACCTGAAGCCTGGTGGACTTGATAAGCAGTCATACTTCCACTAGCCGGTTTGGCATGGGCTACAAACTTTCGCACATCACTATGGATGGCTATCTCTGACTATCTAATTTTTTTGTTCGCCTATTCAAGTGCTATTAAGGAGTTGCTTTCTGCCTGTGCCTGAATTTTCATATCCTTGCAAACCACATGAGTAGAATTAAAGATTTGAACAAGGCAGCATCAAAGGCCACAATGAATCTCTAAACACCTTCAATCTGCACCAGCGCAGTGATGGAGCAAGATTTGGGTAACTCTTCGGAATTGGAAAGCAGCACCTTACTCAAGCATAATAAGATCTTCGGAGCCAAAACTGACTGTATGGCTGCCCTAGAAAATAAAATTGATGCAGTAGCCACAGACGTAGACCCGCCAAAAGAGGATCAGTGCTAGTTTGAAAGAGAAGGTGAGTAGAATGAGTCATAGCTCCAAGAACTTTTCCTCCAAGCTGTAGAAATGTCTCAACAAATATACAAATTTAGCAACTGAGTGATAATTCTGGAAGGCAGGGTTGAAGATGTCGTGGGTTACATTGAAAACTGACTTTAAACCACAATCTATCCACAAGGCCTTTCCTCCTATTTTGGAGTTGATCGAACGCACAGGGCTCCAACCCGTAGACCGCTATTCGGCGACCCGCCCATTGTCGCCAAACTTCTGAATTATTGCAACCATAATACGATCCTTCAAGTTGGACCGAGCGATGGGTTCCTTCGAAGCAGTTCAGGGAATTGTTTTCTGGTTTATATACTTGTGGTTCAATGTCAAGCATCCTTTGTCAGTTAATAAGAAGCTGCGTGAACTAGAAACTCAGGAATGCTTTAATCTTCACTGCGAAGCTCAAAATAATTTCCAATCACATTTCTTTACTGTCTCTCAAGATGCTTGAAACTAGATTGAACAGGAACCCATTGATGCTGGGAAACAATCTAATAAACAACCACTTAGAGATTGGTCCTCCTTGCCCAGGATCACTCCTCAAACTGCAGACAACTTACTGTAATGGGTGTACTAGTTGTACATTTTTCTTTGCAGCCTTATTCGTCCCTTTGAAATGTGTCTTCAGACTGACCCATAGTTCTAGTTTGGAACAGGACATTGTAGGACACATAGTTATAATTTAAAAATAGGATGTTGTCTTTCGACGGATGGATATGGCCTTGCATGCCTGGTGCTTAGTCTTCATCCTTGAAATATTGTCACTTTCAAGTCAGTGGGGTGTACAGATGGCCCCGGAGCCAACCAGTCTCATAAACTAATTTCACTTGTCCTGTTCTTGGTTGCAGGGCAGCATAAACTGGTCCATTCAGACACCCTTTCCAGCCGTTTCCTGTTATACCAACCCATAAAATTGTAATTTCTTTCTAGAATGCTTGGTTCAGTTTTGACACCTTTCCTTTAGATGGTTGGGTAGTCATATGTCTTTGATCTGGCTGGGAGTTGGGAGGTTGGGTTTAATGTTTTCAGGAAGCAGTTAATTACTTCATTATTGAGTGCATATTTACATATGGGCTTTGTAACAGAAAAGCAGGGCTAACATCTACAATATGTTTCATTTGCCTTAACACCAAATGCCTGCCCCTAACACACAGGCAATTCTGACCTGGAATATTCGTGGTATGGGCTCACTTGCTTAACAATATGCGGTTCATTCCATGCTTTGTAGACTCAGTATTCACACTGCCTTCTAAGAAGAGGTCCACCTGACTGAGTCTGAAAATATTAGAATTCAGCTAGAATGAAGGGGAAAATATTCTGTACCCCCTTACTCGGCCTTCTCCATAGTGACTGCTATTTGGGTTCGCCCTGGAATTCCTTTGGAGGTTGAAGCATTGTTCCGGATGTTATAGTCACCCATGTAAAGCATAAACGAAATGTGATCCCTTGGTTGTGAGCAGTATGTATCCCTCCAACACAGATCAACTGGCATTTCCGGCATCCTTTTCGAGCAGCATGTCTACATAGGTGGGACTCCCATGGGTTCCATGAGGGTATTATAACTGTGTTACACTTCAAACTGGATAGATCCTTCACACAGTCCCCATCCCTACGTAATGCTAAATCCTTTGCAAACTGGCTGTAACAGTGGTCCCTGTCATATGCCTTGAGGGCCCTCCACTCTACTATGCATCACAACTCCTTCCATTCTATACCCTATGACCTTGATGTTACTTTAGAGTAGATCAACTCCTATGTATTTTTGATTTTCAGGGCACTATTTTTGTTGCCTCCTACACACGCATTACAAACTCTGACCATTGTGCACGAGATTTGATCATCACATTGATTGAGTGGGGAACCTTCAAAATAGTCTTCAGAGCAAGAAGTATTATAGCAACTGCAGATACACGAAGAATCTGGAGAAGGTAATATTGTAGGGTTGAGGGCGATCTGCTAAATTTCGCTAACCACGAAAGGGTTTGGCTCTTAATCAGTAAGGCCAGGCCTCATATTAGAAAACACCACAGAGAATGCCAGTACTCATATACAATCACGCAAACATTCATTCAAAGATCACATACACTAATTACTATGATCTGAAAAACATGATTTAATTTTTATTTTTCTATTTGTTTTAGATTCAAGTCTTTTTGAAATTCTTGATTTAGTACATACAAAACTTTTTAAATCATTGGACGTACACTGAAATCACAATAAATACATAATACATTTTCAATACAAAAAAACACAACATTAAAGAAAAGACATGCAACACATATATCGCTCAGGTTCTGTATAATATTTTGGAACCGAAATAATATCCAAAATACCTCTGGCTAGTTTTTCGCTTGGTTACATTTATGAATGACTTCAGAGGTAATTGCCAAATAATGAACCTCCTTTGCTCACTCCAATCATTTTATAAAAAGAAAAACTTGGTTTTTGAGCGAATGTGGTAACATGTCAACATTAACACCTATTTGGCCAATAAAAAAACTGTTGACGCGAATCGAACCCAAATAAGTTTCTTGAAGGGTTCTCCTCAGGACACAGAACATTTACAGGCACATGCATCAAAAGAAAAACCGGTCGCAAACGGGCAGATTCTCAGAATCTACCCCTTTGCGACCGGTATTCTTGCATTTGGGATGCATCATCCCAAATGCAAAAATCACAATTTAAGTAATCTCTAAATTGCGATTACTTAAATTGCGATTGCATTTAAGGAATCGCAAATTGAGATTCCTTAAATGCAATGTATTAAAATAATAAAATTAGCAATTTCGCTAATAGGGGTGCAAATTACCATGAAGTTGAACTTCATGGTAATTTGCAAAACCTTTGAAAAATGCCCTTTTGTGCATTTTTCAAACTTTCATGTTGCGCACACACATGCCCTTAGGGCATGTGTGTGCGCAACATATGTGCACAGGTCAATTTCATGGGGTGCAACAGGGTGTCCTTTTGACACCCTTGCACCCTGAAATTACATGCGCAATTTCACATTCATTCCTATGGGCCAGTAGGCCCACAGGATAGAATGGGAAGCTATTCCTTATTTGCGACTCACAATTTGCGAGTCGCAAATAAGGAATGTGTAGGAATCGCCATTATTATAGCGATTCCTACATGCATAGGATTTTGAGAGTCCTTAATTGCGAATCCTTAATATTCGCAATTAAGGACTCGCAAAATGCTAGCTTGATGCATGTGCCAGTTAGAGAGCTATAAATTAAAGAAAAGGGAAAACTCAGGTGTGAAACTCAAACTTCATTATCATTCATTCCCACTCCACTTATTCCGACTTTACACAACCCACTTTTATTACCTCTATCGTTAATAGGTGCTTCAATATCCTTGCTTCTGATAGCCACAGTTCACAGTCAAGTAATAATTGGCACCAATCTAAAACCGAGACCACATCAGAAAAAGTCTGTTATAGTTAGTGTGTCTAATGAGATTCGAAGGAGTCAAAGAAAGCCCTATGTAATTGTTAGAGAACTTACTTGTATGAATAGATTGAATCACTTCACTCGCATCTGTTACCAAGGGGTTTACATATCTTAACAGCCCCTAGTTACGAGAACTCAGACCCCGAAATGATGAGGGAGTGGGCTGAAACGAATTTGGACCCGTCCAGAAAGTTGGTAACTATTTTAGTAAAATACGCGGAAAAGGATCATTTAAAATTACAAGATGAAATTGATACGCTAAATGTTGAACTAACTGAAATGGGGCAAAATGATGAACTAAGCAAACTCAAAGAGGAGATGACTAAAAGATTGAAAAAGGAGGAGGACATTATCCGTGAAAGGAAAGCTTTTAAATTCCATAGAGATCGTATGGATTATGAGTGCGGTTGTATTTTCACATTTGCGAAAAAGTTTGACTCCATTAAGGCATCCAAATATGGCGTATCCCAGGGTTCAAAATCAAATGTGGCAGGTGGGGGAGCTCAAATGGAAGCAGCCTCTACGTCAGATCTCCGCTCCGCAATGGAAAGTGAGTCAGAACAAGACCTTAGAAGTCGCACCGCACAACAAATACCAGTAAAAATCTCACTGGTGGAAGAAGTTGATTTTTTTTTATGCTGGGAGCGCAGGCAAACCCTGCGCCCCAGAAATCAAACGAAATCTCAAACCAAAAATCAACCACAAAATGCCAAGAGAGGAGAGCAGCAAAACGCAAGAGCACCCAAGAGAAGAGGACAACAAACACGCCGAAATTGGGGATGACAGACTCAACAATGAGTCCCACTGTATTAAATTTGGCAAATATTGATTTGACTAAAGCAGAAGAGCAATTGTTATCTTTAGGACTTTCATTTTTTCCTGAAAGCTCTTTCAATTATGCATCGACTCGCATGGATATTAAAACGTAAAAAATACTTTGTACAAAATAAATCCTCAGAGAGTAACAAAAGCAAACATCAAGAATAATTGCCTCAAATGTCTCCTCCATTCGGCTTTACAACTACAGACATGTCCGTTCTCAACACGATGCAAGATTTGTTGGATGAAAATATGACCTCTACACAATTTGAAGCACAAAATGATATTCCATACAACATAAGGGATCGAGGCATTGAAGCAGCACCTTTCAAACCTAGCTCCAGCTTCAATCCAATTATGCTTCGCGATGCAATCGAGATATTTCATGAGCAAATTGTGAGTGAAATTGACAAATTAAACATAAGGTGCAGAGAATAAGAAGAACAAAGAAAAACAAAACAGATATCCAATATCACTCACTGATGACAAAACTCAAAGCGAACACAGAATTTATCATTCGTAACTCTGATAAGAGTGGAAATTTAGTCCTATGGAACAAATCGGACTATAATAAGGAAGCTATGAATCAACTCCAAGACAGACAATGTTATAATAAATGTGATCACATAACTCTTCGAAATACATACAACATCTACAGGATGAAATTGATTGCCTGGAACAATGCAGGGTTATTGGCACAACAGGAATATCTATATTTGCAAAACGATCACCCTGTAACACTGTATGTATATGCCAATCGCCAGGAAGACGTATCATTTCGGCAAGGAACAGTCTCTTGGAACGAACATCAACATATGTTGACTATTTCCTTCAAGATTTTGTACAACACCTGCCGCCATACATCCATGATACTGGATACTTTTTATCTAAAATAGAGAATTGTGAGTGGAACAAAGACTATCTTTTGATCACATTAGAAGTTTCTTCATTTTATACATCTATTAATCACCAGGATGGTATGAGGGCTTTCAAAATACTATCTGGATCAGAGATCACCAGAGTTTTCACATCATAGTAAAATGCTTAGAGATATGACCGAATTCTGTTTAAATAACATTTTTATTTTCCAGAATACGTTATATCAGCAATTACGAGGTGTAGCTATGGGGGCCAGCTTCTTCCCCAGCTACGCATGTCTTCACATGAGAATACGGTCACCACAAACATCAGGGTTTGGCTAGGGTATATCGATGATCCTTTTATCATCAGTCAGGGGACCCAGCCAGAGGCGGAAAGATTCATCAGGGACCTTAATATCAACAACCTCAATTTAGAGTTCACGGCTAATATAAGTGATCAAGTGGTCGAATTCCTTGATGTACAGGTTTATATCCGAGAAGGAAAAATGGCCACAAGATTACATCGCAAGAAAACTGCTGGAAATGCAGTTTTACATGCCAGGAGCTCTCACCTGCAACATCTAATACAAAGTATATCGTATGGTGAGATGCCCAGGCTAAAACGCATAAGTAGCAATGATGATGACTTGCAGTTGGCCCAGCTAGACAGTCAAAGAAGGTTTCTCGAAAGAGGTTACTCGAAAAAGATAAATGCAATTGTGATAGCAAAAGGCAATGCAATTAGTAGAGTTACTCTATTAAAATCACAGTCAGGGTCAAACAGAACTAGTTCCAGCAGAGCAAACAATCCCCAGGAAAACTCGGAGAACTCCGAAACCTTCAGATTTATAATTGGCTACATCAAACAAGCGAGGGCCATCAATAACATCATAAAGAAAAACTGGCCCCTTATTTTGAGCAATCCAACTATAGGCCATTTGCTACCCGCTAGAGCAGCAATTACTTACAGCAGAGCCCCCTCAATGAAAGACGAGTTAGTCCACAATGATCTATGGAACGTACCAAAACCACATGGCTTTCCCAACGAAAGGGCTTTTTTAAATGCAGATCCTGCAAAGCGTGTCCATATGGGATTAACTAATCCTCCTATGGAACACCTTTCAGTGACCAGGAGAAACCCATTTACAGAAATTTGGCATGCAAGTCAGAATATGTAATTTATGTGCTGGAGTGTCCGTGTGGCCTACGGTATGTTGGGAGTACTATTCTCCAGAGTTACAAGAGGATACTCCAGCATATAAGAGCCATTAAAAATAATGACTAGGCCTACACGGTGGCACGCCACTTTGATGAGTCGCACAAAGGGGATCCAAAAGATATCACATATTTTTTTATTGACTCAGTGGCACCAAACGAGAGGAGGCGACAGGGAAAAATCTCTTCGAAAGCTAGAAACAAGATACATTCTGGAATTGGACAGTAAACAGCCAGAGGGTCTTAACGGGACAGAGGGCCTTTATACTTGCCTCTGATAGTAAACAATGGTAGCAGCCGAAGTTTTTGTTTTGATTTGAATAAACAGTCAGTACAGGGCATTTACAGAGCCGAATATTGCCCCCTTTTATAACCATCACAGTTAATTTTATGGGTTTTTAGCTTTTTTACATGGAGGTGATTTTTACACATCACGTTATAGTTCTGATAAATATGCACACGCACTGTTTGAATAACGCAATGATTTCAAACAATGAGTCATGACTGATGTCACAATATTTGTATGACTATAGGGCATTACAGTTCCAACTAATACATTTTGGTTCAAATAAAAACTGGTGACTTTCTGTATTCGAACCGCGATGTTTTAAGAGTCGCCAAATGCTTTTATCCTACTCGCAGTGCTTCAATATGATTTTTTTTTATTATTATTTTTTTTGTTTTGTCTACATAGGTAGTGAATACCGTTTTAACATCAAGTAGCAAAAGTGAGATGGATAGCAACACAATGATTTTATTTATATAATGCATTTAATTTTAGAATATATTTCTAACAATTGTGGATTTATTTCAAATGTATTCATAACTACATATATAATTTATTATTGTAGTTTTAATCAGTTGCCCAGACAAAAGTATGTCTTTATCCTTTGCCTTTAACCTGCAATGGTCACTTTAAGAAAAGAAAAAAATGCAATTGCAAAAAAATGGTTTAAAAGCTTGCCATCAACTGTGAATTGGGTCATGTGATCAAGGGCCCAAGGGCCCAAAACGCGTCATGGCTGTGGTTTGTTGAGCTTATATTAAAAGCGCTTACTGCACGAAATTGTGGTCCGGGCTCCTGTCTTTCAAAGTCAACAGGAATGTGAGAGGAGTTGTTTTGATAGATATATATATATATATATATCTCTGCGGACTGTACAGACATTGTTTGCAACATGTTGCGTGTGGCCCTGCCTTTGCATGACTTTCTCTGTCTGCCGCAATACTTGGGACTTAAAGCTATGCCGGGAGCGCAGGCATCTCGGGTAAGCCGAGATTAAATATGCTTGCGTGCCCCTACTTCATTGGTCTGCATGTCCCCCGCGACCACTACAGGTTCAGCTTAGTCTCATAGTGTCAGGCTAGCCGAACACCAGGTTTAGTAGCAGGTCGTACTATCCCGCCTCAGTTTTGTCTATAAGAAGCAACATTTTTGTGTGAGATGGAGTACATTGCAGACTTTCTCATACTGCAGTACAAGGAAACCAACAGCAAACCCTGTGTGCAATTTAAGCTACACATCTTGAAGATCTGGACACAAAAATACAGCAGAGCATCACACACCGGATATTATCATTTCCTGTGAGAGGATTGATACTGTCACTTGTAAGAGGCCCGGTTACCCAATAATAAAGAAGTACTTGTCCCGACCAATGCAACTGATTCTGACAGTTAAGCAACATGTTCCTTCTACCACATTTTCATATCTTACATTCATCATTGTCACATCTTTATTCATGGGGTTGATCCTTGTGCTGACACACAAAAATCTCAGCTCAACAAAGAAGGAATTCTTACATGGCTTCTTTCTGGCCCAACGCTCTAAGGTTGTAATTTGTTTAACTAGTATAGACATCCTCTAAAGTTTTAAAACCTTTGGATGCTTGTGAATCAAGACAGTACCCCTTGCTCTACAAATCTTGGAGTGATCAGTGCTAAACAAAATTCACCACCAAGTCACTGGCGATGTTAGTTTTGCTATACCTCTCGGCATAATTATGCAAATAAGCACCTACAGAAGGACTGCACTGACTACTTGCAGGGCCAGACTAGGAAACCAAATGCAGCCCTGTCAAAAATGCCCAAGCCAGCCTCGCACCCTTTGTCTCCTCGCGCACTTTCTCTTTCCATCCATACATTCTATCGCTCCTTCTCTTTTCTGCCTCGCTGATCGTTTCCTATCTACCTTCACCACCCTGTCTATCATTCTGTCTTTCGAAGCCACCCCATGCCAGGCGCAGTTAACCTAGGGGAGCCTGGCAAAGTGACAGAGGTACCAAAATCGGCCATGTGCTTTCAAAACCGGCCTCCAAAAGCTCCACCTCACAGCGGAAATGCCTGGTGGAATAAACGAACTGCCCGGCCCCTACTAGGATAGCCCTCTGTGCTATTGTCCATTCCTTTGTCAGTGGCAGCCTTGCGCTCCTTCAAGCTCTCTCAACTCATATTTTTTTACAAAACTTAGAGATACAACAGCACTTTTCTCCTCAAGACTTACAGAAACTAACTTTGTTTCTAAGTACATAAACTGTGAAGATGTGGCCTAATGACTAGAGCTGACAATTTAGGAACGTGAAAAACTACTATCGAATCCGGACTTCTGTCTAATATCCTATTATTATGGGCAGCTCACTGAATCTCCTTGTGCCTAAAAATGTATAACAGTCTGGTTCCGTTATAAAGCACTTCGAAGCCCTTGGGCCAGGTTCACGTTATAAAAGATTTCCAAAAAGGCTTCCTGTTCTAAGGACAATAGTCCTTGGAAAGAAACTTGGGATTTTCTGTCTCTTTCCTGATCATCGATTAACCCCCTTCCCCATATTTTCAAGCTGCCTGGCTTTGATGCATGCATACTTTACGATGTAGTTGAACCTTGGTTCACATTTGTGTAAATTTAAGTGCAGCAAAGGAGACTGTGGGCCACCTACATACATTTTGTTTAATACAAGGAACTTAAAGGCACAAAACACTTTCGGGGGTAGAAATTCACTGATCTTGATTAACAGATTGAAGATAGTCAATATCCTCTCATGCACGCTTTCCACTGAAGTACCTGTTTTGGACATGGAATACTCGTGGAAAAGTATGATTTGCTAACCCCCATTTCGTACTCTGACTGCATTTTGTAGATAAATGACATTCTATAAACCTACATAAATCGTAGACAAAAGGACTAGTAAAATGTTGACATTTCTTGTGAATCTGGTCTGTAAGTGCCTTGGAGGTTCTTGGTTTCAGAGGGGTCAGTTGTGACAGTGTAGTAGATCAAAATGGACGTGATACTTCCTGCACTGACCAGTAATCATCCACGACCCAGCTTTCTCTCCTCTTACTTGTTGACTTTATGCTTGTCTTTGACCAGGTACAGCACTCGGCTGCCTTCAGGCTAGGATTGCACAGGAGCTTTCCTTGAAACTCAGCTCAAATAAGTGTGCAGTTCTTAAGAATATGTGCTTCCCTCTAGGTAAAGAGACTATTGGGCTTATCTGTTTGGTGCACAGGACTTAATGGAGTACTCTAATAGTGCAAATATGTGCCAGCTTTTATCCCTGGCGTGCACAGGACTGTGCATGCTAGTCTCTATTATACAGAAATACAAATGTGTGTATGTATAATATAGTATACTAAGAGTATTTGTCTCACAAGTTTAGACAATTGTAGTACAGAGTAGGAAACATTCTTTATTCTTGTGACTAGGGGCATAGTTGTATAGGCTTATCGACTAGATGTATCAAGCATTTTTTCGGTCGGAAATTGCCCGATTCGCAAATTTGTACCGTTTGCAACCAGAGAAATGCATTTTGGTATGTATAAATCACAAATTGTGATTCGGTAACATGTTATCGTATTGTAGTTTGGAATTGCGAATACATACCGCTTAGGTATTGGGAAGGGGCATGTTTAGGGAGTCCCTTCCAAATACCGAATCACAGTGGCATGTATGAATGCTTTGTGTCTGAAATGCGGTTGCAAAACATTCTCATTTTACCACTTACTCCAAGTAGGTGGTAACCCATTTGCAAATGGAAAGGGGGTCCCCAATGGACCCCATCCCCTTTGAGAATGTTATAACAATCTTTTTTAAGAGCAGTTTCATTTTTTAAGAGTGCTTTCTTTTCAAAAATGAATATTTCCTTTCAAATGCATCCCTTTTTCATTTAAGGAAAACATGCTCCATAAATAAAAAATGCTTGATTAAAAAGCAATCATAGCCACTGGTGTCTGCTTACCTCAGCAGGCCACCATCCCTGTGATGGCTGCAATTCCTACTGGGTTGCAAATTGCGATCTACCTCATAAATATTCATGCGGTAGGTCTATTGCGACCCACTAGGAATACATTAGGAATACCGATTTCCTAATTGCGATTCAGAGAGAATTAGGAAATCGGTATTCCTAATGTTAGTACATCTAGCCCTATGTGCCTTTTTTAAGAGCTGTGCTTTAAGTGTGGGTTTCTCTTTTTGCCTACCATTACTTACATGCAGAAGTTGCATCACCTCACCAGTTCCTGGCAAGCAAATGTCTGCAGCCTATTGAGCCACATGACTCCTCTTCAGGTTAGTAATTTTTGTGCGTTCAGAATGGACAGTTTGATGGGTAATGCTTTTTTTTTTTAACCTCATCGCAATGGGGACCATCGTTTGTCTATCTGCCTCCTGTATGGTTCCAGCTTTGAGTGCATGTCCTGTCATCAGTTTTAACCTTGATGGCTCTTAATGAGGTTTCTTCTCCTGACAGCGAGCTGTGTGGTGTCTCCGATTCACGGAAGAGGGTGCTCTGGTCAGACCTACTCTAATTTGCTATGTTCCTCCAAAATACGTAGCTCATGGTTTCCTAGTCTCGATATATTTCCCCTTTTCTGCACATTCCTTAGAATGTTTATTTGGACTTTTGTCACCAATGTGAGAGCTACTCCCAGGTCAGGCTGGGTCATTACTAAGGATATTAGGTGGTAACTTCAAGGCTGTAATAGAAATTTGTACCCCAGGATTAGGACTCTTATGTGGTTAAAGATCCTTGTTGCTTATTGTCTTTATACTAGCTTAGTTCGGGTTTTCAGTAGGTTTCATGCGGAAGATGAAATACCATGAGGATTGTATTGGGTGGCGTCTCTTATTATCTTTGTTTTGTCTTGGTTTCCTTCTGTTGTTTCACTCCATTTATTTAATGGACATTCTGCCAAGCTTGTGCCAGAGTTCTGTAATGTGCCATTTGGAGAAATGTTGCCAGGCTTTATCCCAGGCCCTAACGTTGTAGGGTATGTTTAGTAATGTCAAAAGAGAATCTGGCCTCCCCATGTTGTCTACTTACCATCGTACTGTGAATTTGGTCTGAGGAAACCTGTTCCACTCTCCTTGATAGCTTGACCAAGCAGTCGGGTCCTAGCTTCTTAGAGGGGGTGGACTGCTGAGGCAGGCACAGTGTAACACAGTTAACATTCACAATAAACCTGGCTATATAGTCAGGGTTACAGCTTTTAAATGGAATAGCACCGTAACATTCCTCTATGTAAACTTGTCTACAACTGGGAAGCGTTATTAACTGGAAAAGGTCGGCAAAAGCTCTGGATGTAGGGGGAAGTGCGGGCTCTTTTCAAGGGCAACAGTAGTTATTGCTCCTGTTAAGTTTCTCACCACTGAATATTTGCGTTTTGAATACATTGACTCCAGAGTAAATGGCTAAGAGTGTGGTCTAAAGAATAGAGACCTATTCCCTAAGAGACGGCCGCATATCCAGTAAGAATGTGCTAGTACAAGTGGTGTCCATCTCGAAACAAAACATGAGGACACATATATTGAATGTGGGAACAAATATAATTATTTCTTGGTTTTTGATGCCAGGATATACAAGTCCTTTCTAAGTGGTAATGGTTCCTGTTCATTATGCAGATCTAGAGTGTATGTGTTTGTCGAATGTCTTCCTTAGGCAAACTATAGGGTTCTCTATTAGAATGAGGGATTGGTTATGCAGTAATACCTTTCCTACCCAGTTTAGGTATATATACATGTGCAGGGCCTGGCATGGAAATATCAACTAATTTGCAGAATGGACTCCGGTGTTATTTTTGTCAGAACATCCGAATAGGCTGCACCCTAACCCCTCACAGAGAAGTCATTGAAAGTTGGTAAAATCCCTGGTGATGATTTACTTGCCCAGAGAACCGGTAAAAAGCATCATCTCTTTAAATAATTACATATGAATTGCTTTCCATGCATGATGATCTGTAGGCTGAGTCTGGTTAGCAGAACCTGCTGTGGGGTCTGTAGTAACTACTGAAGTTATTGGAACAGATCCCAGTACCAGCGTACTTCTTTTCCTTCTTTTGTTTATTCTTTTTCTCTTTGTAGCTTGTGTGTTTCTTACCGACATGAATAAATAATGGTATTTATAAAGCGTGCAGCAGCTCAGGGGAGCACCCCTGTGCAGAGCAAGATCTTGGATTGACAGAATCGCACACATTAACTAGAAGCAAATAGTCCGGTTTTGTAAAGTTTTCAGAAATGCAGTTCATCACTAGCATGATACAGATAGGTTGGAAGACTGTTCCAAGCCTTAATTGCCAAATGAGAGAAGGAGCAACAGTTTGCTGGTTAGCTTGAACTTAAAAGCAAGAGCCAAAAAAGCTTCTGAGGATTACAATGATGTAGTGGGTATATAGTGAACCACCCAATCAAACAGATATTTGGATCCTGAAGTAGAGAAAGACCAATAACAGTGACTTAAAATGGGTCCTTTTATGGATAGACAGCCAGTGCAACAGTTTGAGATGATGAGAGACTGGAGCTGAGCGAGGAGTTTTGAGAATTAAACATGCCACAGAATTTTGAATTGTTTGGAGCTGCTTAACCGAAGAATCGGGATGACCCAAATAAAAACATTGCTATAATCTATTTTTACCGTAATCTGAGCATGTACCTCAGTTTTTATTCGTGCTAATTTAAGAAGATAGAGACATTTGAAAAACCCGAAAGAAGGCAAAGCATGCTCCAAAAAATAAGTCAAACTCTGTGCGGGATTAGTGGTAAAGGAATTTAAACTTCAGAATGTGCCTTAAGCACTTTTTTGAGTGTGTTGGGGTTGTCAGATAACAAAGCACCAGTCCTAGTTATCCACACATTACTGAAATACTGGTAGCAGAACCCCTTGGTGGGGGCAGGCTCAACGGTCTGTGTACCACTTTGGGGTTTTGACTACAAGAATGTAATCTTCCCCACAATGCTTTTA
Organism: Triturus cristatus; assembly: GCF_964204655.1. Classification (NCBI taxonomy): domain Eukaryota; kingdom Metazoa; phylum Chordata; class Amphibia; order Caudata; family Salamandridae; genus Triturus; species Triturus cristatus. The sequence continues at coordinate 719,330,435 of NC_140590.1, read as the reverse complement.
GCCTGTTTGAGTTCCGAGGCAGAGGCAAGCTCCTGCACTGACATTTAAACGGAGTCAGGCGATTGATGCTGTGGGTCCACAAGTCTTGCAACTTGTTGCTTCCCACCTGTGAGTCTCTCAAATGTGTGTGCCTAGGGATTTCCTCTTAAGATGCACCGGAACAGAGAGGCGTTATTATCTGTACCGGATTCATTAAGTACACCCCATCCATATCCTTTTTATCATAATGTGACAGCCTTCATCTTACCGTAATGACTAGTGATTCCTTCGGTACAGCCATTGACAAAATACTTAATTGGTAATGTTGAGTGAATTTCAGCTCAGAAAACGCAGTATCCCAATGACTGTATCAAGCATTGCGAGGACAAGCAGGTTAAAATCCTCCATCACACAATATATGTGTGATATAGGAATGCACCTGCTTTGAAAGGCCTATCAGACATGCGCCTTCCCGGAAAAGGGAGTCCTTGAAAAAATATCTACACAAACAAATAAGAAGAAGCATCACAGAAAATTATACTTACTGCTGGACACATGGCAGGGACAGGAATTCGGATGCACTGAAATGCAGCAAGCAATGAGTTCAGTTCTTTTTTTTAACATTGAACGCTTTTTTGTAAGTGTTTATTGGCTGCCTAATCAGGAAGAAGAGCAGGGTGCTTCAGTAATTTGAGTTCGCTTTGGCTACTAGGGTATGTTAGCACTTCACTGTTGATGTCCGGGGTCTCCGTAGTCACTGGGCTGTACCTTACACACAATTCTACTAGCTGTGATTGTAAAAGTCAGATGCCCATGGGGCTCTCGGCCAACCTTAGGGATAGATGTCCCGAAGACTAAAAATTGTAAAATCTTTGGAACCACAACACATGATGGAAAAGAAATAGAAATGTATTTGGTTCATTGGGGGGGGGGGGCTTGGTCATTCCCTGTTACGAGTGGAAACTCCTTGAGTCTAAGGGTTTTAGTAGCTCCAGTACTGTATGTGATTGACACACCAGATCAATTTCCCCAAGCTCTTGAGAGTCTGTCTTGACTGTCGCATGAATTAAGAGTGGGGGTCTACAACAAATATATATTTTTCATCCTAGTTTGAATGGGCTAAAAGTGAGACAATCTCACGTCAAATAAGACTTGGATCGTGAGGTGCAGACATGTCAGCTGCGTAACTTGTTCACAGCGCATCAATGGGAACTAATTTATGGTTTGAGGACACGTTTCGGCATTCAGGCCCAAGGCTGGTGAGGTGCATTTTCGATTTCGTGCTTGGTGCAAGCTAGTGAATTACCAAAATGTGTGTCAAGGAATATCTCTAAAACCATGTTGGTCTGTAATGGTCTTTGAACGGAATTCTCACCAGGAAAATTCCTTATTTATGTATCTGTCCATTTTTCCCCAGTCTATGGTGCGGGTTGCTGCAGATACTTGTTTGTGGTGTCCTTGTGGTCTCCTCTCACTGGGTAGGGGGGCTTCATGCAGATAGGTGGCGCCGTGGCACAGGCAGTACTTCAGTCTTGGTCCTTAGTGAGGGAAGACTAGGAGCATGCTAATGTGTGTGATGAGAATGTACTTGGCCCTGTAGGTCATCTCGGTAGGTGTCTTTATTCTGGTGGAGTCAAGCAACAGCTTATAGTATAGATTAAGTGCAGTAGGGAAGGTGCACCCTTCCAATTGATCTAATTGTATTGTTAAAGCCGCTGCCCGGCAGCCTATAAGGAGAGGGAGACAATTTACTGGCTTTCCTCTCAAGTTGACTTCTTTCAACATTTTGACGCTCGCAGGAGGTGTATTCTGCTGTCTTGGACAAAATGTAAAAGGGAAAAAACCTTTGTTCCTTTCTCTGCCTGTGAGTGCATCTTTGCAGTTTTCTTTTCATACTTTGTCTAGAGCACTGGTTATAAACCTGTGCTTTGCGGACCTGATCCTTAGGGGTCCGTGACTGCTTAGAAAAGTTAGAATCCTCAGAATAATTTGTGGGAACAATGCAAATGCATCAAACAGAATATAGTATGGACAATGAGTGGCCTCAGTTGAATTTAGAAAAGCCCCAACCTTCCCATTAAAGATTTGTTTGTAAAATAAATAAAATATTTCATCATTTGTATTTTTATTTGATTAGTGCTTGTATTTTTGTGTATTGTTTTGAGGTTCAAATTATCGAAATTGCTTAAACTGGAGTCCCAGCTTCCAGTACTAACTCAGTGGAGGTCCCCCGATTCCAATAATGATTCATTGGTGGTCCTGGGATTCCAGTAATGATTAAGTGGGGGCCACAGATGTCAAAAGGTTAAGAACTACTGTTCTAGAGGGCTGTCTCTGTGGAAGTTAAATTGATCCCCCTTGCCCCAAAACCCGGAAGAAAGCCGAAGCTACAAAGATGTTTGTAGTTGTGTACATGGTCCCCTGCCATGTTCAGACCAATAGCCTTGTCCTAAAAGGCACATTCCTGTAACACAAGCTGTATCCACACACTCGCAGTAGAATATGAGCTCCCAATTACAAAGGGTCAATGGATTGGACAGGAGAGGGTTTGAAGATCTTGCATAGTGCCCTAAAGCTGTAAAATACTTCCATTGATGAAGAGCGTTTTCACAAGGGGATTGTTGAGCACACCCCCTAGTGAACAGTTTTATAGTGATACTGTAGATTACCTGCTTCTCCCAGTAGGAGCCACGGGTATCCTGGTGATTGTAACCAAAGGGATATTCCGCTGGAAAAAAAACTCAACAATACAAGAATTGGTAGAACAGCTGGTACCAAGAGCTGTTGCTGCCTCTCCTCTTTACTACTGGTTTAAACATAAAGATATTGAAGGCTGTCTGTCATTTGCGTTTTTGCTTGATAATTTAGCATACATTTCTTGTAGACAATAATGCAAGTTAAGAAAAGCCTTAAACTCAACTGTTAAAGATCTCCAATGATCTGGAATCTTCAGTCCCTAATGCCTTCCTGCCAATTTCCTAAAGTCATGCCAGATCGTCATTTAGCATAAACGTCAATTATAGTCATCGGGAGAATATGAAAAAATCGATCTCCAGGTACACAGAGAAAGGCTTGTTTGCTCATGTGCTAAGCATATGAAAGCTCTAATTCACCTTTGATAGCTCAGCTGCTTTGTCTTTTATGTTGACCGAAATCTACCCTCTTTTCTTTCTGTGGAAAGATGTTCAAGTATTCGTACACTGTGAAACACAGTTGCAGTCTCTGTGTTCAGCAAACCCTAGCTAGGATCAATGTTGAGAATGGGGTATCAGAGTTGTTTTTTGTTGAAGACCTCTTGAACCATAATAACAAGATTATCCGCAGACGTTAAGTGACCATGATTTCTCAAGCCAGAAGCCTGAGCCAGGGGAACCATCCACAAAGGGAGATCCTCAGACTACAGTATGACTCTACAGCAGTCATGTGGGCATGCTTGGGGCAGTGCTAGCAAGACATTTCTGGGTTAAAAGAGTGATTTTAAATTGTATTGCCAGTGATTGTGATGGTTCTCCTCAGTGTATTCATTCTGTTTGCTCAAACACTGTTGAACCAGGCTTACATTACCCTATAACGCTTGAGAGATAACTCTCACACCACAGCAGGCAATAAAGGGGTGGTAGTTCTCTGTAGATTTGATTAAATAATGAGGCATGAAGTGGGTGTTCTGCTTATGAATTACTAAGGCAGGATCTAACTTGCATTAATTGTGACTAGTAGATTTGGCTTTCTTTTGAGGTATAATGACGTGCAAGGATTAAACATCCCTGAGATTGTACTTTGCTAGGGAAATCTGTACAGATTGCCTTTTGGTGTTAAAGGGGAGAAGATCTTTGTAGAAAATCAGCTTTATGCATGGTTCCCATCCTTTATAGATCAAAGCCAGCAAGGGGAGGAGTGGTGGGCAATTAAGTACGCATGACGGTTTGGCTGACTGTCTTGGGCCGGCCAAACAGTCATGCGCACTTTGCATGTTCCCCACCAGGCTGTAATGCACAGCCTGGTGAGGAACACGCATAGGCTCCCACTGCCCGTCTGTGCGCCGAACCACGGCGCTCAGACCAATCACAATGCTGCATTGCTCAATTCTACGTCACTCCATTCTACAACACTCCAATCCACTCTGACATGCCAGTCCATTCTACGACATGACCCTCCACTCTAAAACACTCAACGACACGCCACTCGACTCCACGCCACTCCAGTCTAAGGCACTCACTACACAGCACGCTATTCCACTCTACACCCCTCCTCTCCACACAGTTTGCCCCACTCCACACTACCCTGCCCCACTCCACACTACCCTGCTCCACTCCACACTACCCTGCTCCACTCCACACTACCCTGCTCCAATCTACCCCACTCCAATCCACCCCACTCCATCCTAATCTACCCCACTCCACCCCCACTCCATTCTATTATACCCTCCTATAATCCACCTAATCTAGCCCACCCCAATCTACCCAACTCCAGTCTACACAAATCCACCCCACTCATCCCCAAAATACACCACTCTTCTTCAATCCACTGTACCCAATATATCTCACTCCACTCTACCCCAATCTACCCTACTGCTATCTGCCCCACACCAATTCACCCCACTCTAATCTACCACACTCCACCTCAATCTACCATGCTGATCTACCCAACTCACCCACTCCAATCTAACCCGATCTACCCCACTCCGCTCTGCCCCACTTCAATCTACCCCACCCGACTCCCCGCTACTAACTTTTAGCCAAACTGAGCAGCAGCCACACTGATGTACATAATGGCTAAAAAACATTGCCAAACATGGTCGAGACCTATTGGCTTTGCCAATGATTGTTCTCTGCAAGGCGCACTGTTGGTATTTTGACTCCATGAATTGAAAAAACATTGTATGGTTTCTCAGCACGTTTTTCTTTTATGGTTATAAATTGATTATATTCGGTTTCTCAGACGCACGACCTGGCTGTTCTTTTCAGAAAAGAGCTGAAGAAAGCTGATTCTATTTGCACGACCTCACGGGGGCAGGCAGTTGTAAGGAGGAGGGGTTACAGCCACCTTCCAAGGAGGCACAGAGAGGAGAAAAGAAATAAATGCCCTTCAGTGAATCTTCAAAAGAACTTGCATGGCTGGGATACGAGAAGCTGCCCTCGTGTCCTCCATTGAAGCCTCTGAGCAGAGGTTATCAAAGCAGTGTAGGTGAGACCAGCCGTGGTAGTCCATGGGAGGGAATCCATGTAAAGGGCCTAAACAGGTGGACTGCCCAGTTTTGAACGTTACTAGTGTGACATGTTAAAAAGCGTCGAAGTGACCACTCATTTAGCAGGGTCTTAGCCATAAAAGGCTAGCAGTGTTGGCTGTGAGGTAGGCTTTCTTTGAATGCCTGTCTGTCGCTCGCTTGCGAGGCTCAGGCTTAGACCCTCTGACGTGATTTGAGCTGGTCGGTGCCCGCTAACAGCTGGTTAGCTCCTCTGGGCCTTCGAAGAGCATTGGAGGACGCTTCTTGCGACACAGGCCAGTTGTAACTGGTTTGGTACTAGACTTAGTGCAGATTTGTTTTTGGAACTGGGAAGTGAGTGTTAAAGCTAACTTGCACTCACCGTGTACTGGTCTCCCGGTAGGACCGTTCTGGGAGGTTAGAAGGAGAGGGTTGTTCCTACCTGCTGCCTCATGCAAGCTTGGAAAGAACAGACCGACTCTGCCTGCCGTGGGGAAGCTAGCCAGAGGCACACCCTCAGGAACTCTGTGAAGTTTGAAAACTGTGCATGGTGCCTGCCTGCACAAGATGACTGGCTCATCCTGTCTTTCTGTCCTGGCTGACGGCTAGAGGAATACCAGGAGTATGGCTGGGAGCATAGCCGGGAGTCAGGCTATGTGGCTGGAGGGAGAAGGCGGCTTGTGAGTACCATTCAAGAACTTTCTTTGAGTGCTCCTGCAGAATAGAAAAATTATGTGGACTAGAGCTGTCACTTTAACAAGCTATAACTTTCCAGTGACTGATTCATTTTGTGTCACTTTTGCCTTATTTTAATCATAAAATACTTTTTGATTTTACTAAACTCAGTCTAGGAGTTCTACTGACTTTTCTTGATCAAGGTTCTGTGCTGGTACAGCCTGGTAGAGACATCACAGTGCGGTTTCAAAACGAAATCACGGTGTTAAACTTCATTAATATTTTGATTGATATATCACAAATATAATGAATTCCTGACATTCAAATAATGGACAGGTATGTGCCGCAGGACTAACAGCCCAATGGAGTTGTGTCAATAGTTACAGGGACATTGGGCTAAAATGCCCAGATAACCACTGCGATAGGTGCTGGGGCAGACACACTTGTCCACTACACCTCGGTATGGCATGCGTGGAAGATGACTCTCGCACTGTGATGTTTCTACCAGGCTGAGCTTCATTTGAGCTTATACCGAAGAAGTCCATCGTTTGGACGAAACGCGTTGGCTGTCTTCGCTGAAAATATGTGATATATATTTTTTCACAAACAAAAAAAAGAAGATAAAGACAAGAATGACATCTCTGCTCTTGTTTTTAGGTCATTGTTATGGTGCATCTCTACGCTTTATTTTGTTACTTGTAACCTACCCTTGGTGTTTGGCACTTAGCAGCAGGTGCTTTGTAGTGTGTGCGCGCATTGTTACACACAGAAAGAAAAGCTATTCCCAGAAAAATTGTGTTTGCCTAACTAAGACCCAGTTTTACATGATGGTGGGAGAATTAACCCCACTGGGCAACCAGGCTTCCTTCAGTCAGGTAGAAATACAGTGGCTGCTCCACTTTTAAAATGCTTAGACATCAGATTGCTACCAATCGAGGGCAAGAGTACGTTTTGGACATTTGTCAAGGTAACTTGCTTAGTATTTGTAATTGCATTTATATAGCACTTACTACACAGACGAGGCGTTGAAGCACTTTATGGCGAGTAGCACGCTACTCCGGAACCCAAGTTTGTGTTTAATCCAGATGTTGAATGTTGATTATTGCGATTACTTATGTGCTCTCAAGAAAAAAAACATTTATGCATTTAATCAAGTTTCTTTCATATAGATATTTATCACACCTATGTTAGGTTGCAGGGATAAGGTTTTAAAGCAGGAGAGGTTGTGATCCATGAAATGAGGTGTCAGCCCTTTGCAATATTACAATACTAGAGAATAAGGCAGGCATGCATGAGACTGAGGAGTCTGTACTCAGAAATGGAAAGCATGCAGATGATGGAAGGTAAGGAGAGGGTCACTCTGAAGAAAGAAAGGAGAAGAATCATGTCTAAAGGAATCGCGTTGAATTATTTAGTGCCATTGTGTTTTTTTGTTTAAATGGAAGGGGTGCAACCAGTTGATGGCCCTGTAGCTCGCATCAGAACTAAGACTGCACTTAACCTAGGAGACTCAATGTTAGCAAAACATGTCTGGGGTTTCCACTGAGAAGAGACTTGTCTTGAAGTTTGGACGGGAGTTTTCCTTATGGACTGAGCCACAACTGATTAGCTAAAAATAATTGGAATGGGATGCTAACTTTTGGAATTTCCAGAAGTTAAGGTCGCTAAATGTATTGCCCCCATCATGTTTTTACAGTATTAGTGCCTGCAAATTGTAAACCAACTCTTCACTTTGCTACTGACTAACCCAGTGCCTCCGATCATCCGTATTTGGGAAGCCAGTGGAATGAAGGCATTGCATACAGTGGCATGGGCCCTTTGGTGGATACCTATCAGTAATTTAGTTCTCTATGTGGATGACAGGCCGTTCCAAGGGATGCCTGTGTGACTCTTGCCTAATAGAGTGCTCTTCATCACTAGTTGAGGGTTATTCCAAATCAGGCCTTCACTGCGCTGTAGAGAACAGAGAGAGCTTGGTTGCGCCATAAGTAGTTCAAACTGCTTTCTCTCACTGGTCAGTGCATGCTGCTGAAAATCGAACAGTCAGGCCTCCAAAGCTTCCTCTCAATGGTGGTGGTTGAAGATCAAGCTAAGCTCTGCAGGTGGCTGTAGACGAGTGAAATAGGTCATTGCACAGCAGCACTGTAGACAATAAATAAAGTCCATTGGTGTCATTTCTAAGGCTCATAGGGTTCCGAGTCCTTGAGAATTCTCACAGCACAAGCAATTGCTGCTTTACGCGTTGCCCCTCCGCTCCCATCGCTGCTGGTTTAGCTAGAAAGCCTGTGAATGGAGTTGGCACTTAGAAACTTGGTTTTGAGATTGCAAAAGAAGGCTTTTCTTGCGTTCTCTGTGTTTCTCTGGGGGAAGTCCCTGAGCTTCAACTTACATTATTTAATTTGTGGTCTACCACATAAAAGCATTGTATCTACTAGAGATGTGTATTCTAGGGTGAAGCTTCACATCCAAAATTAGCCGACAGACAAGAACTAAAGACCTGGAGGCTGGATCATGCAGGATCTAGACTTGATGCAAGCAGATAGCCAACTCATCTGGAGGGTCATGTCATGAAAGAACAAGCAGGCAGAGAGCCACTAGATTCTTTTTTTTTTATAAAGTGAGATAAGGCAGGCATTCTAGTCCAGCAACAAATCATTTACATTGCTTGGCTTCTCCTCAACAGGGCACCGCACTCGGGTCTGTGTGCTAGGATTTCAGCTCTGCGTGCTAGGATTCGAACTCCATCTCTGCCGTTAAAACAGCTCCTTGAGGCTCCCAAAGCGTATTTATGCAATAGCTGTCATCAAGCACAATATATAACAATGAGGGTACATTCAAATAGGTAGATGACACACCAAACAAGTGTCTCATTCCTGTGCGATGGCATTAATTTAACGTGTCCTATCACGGGAGAGTGCATCTTCTCAAATTGTAAGCCACCTTTAGTTTGTAAGGCCATACATGCTAGAGGCTTCCCTTTTCTACCCACAGTGTGGGGCTTTTATCCTTTGAGGGTGTAGCATTATAGGATTCCAGATTAGCTGTGGTAGAGGACAGATGCTGATCTTGCAACACCAGGGCCCCTTGTGAGGCCTGATGAGAGCTATGTCCTGAAAAGGGATCCCTGCGGTGTTGTCCATTCTGGCATTTAGGCAGCTCTCTCCTTCACTCTGGCATTTTTTGTAAAGCTTTGCACTCCCTCCTTTGGATGTTATATATCGATGTAAGTTGCCTGGAAACAGTAAATCTCTGTTTAGGAGATGCTGTCGGAAGGAAATTCCCCAAAATACATTCCTGCAGTATGGAGCCTTAACAGCATTACAGAATTAATATGTTGCCACCGCCAACCATAGGGGCGAGTAACTACCTAGGAGTGCTAACTGTACCAGGCAGAAGCCAGAACACACTATATCATATTCTTGCTGATTTCAAAAGGAACGCTAAGGTTTCGTGTCAGAATTGTTTCACAAGCATTGGCAAAGCCAATAGGCATCACCCTTGTGACTTTTAGCCACCCTGCACAACATCTGTGATTCTGTGCAGTATAGCTAACGGTAAAAAAAAAAAAGCATTTGACTCGCCCACCCGTATCATTTTGTAAGTGAACGTGCCACACATGCGCACGCCTATAAAATGAAATGGGCACCTTTTTAGGTCTCGCCTAGGCAGGCCGTCGCTCTTCACTTTTCAAGCACTGTGCTTGTGGCGGCATCCACCTTGCAGGAGCAAGCAGCGGCGTGCCACACGCACGAGTGCAGTCCTTGGCCACTCCCGGGCTTCCCGATCCTGCCTACGTGCTGTTCCGATGCTCATTACCCTCCCTTCACTCTCCGGCGCTGATGGGGCAAATCCACTGTTATTTGCAATTGTTCGCACCACTCCCGGGCTTCCCGATCCTGCCTACGCGCTGTTCCGATGCTCATTACCCTCCCTTCGCTCTCCGCTGAATAGGCAAATCCACTGTTATTTGCACTTGTTCGAACTACAGGCGTGCCCGTGTTCTTTATACCCCATCATGCGCCCCTCCGAGCCCCCTTCGTGCCTGGCCCTGGAGGGTTGCGCGGCGTTGCCGTATGTTCTGTACCCGCAGTATGCCGGAGAGGGCCTCGCGATGCCTCCGGTTGGCCTTGGGTCTCTTTAGCCGCCTCCCACACTAGTTTGCTTCTGTGCGCCAACCGGTCATTTACTCCAGTTAGGGTCCCCGGGTCACTCACCGCTTTTCTAAGCTAGTATGTCTGCACAAGCGTGACCACCCGCTAGCCTCTCTCAACTCGGCTGCACGTTGTTCCGGGGTCTGCTCACTTCTCTCCGTAGGCCTCTTCCGCCGCCCCCGCTAGTTCATTTCTGCGCACCACTTTGCTTTTCACTGTGGTTTGGGCCACAGATGTCGCTCACCGCTTTCCCTGGCTGGTGTGTTTTCACTAATGCGGCTGGTGCTCGTCTCTCCCACCTTGCCCGCTCGTCACTCCGGGGCCCGCTCGCTTCCCTGCGTGGACCTCTGCTGGTTTCTGGTGTTTGTGCTTGATGTTGCACCCAGACTTGGAAATTTCGTGTTCCCTGGTTAGCTGTGGCTATCACCACACCTCCTAGTCTGTTGTGGGGAGTTTTACATACAATATGACCCGGGATTATGTTGGATATTTCTTAGTTAGCTGCTGTCTTTGATTGGAGGGGGGGGGGGGGGACGGCGAAGCAACACAGAGGAGAGAGGGAGAACGGTGAAGCAACATTGAAAGAGATGCAGGAGCACTGGGTGAGGTCTGGAGGAAATCCAAAAGCAAGGGGGATCGGGAGCAAAAGCATCATGGGGGTCAACAGAAAGCAAAACTGAGGGAAGCAGGTGAGGGGAGCAATGGAGAAATGCACATGGCAGAGCACAAGAGGGAGGAGGGCGGTAAGAAGCAGTCACGTAACAGACTACTACACAGTGGGGGAGACGTACATGAGAGAACAGGTTGAAAACACACTAATTGAGTATTGCAGTCTAAAGAAAGAAGCACTGCTTGAAAAGCAAGCAAGGGAAGCACAGCTATGCCAGCCAATCAAGAGATTGTAAAGAGACACTGTTCCTTAAAAGAGACAAACACAAGATTGAGAAGCTAGGCCACGAATAAGAAGTAGGATAATGAGTGACAAGCAAAGCCCACCAATAGTAAGCAGTGGGGGGTCTCCAAGCCCATATGCCTCACAACAGACCGTGCATGCGCTGTTCAGTACACTAGAACTAAAATTGCAGCTATATGTCTAGAGGTTATATATAGCCACCCACCAGATGTACCATAAAATTCAAAACGTTCTATAGAACTGGTCTCTCTGCAACTTAAGACTGTATCTTTCAGTCCACATAGGTACAGGCTCGCCATCACTGGTTGGGATTCGCCTGCAGTGGACTGGGCTAGTCTACGTTGGTCATGGCTAGCTCACTGTGGTCAGGACTGGTCTACGCTTCTGAGGCATTTTCTACGCTACTCGAGCACATCTGTGATATTCTTGGGCTCATCTTGGCTCCTTAATAACATGGACACTACACTTAACACTGGCCGTGCTCATTTGTACTGCTTGGGATCCTACTGACGGCTCGCAGGCTAACATGCAAAAAGCCTTGCAGGACGGATTATGTGAATCACACTTAATATATTCCTACACACGCTTCCCAGCCTCTGCTTCAGTTTGCTCTGTACATATGTCAGCACTACTTAACCCTGACTGCTAAAGGGACTCAAGATTTGCGCATTTAATGGGAAAACAACACAGAGAAGTGATAAGTGATTTCTTTACACCAGCCAACTTGTACCTAGAGATCCAAGAGGCATTGTAAGCTCAGTAGCTGACTGACATCCAACTGTTAAATATTTTCTCTGTTGCATTTTTACTGATGTTGACTTATTTTTATTCACTTTCTCTCTCCTTTAATCGTTTTCTGTTGTTTCCCTTCATACGTCCTGCCTTATGTCCCTCCTTGATATTCATTCCTTTACATCTTTACTTCCTTCTCTTCTTTCTTAGCTCCTTCCTTTCTGTGCGCCTCATTCCTTCAGTCCTACTAATTAGCCCTTCTGTCTTTTGATGCTTCACTTTTACCGTTTTCCTTCGGTGTTTGGTAAACTCCATTTGTTCTTTCTGCCCTTGCTTCTCTTGATTTCTGCCTTTGCTTCTCTTGATTTCTGCCTTGTCTTCTTCCTCCACTGGTTGCAATTTTCCTACATTGCTGTGTTTTTTCTGTGCCATTTGTTACCTGTCATACACTGCCAACTACTCTTCTTCTTTTTAGCTCTCTTCCCTCGCTGCTTCCTCACGGACATTGTTTCCCTGTTCGTTCCTTTCTTTCTGTTATTTCTTGCTTCTCTCTCCCCTTCATTATTTTCCCCCTTTCAATGCTGTTTTTGAGACCAGTTTGATCTTTCTCTGACTTATTTTCCGGGTCCTATTGGTTGTAGGGAGCAGACAGCACTTTCAAGCTGCCCTCCCCTCTAACCGCCTGTAGTCTGGACACTAGGCCAGCACGGTTAGAGGGGGGGTCTAACTCCCTTGACAGGAAAGGCCTGCCTTATTTAAGTTATTTGTAGATTGGTAGCAACACATTTTAACACCAGAATCACAAGTCAATAAAGATGACCGTCTAGTCCGAGTTATTCTGTTTCAATCATTATCATATCTTCTAATTCTAGTACATCTAAGATTAATACAACAGGAAAAATTGAACACTACAAAGAAGCAAGTAGGTCCGAGCTCTTACTATTCCAGTGATGCCACCCAGAACGTTTTATCTCATTGACTGGGCTTTTTCACCCCTAAAAAACAAGCACTGGCAAAGCTGATAGGTTTCACCTACTTGAGATTTATTGACTTTGTCAATGTTTTTTTTTTCCATGTCACACAGCAGCGTGAGCTACAGCTCAACTTGGTGTAAATAAAAAGTCCTAAGACGTGGCCAGCGTTTACTGCCTCATAGCGCTTTTTTCCCCCTTCAAGCCATGTTGTATGTTAATGATCAGTTCCTCTGTCATTTGGGAGCGGCAGAGGTTTCTCTAAGTCATGAATAGAAAACTCCAATATTAAACATCAATGACGATATTATTAAAATGAGTGCCAAAAATATTTGACAAATGCAAAAACAACAGTTGATGGACAGAATGCAGAACAATGTCATACATTCACCCCAGTACAGAGATCTGGGCCTAAATCCATCGTTTTTTTGCTCACCATGCCATTCCAGTTTGAACCCAGCCATATGCAAATCAGTCTTGATGTGTGCCTCATGGGAACAGTCCAGCCCGAACTGCCAAGCCGGTCCTATGATGCTTGATTCCGATCCAGGGAAGACATGGCTTGGCAGTTCGGGCTGGACTGTTCCCATGAGGCACAGGGTCAAGACTGATTTGCATATGGCCATGTCTGAACTGGGGTGGCGTGGCGTGGTGAGCAAAATAACGATGGATTAAACCCAGATCTGTGACTGGGGGGGAATGTTTCGCCAGTGTGCAACATTCCATCCATCATCTTGTGTGTTTTGCTGTTCGCCCTACGTGGGAAGGGTATGGCCAGACCGGGGTCCCGTGCTCACTACGCCACTGGAGTCAAGCTATCCTGGCTGAAGAGGGGTGAAACCCCGAAACCGGTCCTAGGATGCTTGATTCCGGTCCAGGGAAGACATGGCTTGGCAGTTCGGGCTGGACTCTTCCCATGAGGCACAGGGTCAAGACTGATTTGCATATGGCCATGTCTGAACTGGGGTGGCGTGGTGAGCAAAATAACGATGGATTAAACCCAGATCTGTGACTGGGGGTGAATGTTTTGCCAATGTGCAACATTCCGTCTATCATCTTGTGTGTTTTAAAAATATTTGACAGCATTATTTCTAAAAAGTCTTATAGCATGTCGTTTCCGTCTGGCTTCGGAAATGAACACGTCTACATTTTTCAAAACATAAAAATTCCAAAAATATAGATATGTACAAAAAAGAGGGGGCTGTTTCGTTACATAACTATACATTTTAAGCATTTCATTTAAAGTACTATGTTGTTTGGGTAGTTTTGCTTGGGCAACAGGTGTCAATTTTTATGATAATACTTGTATTGTGATATTACATTTTAGTTTCAGTCGCACTTTAAAAGCACACAAATTGTGTTAAAGAAAATGTTAATTCTGTGAAAGTACAGCAGTGGGCAGTATTTATTCATAAAGGTGGTTTTGGTTATTGCGTGGAAAATACACAGTAGATCGGACTAGGAACGAAGTTGCCTTTTATTTATTCAGTAAACACAAAAAAATTGTACAGTGTCAGTGATACGCAAAGAACAGGAGTATATCTAGAACCTCAGAGCATGACCTCTGGTGCAAGTGTGCCTACTTTGGAGCTGAGACCTCAGGTTCCTAACATATTGGGAAGTCATCCTTAATGGAAGAGGAAACTTCTCACACTTATTAGTGTCATGCTTCATCATAGGAATCCTCTCCCCACCCTGGTAGGACAATGCCACCCGGGCGGACTCCACCTCCTCGAAGACTTGACTAGTTAGGAGGGAGTTCAAGCATAAATCTTGCTGGACAACTCCATAAAACATGGGATCCAGATGAAAACTTTAAAAAATACCTTAGAGTTCCCAGTGGAATATTACCTTTGTTTGTGGGACACTAGGTAAGATTAAAAACCAAAAAACATTTGGGTATTGGAGTACAATGTCTCACCCCAAACTATTCCCAACATGTTTCTGCCCACTATCATTAGTCTAAACAGTCTGGGGCATTCATCAGGGCACGGGATCCCTAGGGAAATACCTACATTAGGTTCAGTTGGAAATCATTGGATAGTGGTATGGTGGGGTCAATGTATGGTTTTTGCATCAAGTATCAGAAACCGATGATAGATAGGTGATTAAAATAATTTTGCTGCGCAGTCGGACCGGTCTGACTTCCCAGGCAACAATTGTATCTGTCAATAATCTAGAGACATTTTTCTTTTTAAAAATATAATGGATTCACACAACTCTTCTTTACCATGAAATATCTAGTTGCTACGGCAGTTTTATTTGGGTGGGGAATTTCAGGTTCATATATTTTATATTAATATGAAGGGATTATAAGATTTATATATATTCACACTTAAGTACGTCTGGTATAGTCATCTTCAGAGGGCTAGAGGCTAGTATCCTGCCTAAAGATATGCCCTGTCAGAAATAATAAGTTATTGTGTGAAGTGATGGAGTTGTTTCTCTGGAAGGAGTCCTTTTTAAGGACGAGAACCCTGACTCACCCGAGGGTGACTTGCTTCATCATTGGGTCCCCCCCTCACACCCAGACTGCAAGGTCCGTGGTGTGGGCTACAACTCCCAAAGTGGGAGGAGCAGAGGTGTTTTCTGATGAGTGATGGAGATAGTCTCAGTGAGGGACAGAGTGCATTTAGAAATTATAATAATTCTTTATACCTATGCGGTTTCTCACCCACCTGTAGGGGAGCACTTATGTCATAGGTTTATCAACCTAACCCTAGACAGTAACTTTGCACGATACCTCTTTTGTATAAAGATAATCACTGAGGGCTTAATCTTGCACCCATTTGCTCCCCAACCAGAGAGCTCACAGCCCGTCTTAGTGATATGCTGATAACTGGGGAAAGTAACTTTGCATTATACTTCTTTTTAAGTAAATCACGGAGGGCTTAAATATGCACCCGTTTGCTCCCCAACCAGAGAGCTCACACCCCGTCTTAGTGAGACGACGCATACTCGTCCCCTGACATTTATCAGGGAGGAAACCAAGTCTTTCACTGTAGGGACACTTAGTATTAATAGGCAACAGTCTCACCCTCTCTAATAGGCTATCATAATCTCTGTGGAGGGGTGGGATCACCTGACTGCCCATGCTACTGCTGTTCTGCCATCATGGAAGCCTCCCAATGGTGTTTAAGGTATCAGACTTGGCATTTCTGCTGTTGATGATATCAACTCATCTCTGTTGCAACGCCACAACAATGGGCAGATAGGCATAGCGTTTTATCTTCCTGGCAGATAGCAACGCATCCTTAATGCCAAGGCTAAATAGTTAAGTTTAAGAGACACGAATCGGAGCACCTAATCGCAATGCTGATAGGCAGGAGGTAATTCACAGACTGGTGGTGTCAAACCTATGCTATAAATTCCATGATTGACTCAACAGAGGACCAGCCAGGTCCTCCTGCTTATCATGATTTCCTTTTCAGTGGGGCGCTCCTGGATATACCTAGTGGCTTGAGTGTGGCTACAACTGACTCCTTGAGGAGGTAAGGTATCCATCACATAGAATGGGAGATGCCTGGAAAGATCAATCAGTGCTTTTTGAATAGATGTTTGTTTGACTGCACACCATGAAGTCTTGGACAAATGGAACTGACAACAGTTAAATCACTATATACATAATTGTGCACCACTTTAAACTGAACAAACATTGTGTTAGAAATATATGTTTATTTGTTGTTTTCTCTCCTTTCTCTTTATTTCCTCAGAACGGCGGTGGACCCTTCCATATATATGGGCCACCTACCTGGCCTTCTGATCTTTGACGAGCCAGTATAAAGAATAATTATTTCGGTTTTTCATGAGCACATTTAACAGAGTCACTTAAGCATCAAAGGTCCTTATGAATGTCCTGGAACCCCTTCTTGGGTCCACATACGGGCAGGAACATATTGACCACCAAGAGGGAAATATTTGTTATAAAACCCCAGTCCTCTTTTTAATCCTACTCCCTTGGACCTACTGAATAAAACGATTTTGGCCCTCTGGAAGTAGTTTTAACGTACACAACCCATTATAATTTCTAAATGCATTCTGTCCCTCACTGACTCCATCTCCATCGCTCCTCAGAAAACACCACTGCTCCTCCCACTTTGGGAGTTGTTGCCCACACCACGACCTTGCAGTCCGGGTGTGAGGAGGAGACCCAATGATGAAGCATGTTACCCTCGGGTGAGTCAGGGTTCTCGTCCTTAAAAAGGACTCCTTCCAGAGAAACAACTCCCATCACTTCAAACACACTTATTATTTCTGGCAGCGCATATCTTTAGGCGGGATCCTAGCCTCTAGCCCTCTGAAGATGACTATACCAGGCGTACTAAGTGTGAATCTATTTAAGAGTGGGATTAGTACGTAACTGGTTAGGCCGGTGATAATTCCAACCCGGAAGGGGTGCCTATAATTTCTGCACCTGGAGAGGTAGACTATTTAGTCTTGTGTCCGAATATCTTAATGTGCTTCTAAGTGTAAGGGAGTTTCTTTTAGAAGAACTGCCCCATCTGACTACTGATTTGCACGGCGAACATGCCATGGCCTGGAGATCCAAGGGGTTCTACCTCACACTGCCGGATGGGCACCGGAACTAAGAGACTACTTGAAACTGACCTCAGCCCTGAAGAAGTGGTGGGGTAATCCCTTGTAACAGCGGCGAAACGCGTGTTGGCTAAGAAGGCTTAAGATCTTGAATTAAAGATATCTGAAAATACAAAGATAAGCATCATTGTGATATTTTATGAAACTTTATGTATTTACTTTAAACATGTGCAGAGGATTTGTATATACAGTAGAGTGGTCTGCTTCCACACACGTGGGGATTTGGTGGGTTTTCCCTAATTTATGCACCCTGCCAGATTACCTGCCATAACTGATTTGTACTTGTGATGGACCTTAGAGCGCCATTTTGCCTATTGCTGACCACCGACTGTATACCTAATTGAATTAAAGTACTGCAGGCAGGTTCACAGTCTCCTCGATGGTAACTTAGTGTCCTTTCTTACAATCTTTCTTCTAATGGTGGCATTTTGCATTCTAGCGCTCCTTCTAGGCATTTTATGGGAGCAAAGACGTACACTCTGTATTTCGAGAGGTGCATCTGCATGTATGTACCAGTGTGCAGAGATATGAATACTTAATTCAAAAGGTGGCAGAAAGTGACAGTGGGAGGTTTGAAAGTAACCACGGACAGTGGGAGGGGGGTGGGGAACTACAACACAAGGAAGCAGCAACAGCAGGAGAAAGGAGACAGAATGCAGAAATATGCACTCAGAGTGTATGGTAAAGAGTGAAAAGGAGTACCTGCAGGAGCCTGTTGCCAGTGGAAGGACACTGGCTGCAGACAGGAAGTTGTACTTGGTTGTTGCTCCACGGCAGGAATGGAGCCTCCAAGCCACCAAGAGGAAGCTGAGACTAGGAGTAGGCTGTGACGAATAAGAACTAAGGAAATGCGAGTGACGTTGGAGCCTACCAATGGGAAGTAATAGTAAGTAATGGACGGATTATAAGCACATTTTAAGATTTTTTTGGTTTTTGTTTTGCACTAACAAGATTTTACAAGTGCTTTGCAGGTGAAACCTAACAAATGTTCCAATGTTTTCACATGTGGTAATTTTAGTCTGTAGGCAGTAGTTGTGTTCTCTTCAGTTAGTATATACAGGAACATTCCAGTGTTCGCCTACGGGAATTCCAGAATTCTGGGTAGCCTTAGTGATTGACCATGAGCAGAAATTCTTTAGATTCAGGCCAATGGTAGAGTTCCTAACCTTACAGTCAATGAAATAATCTTGATGTTGTTTCAATTTCTTTGTCACAGTCAGATGTTTTGTTGTACGGTTTACTTTGTAGAATTGTAATGTTACTATGGTTCTACGTCTTTTGCATGAGTGCATTCCAGGTTGGTCAGTTAACAGTTTTCCCAGGCCATATTGTTGCGGCTCTGAATAAATACTTTGAAAACCTTAGCCAGAATATGGAGGGTGGCCTTCTTCATAACAGATTGGGACTAGCCGTTGGCCAGGGGAGCCATAACACTATGACGCAGTCGCTAGACCCTGCGTGATGTGGATGGTCATCTCGGAGGTTAAGAAGTATTTTCTCTGCAGAAGATTCCAGAGGAAGAGCGAACAGCAGGTATTTCTAAGATTCTTGTGACAAGACCCTGATGAAAGAAGGTATTTACATTTTGGGTAACGTTCCATAAACGAAAAACGTACCTGATGCGTCTCGCGCATAGCTTTCAGCACATGCTCCTCGGCACGCACAATACCTCAGACACCATTCTGAGAACTCGTAAACGCAACGAGTGGGACAGGTGTCCTCAAACGAGAACCCTGTAGCATCTGAGGAATCCGCTGGAATTGACGCAGCATATCGTCGTACGCTATTAATGGCTTGGGGAAGCCCTCAGTCAATCCCCAATTTGTTCATTGGTTTAAGGTGTGTGTACCCAGTGATACACACACCTTATTTACATTATACAATGATACAACGGTGATGCACACAGCTTTGGTTGAATTCCTAGTGCCCACCGATTTCCAACAACTTGTCTACAGCAATACAACAGTGATGCGCACACCTGACGGAATAGTTCTACTAATACAACAAGTACTGTATTTATTTTCAGTGCTATCTTGCCTTAATTATATTTGTTGGGGCGGGGGTCATCTTCATAACAACTGATTTTGCACTATTTTTGTTTTTGTGTGACTACCTTCAGCATGGAAACCCATCGTGCTCCACCTCTATTTGTATAAAAATCATTTCCTGCTCCCGTAGAATGGGGAGACTGTGCAGGAATGTTTGATAATTATATTGTAGCTATGGATGGTCAGGATTTTCGGCCCTCAAGGAAAAAAGCTTTGCTTCTAAGTATTCTTGGCAAGGAAGGTCAAAATGTGTTTAAGTATTCACTGATTGCAGTAGAACCCGATGGGCAACCTATTCATGTTTAGGTCAAGGAGGCTAAAAGATGAATGGAAATAAGATTTGTCAGTCAATTTAGTGATGAAAAGGTTCAAATTTTACACCCAGCCACAGAATGACAATAAATCCGTAGATGAGTTTGTAACCAAACTCAGAGAGGTATCAATAAAATGCTGGTTTGGTGCCATGATAGATGTTTATCTGTGAGCAACTTTCAGTCCAGTGTAAAAGCAAGAAGATACAAGGATGCCTTTGGGCTACAAGAAATCCCTCTCTTAAAGAGGCCATTAACATTGATATAATAGTAGAACAGTCAGAATTTTGCCTGAAAGAAATGGATATGAAATATAGATTGGATAATGAGGTTACAAGCATAGTGGAAAGTATACCACTTGTTCTGATGTAGGTGCTTTCGTAAACTCTAGTAATAAATATATGAAGAATAGACAAAATGCCAAGTATTGCTACAGATGTGGAAGTAATTCCCATGTAGCTAATTTCAAGAATTGTATTGCGATCAACAACAATTGTAGAAAGTATGGCAGTGAGCGTCATTTTGCCCACTTGTGCAAAGAGGGTACTAAAGTCAGGGTGGCATCAGTAAATGACAACGATATTGGTAATGTGCATGTGGATAACTTGGTGAGTGTAGAAGGTGTAGACCAAGAGCTAATTTTGAGATAAATAGTAGGGTGATAGAGCTTAATGGTGGGCACTGGTTCAGTGAACACCATTTTGTCCAAAACGATGTTCGAGGAAGATTGGCCCACTTTAGGTCTTATTACCTAAAGGGACTGCCCCAGGAGGATATGAAAGTGAAACAATAGATATTCTAGGTTATATGTGAGCCACCATCAAATTAAAAAAAAAAAAAGGTAGGTCAATAGTAAGGTGTGCATTGCAGCGTATGGACCACCCATACTCTGATGGGTACATCAATATGATTTGCAATACGATATACATATTGTGATTAAATCATTAGAATTATCAGATTATGGTTGTGGATATCATACAAGAGGCAGAAAATATGTTTAGGGAAGATTTCGTATACTTCAAGGGGTATATTCACAGGATTATTCTTAAACCAGATGCAGTGCCAGAACATCATAAAATGAGATGGATGCCAATTGTTCCTCAAGCTGGTCTGAAAAAAATGGTAAACAAAATGATTAGCAGAGGTGTATTTGAACCTATGGAAATGTCCAGTTGGATTCACCAGTGTTCATAACGGAGAAGGCTGATTTTGTGTTGATCTCAGGTCTTTAAATCAAAACATAGTAGTGGATACCTTTCCTTTGCCAAACGTAAATAAGCTGATATAGTTATTGAGATTGCAGTAGTTATTTTTTAAAACGTGGTTTGAAAATGCTTACCGCCAGATCAGGTTGAATGAGGATTCCAAAACCTTTGCAACTTTAGGCATTGTGCAAGGCACTTTTCAGTTCACACTCATGCCACTTGGTTTGTCTTCTGCCGCTAGCATGTGCCAGAGACTTTTTGATATTTGGGGAGACTGTGGAGCAATACAATTTAATACCCATATAAGCTTTACTCAGGTTGTCAGAAGCTGGTCTTACCCTTAGGCATGATAAGCGTAGTTCTTAGATGAACAGGTCAGAGAGGCTACACTATACCTTCTGAGGGTGTCAAACCAAAAGCTAATATGTTAAGTGCTATTAAGTTGGCGCCATTACCTGGGGATAGAGACCAATTGAGATTGTTTTTAGGTCTCATAGACTATTATTTCAGGTTTGTGCAAACCTTTGCTGCTAAAACAGAGTGTCTTAGGTTGTTGTTGAGGAAAAGCTACACCTTTAAGTGGGTTGTGGAACAACAGAAATGATTTGAATCCATTCGAAATAAGATTTGTAATGCTGATATTCTCGCTCTGTATATCACTACGCTTAAATCAATACTTACTGTTGACGCTAGTGCCGCTGGTCTAGGGTGGAGTACTTTCATATTTATTCGTGGGTAACACTCTCCTACTATGCATTGATCATAAACCTTTGATTAAGATTTTGCTCACAGGTGGAGCTGTTAAAGGTTCAGCAAGACTGGCTAGATTAGCAGCCAAGGTACAAGAACATTTTTATATTTTGCAGCACAGCTGGAGTTTGAAAAATTCTCAAGCAGACTGTATGTCTCGTTTGTCTGTGGACTGGCGATCTGATGATGGATCAGTGGTCATTGCCAGAGAGAGTGAAGTAGTTGTAGTGTCTCTACAGGATGTGGTAGCTTTGGGTACTGGGTCTTTTACTTTTGAAGAATGGATGCATGTAATTTAATTGGATACTGCGCTTAAGGAGGTTAAGTGTCTTTTCTTGTTGGGTAGCAGGTGAGAGAGTCCTGTCAATATAATTGCGACTTTATATAAAAGTATAAATTGAAATGATGTGTGGAGAAATGTTATTGATGAGGGGTGAAAATGTGTACCTCTGGTGTGTTTAGGTCCTAAGTTAATAAATTTGGTGCATGAAATGCACTTTGGTCAGACACTTATGAAGAAGAGACTCAAATTTGAGTTATGATGGCTAGATATGGATGACCAAGCTACCATTTGGGTGGAGAATTGTGGAGTGTGTAAAGAAGGGGAGAGAAGATTAAGAGTAGGAGTGCAGTCTGAGATAGGTCATATTGAGGATCCTGGCAAATCGTGGCATATTGTGTACTTGGATTATATTAGGCTCATGAATGACCTTAAGTGATATTAAATTTGCATGGTCTTGGTGGATGTACATTCTAAATGGTTGATTATAAATCTCATGAGAGAGTTTATTACCAAGGCGACAATTCAGAATTTAATATTGATCATCTCTGAGGAAGGCTTTCCGTCTATAATCATTACGGATAATGGGACAAAACTCACTTCTGATGAAATGCAAAAATATTTTTCATCTTGTGGTGTGAAGCACAATAGAAACAGATTTATACAACCCACAGTGTAATGGTATTGTTGAGCGGGCCAGTAGACTGGTTAAGGGCCCAATTCAAATGGAGTATTCTGATAACTTGGATGTTGAGAGGATGGTGTCTAGCATGGTTTGGTTGTATTGTGCTATGTTGTAAGATGTTACTCAGAAGAATCTGTTTGATTAAATACCTTGGAGAATCCCTGGTAGGATGTTGATTTCAGCATCGTTGAAGAAATGGATGTCGAATGGTAGTGTGAGAAAGGGTGAAATTAGTAGGAGGTGTAAACAGTTCAAGATTGGTGATTGGGTCATGGTCTCGTCTGGCCATGTGGATGGAGGTTTAACCAAATGTAAGGATCCATTTAAGATCAAAGAGATTTGTCGGTATTCAGCGGTTTTAGAGAATGGTAAAAAGTGGAGTCATAGGAGGGTTGCTTTATGCTAAAGAAGGGGAATGTGAGAGAAGTGTCGTCGTTTCATGTTAATGACAGATGATGAGGTGTGTTCTTCCAGATGAGAGGGTTCCTCTAGGATGGGAGGTGGAGATCAAGGTGTTGTATCCAACCCTAGTTAATTTGTGGAGGAAGAAAGAAGTTGGAGAAGTTCAAGAACTACCGCCCCCCATCTCTCTGCTCTCTTCCCCACCAAAGTCCTTGAAGGTCATCAACGACAACTCACCGAACACCTGCTAGACACCTCCCAGCCCGGCTTCTGTGCCAGCCACAGCACCCGAGACCACCCTGATTGCTGCCACTGATGACTTCAGAACCCTATTCAACTGGGGCGAGACAGCGGCCCTGATCCTCCTCAACCATAGCACCGTTTGACACCGTATCCCACCATACCCTCAAGAGACTCCACCACATTGAAATCCAGGGAGAAGCCTTCAAGTGGATCGCATCCATCCTCACAGGACGAACCTAGGGAATCCCCCTACTATCCTTCATATTGGAACCCAAGTGTTTAATCTGCAGCTTCCTGCTAGGTTCATCCCTCAGCCCCACCTTGTTCAACAACTACATGATGCCCCAGGCCAACATAGTCGGAACCCATGACCTCAATATCATTTCCTACTCTGATGACACCCAGCTCCTCCTCTTGCTCTCAGAAGGCCTCTCCACCACCAGAACCAACTTCCACAACTGCATGAAGAGTGTCACTGAATGGACGAAGACCAACTGCTTGAAGCTCAACATGGACAAAACTGAAGTGCTGATCTTTGGAAACAGCACTCCCCTCCCCCCCATGGAACAACATCTGGTGGCCTTCCAAACTCTGATCCACCCCCACACAGACAGACCACACCTGCAACCTTGGCATCATCCTAGACAGCAAATTCGCCATGCCTTTCGCATGCTCCGAAAGATCTTCAAATGGCTCCCCAGCGACACCAGAAAAGCCATCAACCAAGCCCTAGTCACCAGCGGACTTGGCCACCGCGAACACGTTCTACACAGGAATCACTACCCAACTCCTGATGAGACTCTAGATGATACAGTACTCAGCTGCTAGACTCATCCGCAACCTCCACGCACTGACCCACATCACCCCTTACCTCAGGGACCTCCACTGGCTCACCATCCAGAAAAGATGCCAAATCAAGATGCTGAAACACGTTTACAATGCCCTCCATGACCAAGGACCAGCATGCATCAACCACAGCCTGAGCTACCACAAACCCTCTGACTCCTGTGCTCCACCTCCCTCAGTCACACTCCCCACATTTGTTGAAGCCACATCAAAGGTCGTTCCTTCTCCTACGTCGCATCCAAGGCCTGGAACAATTGTCCCCTTCACCTCTGAACAGCATCCTCTCTCACAGAATTCAGAAATGAACTCTGGTGCCTGGTTCTTTGACTGATCGCAGCAGGAGCCTAGTGCCTGGATACCCTCGCGGGTAATTAGCAGCGCTGTACAAATCCCTGTTGATTAAATGATTGATTGGAAAAATAGCAGACCACTGGTGTTCTTATGGGATTATGTGAGTAATATGATAATTTAGTATTTTAGTTTAGAATGGCTTTCCATCCTTTGTTATGTATTATTGTATTGCTTTTATAGTCAACGTATTTTATTTTTGTTGTAATGTGTTTTCTTTTTGTTGTAATGTGTGAGGGAAGAGGATATGTTGTACTGTGTACTTTATAGAATTGGAATGTTACTATAGTTCTAGGGCTTTTTCATCCCCACATTCTATGTTGGTCGGTTAACGAAGTTTCCCAGGCTAGCTGAGGATGACTGCGCTCCTGCTGTGGCCCTGAATCAATGTTTTGAAAACCCTAACCAATGTGTGGAGGGTGTCTTCTTCATAAAATGTTCTATGTGCCCCCAGGGTTCACTGCCCTTCAGTTAGGGGACACTGGTATGTAACGTGGACCGATATCTTTGTTCTTTGCTTGTCATGAGCAGGATGGATTTTCTACAACAAAGGGTGCCTGTTGGGAGAGATACCCCCCCGTTAGTGCTCAATACCATTGGGAGAAAAAACATATATGTATGTTGTATCTTGGTGCCAGCAGTGATAGGTGTGGGCATGGAGGGCACCACGGTCTTTTTCGGATTTTTTTCCAGCATGAATAACTATCAATCAATCAATCAGGGTACTTGTAAAGTGTGCTACTCACCCGTGAAGGTTCCAAGGCACTTAGGGGGGGGGAGGGGGGGGTCAAAGAGCCAGGTCTTGAGGAGTCTTCTGAAGGCGAGTAGGTCTTGGGTCTGTCGTAGGTGGGTTGGGAGGGTGTGGTCATGTATCTCGTGGTTAGTGGAGATCCAAAGGTGGCCTGCTTCCCAGTGGCTGGTAGTTATAGGTAGAATTTTCAAAGTTGTTCTTGCAGTTTGGTGCCCCTGTGAGGCTGTATCTTTCATCTGGATGGTTCTGATTATGTTTTTCTTCTGAATAGCCTCCATCTTATCCCTGTAGGGATGGAATCAGCAGCTGAAGGAGAGACAAAGGACCAAAGGTCTTTGGGTATGGGCAGACTAACTGTTTAATAACAGAATGTCAGCGGTGGACCTCAGTGACACATTGCAGGGATCACGTTTCTTAGCTCAACGTTAACACAGGTGAGTGTCTGTGCCACAGTCGAGACGGGGTTATGGGGAGGAGCCCTTTCAGTAGAAGTGTACCTTGCAAGCATTGACGTGGATGTCAGCTCCGAGGATTTGATTACGCTTTTCTTAATTATAAAGAATTTTTAAAAGTATGCAACAAAGTCTTGCTACCGTGCACCAGTGACTCCGATGGCAGCTCCCATGGCCAGAGTTCTGCTCCATGGTGCTTGGCGACTTGTCCTTGGCAGGCCTAGGTCTCTCCTCTGCTGAGGACTTCGTAGATCAGTGAGATGACTGGCACAAAGCAGAACAGGGTCCACAGTCGCTTGTTTTGCAGCAAACCCTTCCACACCCTGAAGATCTTGCAGGGACCTTTGAACCACTCAAGATGATTTGTGTGCCGGTCTTCAAAAGTCTGATTGGGAGCCAATCAGAAGAGAGCCATTTTCAAGTTCAGATGTCTCTGCCCTCTCAGAGAAGAGGACATTTTGCAGGCTTCTTCGCTGAAAAATCGGAGGGTGCTGGTTTAGGGTAAACACGGTGTGCGTTGAGCCTTCTAGGGCCAGTGTATAATTTGTAAAATAAATACATAATTAAAGTTTCAAAAATCAGAGTGGGTCGTATTTTGGGGTTGTTGAACCAGAACTACCTAATCTTGATTCAACCCCATTACTCTCTCACACCACCCTACAAGTCCTCTCTATTCATCTTGCAGGTTCTTATCTAACTTGCATTTCCCCTTTGTTACTGATTTCCTGCCTTTTTTCCTTTTCTTCTTTCTCTTTTATTCTGTGCTCTCTCTTGTTCTGGGTCAAAGTCTGATGAGGAAAAATAAATCCTTGCAAATAAGAAAGGGGGCTGTGTGCAAAGGGTCTCAGTTCCTATGCAGCCTAACTTATTGCACACACCCCTCCTGGTCGGGTCACCTGGGCTCTTTGTGAAGGCCTATGCGGATTTAGTTTGATTGCCAGTTGGCCTCCACTTGGGTACAGTCAGTATTCTGGCACCATGTAGACAGTCTGCCATCAAAGAGCCGAGTAATGATAGTCATTCCTAGAATCTTGGGGTCCTTTTGTTACCCATCCCCTCTAATCTCATGCTGGCAAGACTGGCTCTAGGGGGGTTGCCAGCGCACTGGCCGCTGACTTCAGAAGTGGTGAATGAGATTTCTGAAATGTATGGTGGAATTAAAAGCACCTGCTGCAGCGTTCCTTGTCTCCTACAATTTTCTGGCAACAATAAAAATGTCAAGGTTACTCTGGTGATTAATGGAGCTGCTGGAGAGAGATGGAGTTTTGCATCGTGAAAGTTTTGCCTCGTGAAAGTTTTGACTCATCGTAAGGTAGCGCAGAGGGCATAAGCTGAAAAGCACATTTACCATGCAGATCATAACGTGCATATAACGTAAATAGGTAAGTGGGTTACTGCTTTTGTCAGAGATCCGTTTGTTACCTGCAGTTTATGAGTTAAAATCCTAATAGAGATCAGTGAGCTACTACTTGTCATGAAAGACCTGCATGCCGAAGAAATGCATGTGAGAATGCGTGCTTATGGCGGCTTGAGGTCACTGTTAAAGGGTGGTAGTGAGGGAATCCGTGAAGAATTAGGTTTTTGGGGGCGCCAAAGCATTGGCGTTTGGCGCAGGGGCGCCACCAGCACTATAGCCGGCCTTGACTGCTGTGATGGCGCACATCCGCGTTAGGAACACCCGGTAACAGAGTGAAAAGTCTAACAGGGGATTCACTTGGAGAGGATTAAAAGAAATCGCTGGCCAAAGCGGAGTAGCGCCTACAGTCCAAACATTTGTGCCAAACTTGCCCCTTTCTGCCCCCACACCCTTCAGCATCCGTTCAACCGCTGTTCTATGCCCCTCCCCGACTTGTGCTGCTTTTTCCCCCTCCATGCTTCCTCTGTTGCTTTCCTTGTGTTCTTCCTCCTGCTCCTTTCTCCCCCTTTACTTGCCGTCTTTCTCTCCACCTTTTATCCCGTCTTCTCTTGCGGTTATTCCCTCCACTCGTGCTCCTTTCTTCCCAGTGAGTACATTTCATCCCTCAATTGCCCTAATCCTGCTTTCTCCGCTCATGCTGCCTTTTTCCCCTTCACTTGTCCATGCGCACATTTGTATCCCTTCTGTGCCCTTCACCTCTCGGGCTTCGCTCTTCTCCCTCGCTCGTCCCTGAGCACCTTTTATGCAGCCATCCCTCGGTCTCCCTGCCGGAGCTTGGCTTTTGGCAGCGCGTCTCCTCTGGCACTTCTTGTCTGCAGGCAGTGCCTCACCTGGCACCGCGTCACGCTCTGCAGCTGGTGAACATCCCCACAAATAGTGCGCGTGCCACTAATGAGGAGCCCCTGGCAGGGCTCCCCACCCACGCTGCACCCGCTTAGATGGGCTTTATGGAGGGCGCGCGCCCAGCCTGACTTCCTGGCACTTGACAGCGCCTCATTAACTTATTGGGGGCAGGCCGCAGTCAGCCTTGTGTTTCTGTTTTATGGTGCGCTGCAGAGCCGAGCCTCGGAGGGGGGTGTCCTGGAGAAGCCGCGCGCTCCTCTGTGCATCGTTAATAGGTAAAGAAGGCAGCTGACTGCGGTGTCCTCCGGCTGGAGGAGTCTGCAGTGCAGCATCCCTGGCACCGCAGCGTCCTGCTATGGATTTAACCCTGCTCGGCCCTGCCTCTCTGCTGACATTGCAGCCCGGGAGGACTGCAGAAGGCGCCTGGCGGACCTGAGCTGTCAGGAGCCGCTGGGGCGTGTGGGAGGAGGTCGATGCCAGGGCAGGTACCACCCGGCCAGAGTAGCTTGGCAAGGATAGGGGCAGCAAGTTCAAGGACGGTGCCCCCGCCACGGGTAGCTGTGGCATGTGCGAGAACCGAGAGAAAGGCTGTGGTAAATCATGTACAAATACTGCTAGAGAGGGGAGGACTGCAGAAGGCGCCTGGCGGACCGAGCTGCCAGGAGCCGCTGGGGCGTGTGGGAGGAGGTCGATGCCAGGGCAGGTACCACCCGGCCAGAGTAGCTTGGCAAGGATAGGGGCAGCAAGTTCAAGGACGGTGCCCCCGCCACGGGTAGCTGTGGCATGTGCGAGAACCGAGTGAAGGGCTGTGGTAAATCATGTACAAATAGTGCTAGAGAGGAGTGCGGGATGGGCCTCCAGCGGTGGGCACAGCACGACAACAACTGCCAGGGACTGCTGCGACGTATGTGAGAAGAGACGAGCAATGGAGGGTGGTGATGAAAGCCGGGACAGGCGCCAGATATACAAGCTAGAAGGATGCTACTGATGCTAGAAGCAAGTAAGGGGCACCACAGGTGAGAGCAGGATTAGAGAGTAGAGCATGAGTACAGCAAGAAATGCCAAGGACAGGAGCTTCAAGGATACCCAGGTGAGGAGCATGATGACGTGTGTGCCAGAGGTGGCAGCAGGGGAGAGATACGGTGGACAGAAGCAAGATAAGCGGTTATTGAGAGTAGGAGCAGGGTGATGTGAGTACCAATGGTACCAAAAGACACACAAATGATGGACGGAATGCGGCACGAATCAACATCCAACCCCAGTCAAGAGAGCTGGGTTAAATCCATCGTTCTTTTGCTCACCCTGCTACCCCAGTTTAGACCCAGTGGCCTAGGGAGCCCGGTACCTATGTCGGGCATACTTGGTGCACTTAGGGCGAGAAAGCAAAAGAGAGACACATGATGGACGGAATGCAGAACAAATCAAACATTCACCTCAGTCAAGAATTCTGGGTTGAATCTATCCATCCATTCTTTTTACATTTACCAAAGGTACCAGCAGGGTGATGGATACCAAGCATCCATCTGGGTTAAGAGAATACTTTGTTTTTTCAATCAGACGCGTAACTGGCACTATCAGAGGCCCCTGCCTCCGAGGAATCCTTTTATTCCCTATAGATCGGACTGCTTCTTTGTTTTTTATGCAGCCTCAAACATAGAGATCAGCAGCTGCACCCACAGTTCATGACTCCCTCTCATGCACGATGAGCAGCCTTGGTCCGAAACTGGCCCTGAGCTACCGGGTTAAAATTGTTGTCTTTTAGCCAGGCGTCCAAGATATTGATCATGTCCTTTTAGAGACAAGCATTGGCAATGCCAACAGTTCTCGCCTTTGAGCTGTTCAGCATGGGTAAAAGTTAGTGACGTAGAGGAGAGTGGTGTGGAGTTTTGTAGAGTGTAATGGCAAAGAGTAGAGTTAATTGGCATAGCAGGCAGTGGCTTATAGTGGAGTAGAGTGGAGTAGTGCAGAATAGGGTGTCACAGTGCAGTGGTGTAGAGAGCAGTTGCATAGAGTACAAGGCTGCAGAGAATAGTGCAGTTGTGTAGAGTGTAGTGGCCCAGAGTGCAGTAGTTAAGAGTAAAATGCCATAGAGTGCAGTGGCATAAAGTGGAGTGGCACTGAGGGAGTAGGGTGACGTAGAATGCAGTGGAGATAGTTTCAGAGTAGAGTGAAGTAGCATAGAGTGGAATAGTGCAGGGTAAAGTTCAGTTGCGTAGAGTGGCATAGAGTGGACAGGCGTAGAGTAAAGTGGTGTAGAGTGTAATGGCATAGAATGCAGTGATGCGCAGAGTAGAATAGAGTGGCGTACAGTGGACTGAAGTAGAGTGCAAGGGCATAGAGTTGAGTGTTACAGAGTAAAATACATTGGCATAGAGTGCAGTTTTGTAGAAGACAGTGGCATAGAGTGGAGTTGTGCTTAGTAGATTTGTTTGTCCTAGTTTGGAGTGGTATGGAGTGGTGTAGAGTAGAGTGGCGAAGAGTGCATTGACCTAGAGTAGAGTGATACAGGGTAGAGTAGATAGGTGTAGTGTGAAGTGGCGTGGAGTGGAGTCGGATGCAGAGTGGAGTAGAGTGCAGTGGGGCATAGTGGCGTACAGTAGAGTGCAGTGAAGTGGATTGGTGTAAAGTGGAGTGGTGCTGAATAGAGTGAAGTTGCGTTGTGTGGAGTATGCAGGGTGTGGTAGCACACTGCCATTACAGGAGACACATTTTCAATTGCAATGACCATTACATTTGCACAAGCATACACTTTTTCTAATACAATTATACTATGCAGAGACAAAAATGTGTGGAAATTTCATCATTGGAGTGTAATAACTTGTTTTGATCATAATAAAGTATTTGTTTCCAACGCACTTCAGAAATAAAACAATCATTCATTTGTGTTCCTAATTCTGATTGATATATTCTGAAATACTTACACAGTTAATTTAAATGTTGTTGTTTGCTAGAAAAAGTCTTTCCTACCTACTCCCATTATCCAGCAAGATTGTCTCATAAAGGTTGTTGGTGCATAAAATGGGCAAATAATACGAGTACAGATGTGAACACTGTTTGTTTTGAAGAAACAAGAGAACTGTGGGATGAAAGACTAGATTTAAAGGCCACTGTTGCATATATGGTCCATTAAGCCACATAGTCAACAGTAAATCATTCCCAGCTGTAAAGGCCCCTTGCAACAGATGTTGTAAGAAAGGACACTACATGAAGTGTTGCAGGAGCATGGTGCCCGAAAAAGAAACGGAGCAAAAGAAAGTTTGCGAATAAAGTATTCTGGTGCAGAGGGACATGATAATCATTCTGACTAGAGTGATGGTTAAAGAACTGATTGTGGGTCTGTTTGCCAAAATGTGTAGAAAGACCAAGATGGACATTCACACCAGGGGTGTAGTGGATGGCGATAAAGATATAGGATTATTTCCTATCCTCAATGGAATACTAAAGTAGGATAATTCCTTAGATAGCAAGTTGTACACAGTTGGCTGCATTATTGGTTGGTCATATCAAAAGGAATTGGGTGATTTCTTAGATTACAATGCTCAGCCCCAAGTCCATGTTCACATGGTAGAGGAGAATTACCTAACTCTGAAGTGCTTTTTGCATATGTTTAAAAAAAAAAAACAGCTGGGATGTATGTTGAAAGAGCTACATACATAAACAATGCTCTACAAGGGAGCTGTGCCAGATGCATCCAAGGTGGAGAGTTTGCCTTCTTGAGTACACAAAGTGGTTCAAATTAAATTAGATACTGTGAAAGACTGGAGTGATTTGCCTGAGGAGGCCACAGAGTAGTTGGCTCTAATTGTTGTTGCTTAGAAGACCCAGATGAGATTCACCTGTCAGTAGATTTTTAGACTCCTCTGTAAGGATGTTACTCTAGACATGTTTTCCTCTGTCCAACGTTTCTGAGATGATGTCAATGATGACGGGAACTAAATATTTTACATCAGTAGGTTTCAGTGGCAGCTCCTCCTCTAAGGCAGAGGAGCATCACCCCACTCCTATTTCAGCAGTGCAAAAAATAAAATGATACTAACAGGGCGTTATTATCAATTTATTTTTCTATACGGTAGTCGGGTGGGGCCAGACTGGGTTCTGATGCCAGTGCAGGGTAGAAGTGGTTTGCACTCTTCTAAATGCATGTGACGGTTTGGCCAGCCCTGTATAGCCGGTCAAAGTGTCATACACTCTTGGAATGTTCTCCATTGGGCAGTGTTTCACAGCCCCGTGGAGAACATGCCCTGGCTCCCAGGCACTGCCTGAGCATCCAAACAGGATGATCAGACCAATCACGATGCTGCTGCCGCATTGTGATTGGCTTGGAGAGTCCAGAAGCCTGGGTGCTTCCGGTGCTTCCAACAGACCTTCCTTCCAGGACGAAGGAGACACGGGCGGTGGTGGGAAAGGCGGTGCGGCACGCCGGAGAAGGTACGTTTATTTATTTTCATTCATCCATCCCACACCACCCCTGTTCCGAGGCAGCCGCCACTGGTAGGTCTTGCTTTGGCTTGTCAGATTCATTTACAGGAGGAATCTCAAGACTTAAACACCTTTATTAAACCTTTGCGGTCATTCAAGTTTGTGTCACAGGGATAGAGCATAGTGAATGAGTCTAGGAAGTTTTAGAGAGATTCCGGGGTCATGAACTAACTTTGAGAGCAGACAAGTGTCTAAATTTGGCAAGAGTGAAATTTGCTTGCTGCGAAACACTACTCCATCAGATGATGTAAGATTGAAAAGGTATATGGTAAAGACCATAAACAATTCACTAGCTCAAGTAGCAAAAAGTAACTTTTTTATGGTAATGGTAGAGTTCTGTAATAGGTTTATTGAGCAATTATCATGGAAAACATATTCAATGAGGGGTTTGTTGAAAAAGAATATGAATTTTGTGTGGGACGAGGCATGTTAGTGTGAGTTTACTTTCATCAAAGCAGATCTTGAGAAAGCTCTAAATTGAAAAGCACTTGTACCAGGAAGATGTTCCATTATGGTTACAGATGCGAGTTCCAAAAGTAAGGGTGCCGCTCTAATGCAAGTAGAGGATAGAGAAGAGAAAACCTAAAAACTTGCCTCTAGATCTCTGAGAAGTGCTGAGCTAAGTGAATGAGAAAGAGGCTTTGGCAGTTATCTGAGCTATGAATACATTTAGAATTTTTTTGTGGAGTCAAGCTTTAAAGTGCAAACTGACCATAAGCTATTGCGGGAACGTTTTTTTTACTAGAAGGGGCTGGACACAGTTTCCGAAAGATACTGGAATTGGGTTGTCTTATTGCGCAAATATACTTTAAAAGTTGATTTAATCGCACATTAAAAAACAATTGTACAGTTGATTGTTTCGGCTGAACTCCAATGTGGTGATGTAGATGCGGAAAATGATTAGCCACACGAGAGAGAGAGATGTGTATATATATATATATATATATGTGTGTGTATATATATATATATATATATATATATATATATATATATATATATATATATATATATATATATATATATATATATGTTTGCCTTTAGTGCCAATAATGAAGTGCAGTGGAAAAAATAGCTGTCAAAGGGCGCAGTCCTCTCCGAAGCCTCGAGCTTTGGAATACTGGATTTTGGAGCATAAACAGATTGACAAAAGAGGTCAGACCCTTTGAGTTAGTTAAAGAGAAGTTGGCAGGGAAAGATGTAATATTATTTAAAGGGACTCGATTAGTTCCCTCCAGGACTTTGAGAAAAAAGCTGATTGTACTAACGCATGCCGGGGAATTGGGAGTGGTTAAATCTAAAGAAAAGTTGCATTTGGATTTTTGATGGACTGGTTCAGATGTGAATGAATAAAAGAAAACGCTATCCAAGAGTGTGGTTAGTGTGCATATAGTGACAAGTTTAGCAAGTCACCTGTCCCTACAATGCAGTATCTATTTTTTCCATAGTTATAGAGTGCTTTTGACATTTTCTGACCTTTGAGGCCCTTCTGCTCTAACCCCCTTCATTTCCCTTACTCACTAGGTACCAGCGTACCGTCGAGCTAAAGGAAACATGCTCTTTTTCATGGAGGGAAGATGGGCTACATGGTTTCAGTAAAAGCAGTTCGCACTTGAAAAGAACTATCTGCTCTCAAGGGTAGAGGGGGCTCTTAAAAGGAAAGTGGTGAGCTTGGAGGCTCTGCACGCCCAGACAATGAAGGCAGATTTAGTTTTTTAATTTAAAAAAAAAAAAAAAAAGAAAAGCAGGAAAGCGGTGGGATAAAAAGCACGGTGTGTTTTTTTTGTAGAGTCATTTCTGCAGGCAATATGGCAAAAGTGAATCACAAAACCAAAATTGAACTTTCAACCATGGTTTCCAAA
This sequence comes from Triturus cristatus, assembly GCF_964204655.1. Lineage (NCBI taxonomy): Eukaryota > Metazoa > Chordata > Amphibia > Caudata > Salamandridae > Triturus > Triturus cristatus. Next base: position 719,296,296 of record NC_140590.1, on the reverse strand, counting down.
TGATAAGGTAGGGCTGTGACGCACACCCTACCACGAGGCTGGTTGGAGGGCAGGTGAATGCATCCAAAGAGCTTGTATCTGATGTCATTAAAAGCCGAAAGAAACGTATGCTAGGAGGAGCTTTCTCGATATGAAGGTGGACAGTATGATCATTAAAGCGACCTTATTCAGCAGACAGTGTGCTCCCGGGAGGCACAGTCACTGAGACAGAGGACTCAATTCAAGCGATTGGGGGCACAGTGCAGTCCTCCATGACCTCAAGTGAAAATTAAACAACAGGTGTTGAGAGGTTACATGTGTGTGCTGGAACACCCTACACAAAATCCATGCAGGTGTAATGGAGACCTGCACTGACAGTTTTATACACAAAGTCCTGCGTGAAGCTAATCTTTCAGAGGGAGTTGTGGAGCAAGTTTATTAGTCTCTGGAGACAAGACCAGCAGGTGACACGCCGAAGCCTTGGGTCACCAGAAAGCGCATCCACTATCCACAGACATCACAAATACGCGAGAGTTAAAATAGAAATGTTGGATTTTAACATAAAACTAGAATGTTACCTTTTTTCTAATTTCGGTTATATTGATCAAAGTAGTAAGTAGTTTGAGGCCGTGAAGAAAGTTTCAGGAAGGTAAAATACACAATTCTCCATAATGTAAAGCTAACGATGAAGCATAATGATAAATTCTATATTTTTACCGTTGCCAAGCTTGCTACAGATTTTGTAGAGGTTAATGGAATTACAATGGAGCCAAGCCAAAACCAAAGAACATTAAACCCCAGCAAGATTCCAGAAGCAATATTGATTCAAAAAGTTACAATTTACGGTGACGGTTACTCTTAGTACATTGGCTAATTCTCATGATCAGCCTGTGGGTATGCCTGCTCTCTTTTGGAGGGACTGGCCACTTGTTCTGTAGCGATCTAGTTTTGCCTGCGTAAATTATACGCTGCATACCGCAGTCAGTCTACTTAAGTGTGGCCTGGTCAGTAGCCTTGATTTAGGAAAGGAGTTAGTCTGTTTGTGTGTTCTAATGTGTGCTACAGGGGTCTGCAATAGGACGTTTATAATGGGAAAGACACTATGCTCATGGGAGCTAATGCAGCCCTGAGCTGCTTAGGACGAGGCAAAGAGTTTCATGGAACTTCCTGGACAATTTTGGGTCCCTTCAGGACAGATACCTTGCAAACGATGTGTTGGCGATTTGTGTGGGGTGGGGTTAGCACACATTGTTTCCCTGCATATGCCTCTTACTGTCATACGCCTTAAGAATCCCTTATTATAAAGAAACACTTGGATTTTTGTTCTTCTTTAAGTTCACTGTTTGGCTGAAGTTAGTAAAGAGAAGGTCAAGTAGTACCAATATATGAACAGACCAGTGGAGGCATAAAGAGATAGTAAACTCACTCAAATGCAGGGTCTGGTGGCTCAGTGGACTAATGCGTCTACTGTAGGGGCCTGTGTTTGACCTCATGGTCACAGGTTCAAATTCTGATGGATCCACTCAGCCTTTCATCCTGCAGAGGTCGATAGAATTAGTACCATTGAGTTAGGTAACAATACACATCTGTTGTTCAGTACCAAGATACCCTTCTGGTGAACGTGCACTTTACAAATGCACATGTTATGTTACTACTCAAATTATAGCTGACGAACCCTTAACCAGGGCAAAGCAACATCAGTGGTTGGTGAACATCTTCGGCTGTGTGTCTTTTGTTCTCCTGATAGATATCTCTCAACAAAGGACTGTATGCAGGTGTGAGAACCAGTCTGTGTGGGGGAGCGGTTGCCTATTTACTGGTCTGATTTGTGCATGTTCGTGTCTCCCACGTTGCAATCGGGTCACAATAATGATCCCTCGGCAAGAAGATGCACATCTGTTGCTGTTTTCGAGACTTGTCTGTTTTTGACTAAGAGCTGCAATTGTATTTGCCTTACATTGTTCCTAGCTTTTTCTTGTAAGCATTTGCAGCTTTGCAATGGTGTTTCTTGGTGGAAATTTGTTTTTTGGATGAAAACGTTCCATTATGGGCCTCTGTTAAGAGGTAGTTAATGTTAAGTTGTTTTTCACTGCACAACATGTTCATATTCTGGCGATCTATTTTAATTATTAAAACAAACCTATTGCAAGCAGCAACCAAACCACATATACAGTTTTTACGTTACTGCTCATTAAACCAGCCAGACTCCCATGATTGTTAGAATCCTCAAAATCAGGGCTCCGAGCTTGGCCTTCCTGTTCCCAGTCGCCCAATGTGCCGGGCAGCTAGTACAATCAGAAAGAAGCCACAGACATTGCACCTTTTTTTCTCTCATGCGTCGTGTGCTCCAACTTTTCCTCTTTACTTTCCCAGACTCTGCAGTGTGTTGTGTGTTTTTTTTTTGCCTTGCTTCGTCTCACCTTTCACCTTTCTCGTTCTGTCTCTAAGACTGACACACACCCCTTCTCAAACATTCTCACTTTTTTCTATTTCTTTCAGTCTTTCGTTCCCTTCTCCATCATTCTCTTTCACTTTTTTCTGACCTCTTCTCTCTTCCTCCACTCACTTTGTTTTGCTGTCTCTTGCTACCCAGCTCCCTCTCTCTCTGCCTGTCACTTTCCTCCATAAATTTAAATACATTTCGTGAAATATTACAATTTTGTTAATGTAGAAGAGAACCACATGTGAAACATTAAAAATTGCTGAGTCTAAAACTCTAGATTTTTCTTTAGTGATGGCTGCGAACTATTGTAATCTTCTAACATACTGATGCAGTTACTCAATGGTGGACCTTTTAACTAGGTGATTTCTGGGCATCTGTACTATAGGAAGCTGTGTTGCCCAATGGGACAAATTCTACCACAACTGTGTAAAACTTACTCCTAATTAGGCAATTTCTCTATGATAGTGGTGTCCACTCCTTAGTTATGCAGGACAGAGACTGACGAAAACAAAACAAGAGGGTGAGAAGTTGAGATGCGCTTGTTTCTCTTTCCTTTTTAAGCACCCTTGATAGAGATCAGGGTGTATATAATATCCCTACTTCCACGGATAGAGTAATCTCACAGTTACACGCACATACATTCTTCATACACTAGGGCCCATTTCACTAACATACGCTCAAATACTCTACCAGCAATAACCTGTGGAAGGGAAACTCCTAAACACTCTGCATCTATATCGAGGTCGATAAAATCTGGTTATTGTGATTGCCCTTAAACATAATCTAAACAATCTATACAATAATAATCAAATTATAATACTCAATAATTGACAAGAAATAATAACCAACACCATATTCAAATTATATTGCTTTATCTAAATTAGTCAAAGGAAATCAATCAGAATAAATCATTTTTCTCATAGTTACCTATTCTAGCTAAATGTCAGAACGGGTCAGGACAAGTCTCTCGGTAAAGTCTCTCAAGACGAAGTTCCCTCAGCAACGATCTTCACCAACGCAGATTCGGAACGCGGCAAAAGGCAAATGGCAAGTGGCAAAAACCCTCTCTAGGCTAACAATTCTTATAGTGAATTAAACAAAGGAAAATATAATTTGTATTGACTTCTTCCGTCAAACCTCTGAGCAAAGCGAGAAGGAAAGGATGTAGCATCGCTACATTTGAAAATCTCCGCTCAGGAAAAATCACAAAATAAACATAACGGAACAGGAACCAAAAAATACATTTGTATCTTGTAGTTTCCACATCTCCTCGGCAATGAGATCATAGTTCAGAGTCTTTCTTTAAAGCTCCTTTGTTTCCCAAAGCTGCCAAGGACGTTTCATTTCATTTGGAGATCGCCCAAAACTGCTGCTGTCCTCACGGAAAGTTTTAACCAGGCAAAGCAAGGACTGTGGTCAGCTGACTTCAGGACCATATTCAGCAAGGCTCTCTCTCGTCACAGTTTTCTACTCGAGGCCAGGCTCTACATGTCGGCCATCTTTATTTAGGCCACAATAGGCCACAATAGACCATCTTAATTAAAAGAGACAAAAACAACGTTACCACAGCATTGTGATTGAACAGTGTTAACCCCACTAATACCCTTATGTGTATGCAATTATCTAGCTCTTGCAACATAGAAAAGCATTAATTCGAAAAGCGTTTTGTGCTTAAAAATAAACAACACACAGCAATCTTTAAACATGTAAACACGCACATTATTATTAAACAGCACACTTATGCATTCCCACGTGTAATTCTCTCTTGTTAAAACAGACGAGTTGATTAGTATAAACACTTACACATGATAAATAATTAATAAATTAATATAACAAATAGACATGCCAGAGCTTCAAAACCCAGTTAATTTTCAAACTGAAAACTCTGCTCTAGCAATCCCCCCTTTGGTGATTTTATCACCAAATAAACCCCCCAAAAAAATTAGTGAAAATTTAGTCCCATTTTAGGAGAAATCGGAAATGTCTTTTTCTCCTTACACAACACTACACACCAGTCACCCTTTCATCATCCCTCTTTGTTTCTAAATAAACACTCTCCCTCAATTCTTCTAATTCAATTTCTTGTGGATCTCTTTTCAACCTTTTGTTTTTCCTCTCCTTATTTAATTTCTTCTTCCCTCCCCTGTTTTTACAACACACACACACTAATCTCAGTATCAATAAAGCAATAATTATACAAGTTAAAGGAAACAATATTCTACCTATAATAGTACTACCTATTTTTGCAATAAAATCTTTAACAGCTATCACCTTATTAGCTATTTTAGTCCATAAACTCTCAGCTTCAAGTGGTACTAATTCTTCATGCAAATCAGTAATATTTTTGATATAGACCTTCAGATCTTTACTTTCGTCTGGAATGTAAGTGCAACAATGTTGAACTTTCAGCATTCCACAAACTCCACCCTCCTTGGCCAATAGAATATCAAGGGCAAGTCGATTTTGCATTGACATGGCACGTACGGCACTTAATTCCGTATTCACTAAAAGAAACCCTCCAGCGGTATTTGTCGATAAGCGATCCACCACTGTTGACAGTTTCCGAATTCCATAAGCATTTAAAGAAATTCCCACTGCTGGAATTAAAACCCCAAAAATATCACCCACTATTTCAGACCAAGTTTCTCTCTTGAAACGCATTAGTAAATTAATATGTTCTACATCCCTTATTTTATCTATATGGAAGATCTTTGGAAAGACCAGGCCCACATAACACGTGCCATACCAATGGTCAGGCAACTTGTAATAAGCCTTGTTCCCACAAACATAATACACTCCTGGAAAAACTGTATCTTCTCCACCCCTGAAACCCCAACCTGTTGCAATGAAGTATGTATCATGGGACTCACTAGTCCCAACAAAATATGTATCATATTGGGATTTCCTCCTTGTAATGCATAGCTTACCCTTCTGTGGTGCATCTAGAGCTAAAGTCGGATTAGCCCCATTTCTCAATTCTTTTCCCATCTCAATGTCCCAAATTGTCTCACTCATTTTATATTTCCCTGCTTTCTCATGCATGTTCAATCTCCTTTCCTCTACCATATCCAGGAACGCTTTCTCCTCTTCTTTCAGACTGCAAGTTAAATTATTCTTAAAAATGTAATCTAATGTTAATCCTTTCTCTTCAATAAAAATTTCACCAAAAGTGTTAGCTTCTTTAGCTGGATTCAGCTCTTTGTTCATTGGCAAATGCCCAAAAATACTATCTCTGTTAGACATCTTATAATCTATTTTCCCTAACAAATAGAAAACACTACTTAATATACTACATGAAATACCATATGTAGCTGGCAAATGATGATAAGTAACACCCTCTGAAACGGATGCAGGTAATTGCATACAAACGTAGCAATCCCTAACTTCCATTGTTTTCACATATTCGTACAGCAACTTCGAAAAAACATTACTAGAAAAATTATTAATTGACCTATCTTTGTGTATGTAAGTATTACTAATTCTAGTCGAAACTACTTTTTGCGAATTCTTCTCTATATCTGTCATATTTTCTGTATGCATCTCAAATGTAACTTTAAAAGTAACTAATAAAACTAAAACTCCCCACAGTAGCATTAATAATCCAGTACAGCAGCAGCACATTCTACACCGTCTTTTAAAGAAGGCACATCTACTTTGATTATCCTCTATGTTAGCCATTTTACTACTTTGACCTTGTCTTTTGACTTAGCCTCTACTACTCCACTACTATTATTTCCCAACTTTGGATTACTTCAGACAACTGAATTTCAGACTTTCTCTTTTCACTTTTCCTCCAAGTGATTTCTCAGTTCACTCAATTTGGATATTCATCAGTTTTCACTCCTTTTTCTTCAGTAACATCAAATTGTATCAGATCATCAACAACATCCTGTGCATCTGACTCTTCTCCAATGTCAGTCAGGATAACTTTTAAGATGCCTTCTTTTTCCTCAACCACTTTTCTCAAGATCCCCTCCGGATTATCTCGAGTCACTGTTTCTTCTTCTCCTTCTTCAGACAGTGCCACATAAGACCATTCCGGTGATCTGTACTTTTGGTTGGGTCTTCTTATTCTTTTTATTTCCTCAGGTTCTCTTGATTCTTCTTGCTCCTTTCTTTTTACTTCATTTTGACTCGATACTTCATTCACTTGTTCAGCTTTTGATGTATTTGTTCTTATTACTCTGTATCTCAATCTCTTTACTCTGTTGTTAGGCCAACGATCTCCTTTTATCACCTTTTTCGGCCTAATTTCTTTATTATTTCTTTCTCCAATCCAAGTTCTCTTTCTCAGAACTCGACCCTCTGTTTGTTCATTCTCATTCTCATCCAATTCTGTTTCAAGTGCCTTCTGTTTTCGTTTTCTAGCAGTTTTCTTTTTCTCCACAGTTTCTTTCACCACTATTTGAGACTTCCCTACTCCTGTCCCTCCTCGGGTCTCCGACACGCAATCTTCTTGCTGTCTACTTGTCCCTTCACCTAGCTTGTCAAGAATGTTCCCTACACCTCCTCGGGGGTCTTCCGCAATCTGTCCCTCTCTATCTTCTTCTGACCCTGCTTCTTCAGGTATAATCTCAAGTGGTTCTTCAATCTCCTCCTCTTCCGATTCAGGAGTAATCTCTGTGGAATTGCTCTTTTCTTTTCTTTTTTCTTCACTGCTTTTTGAAATTTCAGGTTCTCTTACAGAATCTGATCTCCTTTCTGAGACTCCCAATGGTTCTCTTGAACTTGTAGGAAAAGCTTCTTCTCCTGGACCTTGATTTTTTCTCACTGGTTCTGGGTCTTCATCATCACTGGAATCCGATTCTTCAAAGTACTCTTTACCAGTTCCTTCTTTTGGGTTTGGAACTCTCAGAGTATGACTCGCATGCACCCAGTTTTTCACACCAGCACACTTCACTGCAGTTGTCGTGGTTAAAATGACTTGTCTCGGCCTTCCCCACCTTGGAACTAAGCAATTTCTTCTTCTGTGCACCTTAATCCTCACCCAGTCTCCTGGACTCAGATCATGAGCTTGCTTCTTCTCAAGTGTGGTAGCTTCTTCTCCAACCTGGTGAAACACAGAATGAACTGCGTCAGCCAGGCCTTTACAGTAATCCAAAATCATGTCATCAGTTATTGTCATCAACTTATTGACAGGTACAAATGCATGGCGCATTGCACGTCCCATGATTATTTCGTGCGGACTTAAACCAGTAGTTCTATCTGGAGTAGATCTAATAGTCATTAGCACTAGAGGCAAGACGTCGGGCCATTTCATTCCAGTGGCTAAGCACATTTTACCAATCCTGTTTTTGATTGTGCCATTTATCTGCTCAACCACACCAGAAGCCTCTGGTCTGTATGCACAATGTAGCTTCTGCTGTATGCTTAATGCTTCACAAATCAAACTCGTGAGTTCATTATAGAAGTGTCCACCTCTATCAGACTCAATCGTTACTGGAAACCCGTACCTAGGAATCAACTCCCTTAACAGTAATTTTGCCACTGTTACTCCATCATTTCTCCTAGTCGGATAGGCCTCAACCCATCTTGAAAACAAACAGACTACTACTAGTACATATCTCAGTCTGTTTACTTGGGGCATTTCAATGAAATCAATCTGCATTCTTGTAAAAGGACCTCCTTCTCTGCCTATTGTTCCCAGACTCACCACTGTCTTTTTCCCAGTGTTAAATTGCTGACAAATCAAACACCTTTGACAGATGCTCTCTGCAATTGTCCTGAACTTTGCATTATACCAGGTCTGCTTGAACGACCTAATCATCGCATCCCTCCCCAAATGTCCCTGGCCATGATACATCCTTGCCATTGACGACAAAATGGAGTTTGGCATTACTGGTCTGCTTTCCCTATAGACCCAAACATGGTCTGTTTCTCTTGGGGCACATCCTGCCTTAATCCAATCTTTTTTCTCTTCCTCTCCTGCCTCATCCTGCAACTGCTTCACTTCATCCCATGTCTCTAAGACATTAGTAAACATCACAGAGCAAAAAGACATTTCACCCTCTCGTTCCCTATTAATAGACTGATTGGATTTCGCACAGTATTGAGCAATGTCATTAGCATAACGGTTTCCAACCGTTATAAAATCCTCCCCTTGTCCATGGGCAGCACACTTTACAACTGCTAACTCCTTAGGCAGCTGTATCGCCTCAAGTAATTTCCCAATCACTTCAGCATTCTTTATTGGAGTTCCACTCGATGTCAAGAAACCTCTTTGTAGCCAAAGCTCGCCAAAATCATGCACCACTCCAAATCCATACTGACTATCAGTCATCACAGTCGTCCTCAAATCTTTCCCAATTTCACAAGCTCTTGTCAATGCCACAAATTCAGCAACCTGTGCAGATTTCACTCCTTTCAATGGTGATGCTTCCATAACCTCTGAAACTTTGCACACCGCATATGCTGCACATAGCACACCATCATCATTTCTCAGGCATGAACCATCCACAAACAACACATGATCACTCTCATGCAAGGGAAGATCCCTTATGTCTGGTCTCGGTTTTGTACAGTAATCAAGCACATCCAAACAATCATGATCATCTTCTGTTTTCACACCCACATTTTCAATATCCGGCAAAAGTGTCGCTGGATTCACATTTACACATCTCTCAAGAGTCACATTCGATGCTCCTAGAATCACTTTCTCATATTTAGTCAACCGACTATGTGACATGTACTGAGTTCTGCTTCTTGTCAAAAGAATTGCCACATTGTGAGGTACGAATACCCTTACAGGATATCCCATTATGATTCCCTCACTCTGTTCCAGACTCCTGCATGTTGCAGCCACAGATTTCAGACAACCTAGTAAACCCACAGCTACAGGGTCAAGTGTCGATGAGAAGTACGCAATAGGCCTTCTCAGTAATCCATGCTTCTGAATTAACACTGAAAGTGCACATCCATTTCTCTCACTGCAGTACAATTCAAACTCCTTTTCGTAGTCAGGCATACCCAAAGCTGGAGCCTCACACATTCTATTTTTAAGCTCTTCAAATGCTGCCATTTGTTCTCCATCTAGTTCCAATGGGTCTGTCATCTCACTTTTTGTCAGTTTAATCAGTGGCTTTGCTATCAGCGAAAAATTAATTATCCACTGACGACAATAACCCACCATACCCAGGAACATCCTCACTTCTCTCTGGGTCTTTGGGGCTTTCATTTCCCTGATGATTCTGATTCTGTCATCAGTTACTTTTCTCAGACCTTTTTCAATATTGTGTCCAAGATAATGCACCTCTTTCTTGCAAAATTGCAATTTGGCTGGAGATACCATTAACCCTCCATCTGCCAGATGATTCAGTAAAGCTATGGTATCTACTTCACAAGCTTCTCGTGTCTTTGATGCCACAAGTAGGTCATCAATATATTGTACTAGTACTGAATTTTCAGGCATGATCAAACTCTCCAACGATTTTTTCAACAACTGATTGAATATCGAAGGACTCTCTGTATACCCCTGTGGGATTCGACACCATGCTAAAATACGCTGGCCAAACCTAAATGCAAAAATCGGCTGGCTGTCATGATGCAATGGAATTGAAAAGAACGCATGACACAAATCAATCACTGTATACCACTCAGCATCATGTGGAATCTGATACAGGATCACTGATGGATTTGGCACGATAGGACAACATGCCACCACAATTTGATTAACTTTTCTCAGATCCTGTACGATCCTAAATTTCCCATTAGGCTTCTTTAGCCCCATTATCGGTGAATTACACGGACTACTCAGTAGTTCTCTCAGGACTCCCTGCTGAATCATTTTCTCAATTATAGGAGTTATTCCTTCAATTATTTCTGGTGTCATTTTGTACTGAGGAATGTTAGGATATGTAATTCCCTCTTTCACTGCAATTTTCACTGGATCTACATTATTCATCAATCCCACATCCTCTCCAGTAAAATCCCAAACTGTCCTTTTCACTGTGTCCCTCAGCTCTCGAGGCAAATCCTCTGGATCAAACACAGCAAATGCACCAATTAACTCACTTTCCCTATTTTCTAGAGTCACTCGGTACAAAACATCCTCATCTGGTGTTTCAAAAGCTATTCCATCCGGTGTACAAAAAATTGTGCAGTTCATCTTGCACAACAGATCCCTACCTAACAGGTTCACTGGACTCGTGTCACAGACAATAAATCTGTGCATGTCTGAAAATTTCCCTATCTGTACTCTTACTGGTTCCGTAAGACGTGTTCTGATTTGTGTATTGGCTACACCAACTACTTGGATTGCTTCATCCGAGAGAGGAAGATTTCTAACATCTGTTGACCTGACAGTTGATCTTGTCGCACCTGTGTCTACTAAAAAAGTAACACTCTCTTCATTTATTTTCCCATCTACAAATGGTCCTGCCTGGTCTATTTCTAGAGTTGCACCAAGTATGCACTCTTCCTCCTCTCTTCGGCACCGTCAATAATCACCCTCAGATTCACTCCCTGCATTCTTTAACAAGTACTGTTGTACCTGATTAGAACGCCTTGGTTTGTTTACCTGTTCATCATTGTAGAATCCTGAATCCTGATTATACTTTTGTGCTCCTCTATTCTGCGGCAAGGGCGGTTTTGGCTCTTGACTCTGCTGTCTCACAACTTTCTGCTGTTGCTGCTGTTGATTTTTCCCTTCGTTCTGCACCTGTTGATTCAAGGAATTTCCCTCATTATTCACTAATGGTGGATTGGTACACTCCGATCTCCAATGCCCCAATTGGCCACAGTTGTGACAAGGAAACTTCTTTTTTGCTTCCTCAAGATTCCCCTTTCCTTTCCCTGCATATCTAGGTCTATTCCCTGCATTATTTCCTGGATTATTCGCCTGTTCCATCAACTGTGCTTCCTGTCTTTCTGCAACTTTCACTTGTGCCCACATTGCTTTCTCTTTCAACTTTCTTTGTTTTGCTTCAATTTCATCACTGAAGTATTTAGCATGTCTCAGAATCTCATCTATTTTCTTACTCTGCCAATCCACTGTGTGCTCACGAATTCTCTCACCAATTTCAGGTCTCAGGCCATATACAAATCTGTATACAAAATGACTCAAATCTTTGTCACCCAGGTGTTCATCTCCACTGAATTGTTTAAACGCCAGTATCAGCCTCTCGTAAAAAGCATGAACTGATTCTTTTGCTTCCTGTTGTGTTCTATCTATTTTTACCCAGTCTGTCTCTTTTGCAGGTACTTTACTCTTCAGGTATACCATCACCTGATCGTACTTTCTCATTACCTCTGGATCTGGTGCTCCTGTTCTTGGATCTCTTGGATATTCCTCAGTAGGCCAACTCACAACTATTTTACACTCAGTCCACAAGTCTGCTGGAACAATTATATCAAACAGACTATTCAGGTCTATCCACAGCACTTTTGACAATTTCACAAACCTATCTACCTGCCTATACCACTCGACGGGCTTTTCTCTCAATCGAGGGAAATCATTCGTAAATGATAAAATATCCTGTCTGGTCCATGGAACATGTACATATCCTCCTCCAGGTATTTCTCTCATAGGATAATTATCCACTGGTTTCTCTTTTTCTCTCACTGGAAAAGCTGAATAAGTTGTTCTATCTTCAGATTCCTCTCTTTTCTTATACCACCTATCCTTCCATTTTTCTACATCTCCCCATCTTCGCAATAATGCAACCATTTCTTTAATCTGTCCTGTTCTACCAGTTGCATTCAAATTTTCAATATCCTTTTCTGTAAAATCCATCCTGTAGGTTTTTTGCAAAGCTTTCACTTTATCAATGTCAACTCCCTGCTCATTCGCTATTGCTCTTAACCTGTCATGTGTATTTCTCGCTCTCCAGGTAATATTTTTACACATGAACATTAATTCACCATCATGATGACTTTTAAGTATTTCTGTTGGAACTGTCCCTGTAACAAGCTCTTCTAATTCTACACGTAACCTAGCCACATCAATTGCTTGTGAATCTTTATCCTTTTTCTGAAGAACTTTCATCCAATCATTCAAATCTTCAGCTGTTATTGCAGTAGTTTTTCTCACTGGAACCACTCTCTTTTGCGGTTCTAAAATTGGCATCCCTGAACAACTAGCTTCACTAGCATCCAATATTTCACTACATGTGTCATGTCTGAATTGTCTCAGGTCACTACTTTCTGTCCTTTTTCCTGAATCTCCTGAAGGACCAACTGAACTTATCAAATTATTCCCAACATATGGAATCACCAAACCATTTTCACCTATTCTCTGCTTGTCAAACACAGGCATAACCGGACCTATTGTTACAGGCACCGTAACAGCTTCCAGATTCTTCGTTAACTCCCTAATCTTTTCAGTCAGCTCTGTTGTAGTTCTGGCTAATTCTCTTGCATTTTCGTCACCACTTCGATTCCCTTTCTCCCTGAAAGAATTACCACTTCTTGATTCAGATGTCACATTTTCTGTCTCAATGATACAAACTGTATCTCTTATCGGAGAAACAACTGGTGTACTCTCATCTGGTTCTGGTCTATATGGAGGTGGTCTTTTGTAAATCATGTCATTCAAGACCTCATCCTCATATTCATTAACTCCATATCTTCTCATTTCTGACTCGGGAACCCTCTCTGCTCCTTCTTCAACTGTTCTCATTGGATATAATCCCTCTGACATACTAGCATCTCGCCACCTTTTCATTCGATCATGATGAGTCTCACGATCATGTCTCCTCCCAAACATGTACCTGTACTGTCCTCCAGATCTCTGTTTTTCTCGCTCATGTATTTCCTCTTCCCATTCCACTAAAGCCTCAAACTGTGTAGGTCTTGGTTTCGGGTCTAGACATAACATCTTTTCCCGTAAATTTCTCAACACGGCCAAATTAAATGAACCATGTTCTGGAAATGCTAGAACACCATCCTCTTTGGTATACCTAACCCAATTCTCCAACCATATACAGGTATGATACCCATATCTTGCAGCCATGTAGGATGCAGGTGTTTTCGTTGGAGGTAACAATTCACCCTCTCTCGTCTTAACATCTTTATCCTTGTTAAACCACTTTTTAATTTTTCCAAAGAATGTTTTCTTCTTTTTCTCTTCTTGGTAATACATTTTAGCTTTTACCAAAACTTCTACTCTTTTCCCGTATTACAAATATACAATACAGATTTTCAACCAATAACAGCGCGACTCACACTAACGCACCAATCCTGGAGCGTCTACGTCACTAGAATAGCTCTTCCAATCCTTGCGCGGCTCACACCAACGCACCAATCCCAGCGCGAACACTATTCTGATCTATTATCCAATCAGAGCGCGGTCTTCCTGACGTCAGCAGTCGCTGCAGTCGCTTGTCTCCTGTCTCCTGTCACTCGTCTACCCCTCCTTTACAAAAATCTTTTCAGTAGACTTCGTGTCAAAATTTCTACAAAATCTATTAGTTACAACATATAAACATCTCCATTGTCTGCTTCGCTAACCACAGAATAGTAAAAGAAATCTATTTCACAAGAACCATCAAACTTTCATACATCTCTTAACTGTTTCCTCCAGGACTTATCCAAAGAGTCTTACAATCAATTAAATGTATATGCATTCACGCACATTCATACAAGAAAATATAGTACATACACACAGAATCCTGCTTCCCGAGAACAGCGAACGAACAATCTGTTCCACTACAGAATTATAACACACGTTAACCAAGCAGCTTACCCCTGCCCAGTTCCTCAAACAAGCTCAGAGAATACCTATTACTCCTCCCGCGATAAGCTTTAACGGTAAACCTTACGGATCCCTGGGACTTAAGACCAGAGTTTCACAGATAACCTTCACTACCATACACACTCCTTATATACCAGAAATATATTCGAATAGTAACATACAATAATGTCAATGATTCCGAACTCAGACAATGTGAATTTTCCTGCATACATACAGGACCAACAATCCCGTCTTTCCCGAGAGCAGCATATACTTCCCTCTGCCCTACTAAACCCAGTTAATTTTCAAACTGAAAACTCTGCTCTAGCACCCTCACCTGCTAACCTAGTTCGTGGCATGCTTCATCATTGGGTTCGCACCCAAGATGCCTAATGCATTTCAGGTGTGCTGAGATGCCAGAATTACAGTGGAGTGTTTTTTTTGTGAATTCGTGAGTTGTGAGTGAATCAAAACTGCTTCAAGGGGGTCCATCCCTTAAGGATGTTTTAATAGTGGATATCTTGGGTAGAGTTAAAATTAGTGATAGTGGATGTGATGTGAGAATATAATGGTCTCCCACATCCTAGTTCGACATGTTTCAGCCAAATATAAGTGCTTGCTGGGTCACATTGGCTTTCTTAAGGACCTGGTTTTTATGAAAAAACCTAGCCAGTGGTCGCATGCATGCTAAGGCATGCGATATTAGTGCTTATGGTTCGTAATTTACAATCGTCCCCAACCTTCCCAGTGCTGTAGGGTGAATATAATAACAAATTGTTCAGACATGGTAGCACATAGCGCTGTAGAATTTATTCATAGCCAGCGCAGCACGGTAGTGTCATGCAACTGTGGCCATCATGCTTGATTAAGTTTCTTACATCCATTATGCACACATCTGTATCCACACACTATGACTTCATCCTGCAGTAAGGTGTTGTTTATGCCTTTATTCGGGGGTGTCTCCCCAAGAGGCGAGTTCATGTGTGGGATATGGCAGAGATAGTGCAATACATACGCTCGTACGTCGCAATGTGAGGCTTAATGCAAGATAAAAAAAAAAGTGCAAATCAAAATGTCAGTGTTGTCATTCTCAACCTACTTATATTGCTCTTATCTTTGGCGACATAGATCATCTGAGGGGTCGGAGCCTGTAGTCACAGACTGCGGGGATAATGTTAATTATCACAGAGTACCCTAATAATTGTGCTCAAATATTGCCGGAATCTAAATCATGTACTGCTCTGGCAAAATAGGTCAAGCCTCTGTAGTGCAGCCCTCTCCCCTGACTGACTTTGTCAATGCATCTCGCCCATCTCAGTACCTTTATCGTCCTATGGAAATCCGGATGTTACTCACCCTGTAACTGGCGTGGACTAAATTGCAGCGATGGGGGAAAACTTCAGAGAATGTGTTTTAATGGTTAACATTGCCAATGCGACACTTGCATCAAGAAAATACACAATAAAGCTCCTAGAACACTTTAGTAAAATTAAAAGTATTTTATAATCGAAATAAGGTAAAAACAAAAAAAATTGGATCAGTTATTGGAAAGGTATAGCTTTTTCAATTGACAGGTATATTCCGCAAATGAAACGATCTCTTAACCTTTCTCAAATCCCAGCCCTGCCAGCTCCTTTAAATGTTTACTAAGGACATCACTTTCTTATCTTCAAATAGGCATCCTATGAAGGTGGCTACCCCCTTTCCTTCTATCTCTGCAGACAGCAGTGAGGTCCAGCAAAGATAAACCAGCCCATCTGCAGCTCTCTCATGCAATGACCCTGCAGGTTGTGTGCCTGGGGCTGATAAACTGAATATAGCCAATGTATATACCACAAAGGAAACCCATGCTCTGAGAAACAAGTTAGTGTTTTCTCAGTGCACACAGTCAAAATACCAACAGTGTCTAAAAGCAGAAAAGGATGGGAACACTGCAAAAAAGTAGCTTTCCAAATGCACACTTAGGCCCTCTAAGTATTAATTTCTCAGCATCACTGGCAATAGTCAATGAACAGTAACAAACTAAGAGTAAAATGTAAACACAACCTAAACTGATTAAGTTCCTCACTAATCCACTAGCGACAGAGGGTAATACATTATTATTGCTAAATTAATCGGAATAATGAAAGATCCAGAATTATAAAAATAATGCAAGATGCAACTCGTCACATCCAACTCCAAGTTTAATCTCTGGCAAACAGTTAACTAACGCATCTTCTGACTACATAGAATATCGAACACAATGAAATAATAACATGTCGCATGCAAGTGCATGCGACATCATCTCAAGCATATTTAAAGTGAAACAACATAAAAGAAAGGAAACATGGAATGTAACAATTATTCTGATGAGATGGACAAGTGTGTTCTAGCTTATCTCGTAGATGTGCATCTTTGGAGGAAATGTGCATTTGTACCACAATTACTTTTAACAGTGGGGTAGAAAGCAGGACACTTAGCCAACCTTTTTACATTCCAAATTTTCCCATCTTGCGTCATAACGCTATTGGTAAAGATTTTTTTTTAACCGGAAGGCTTGACTAAATGTATTAGTACCTTTGTTAATAAGACCAGGTTTAAGAATTTTCACCCAATCTCCTACTTGGAAAGAATGTGGTTTTGTTTTCCATTTGTTATCATACCAATCTTTGGTTTTGAACTGTTTAACTTCCACACGTTTGTCAACATCATTTATGCACTCTCTAGAATTAACATTTTGTGATTTTTCTCTTAACCACCATGGAAACACCTTGGATGCCGGATTTCTTCCCTTGAAAAGTTTAAAAGGACTAACTTCGGTGGTGGTATGAGGTGTGATGCGGTAAACCCATAAACGTTCCCTCAAAGCATTGACCCAACTTGAACCCAATTTGAGTGAATCAACCACAAAATCCTTAAGAACACAATTAAAACGTTCCACCTGACCATTTTCATGTGGTTCATACAATGATGTGAACCTGTGAATGACATTACACTCTTTAAGAAAATCTTCCATTTCAGAGGAAGTTAATTGAACATCATTATCAGTAACTAATACAGATGGACATCCTTCACGGGTGAAAATCTGTTTTTATAACAGCAGATGTGGTAGCCTTAGGAACAAATTTTACTTCAGGCCACTTAGAATGATAGTCAATAACCACTAAAGCATATCGTGAAGATTCTGGTAACATGTGGAATGGACCAGAAATATCAACTGCAATTTTTTCCCAAGATTCAGATGGCCATTTAACCAATTTTAACTGCGGTGTATGTGTCTTAAGCATTCTTTCACTTGAGACACATTCTGGACACTCTCTAACTACTCTGTCAATTAATTTGTCAATGGCTGGCCACCAGAAATATGTTCTGCCTAAACGTTTCATTGAAGAAATTCCAGGATGTGTTTTATGTGCCATGTGTAATATAACCTCATACATACCCTCTGGAGGAATACATTTGCCTGACTTAAAAATGAAATCGCTTTCTAGTTCTAACTCCTCTAAAACATTGAAAAATGGTAACAAGTCAGACCTTAACATATTTATTTTGGGCCGACCATTCTTAATGCATTCTTTTAGCTCAACCCACTTATTATCTTTCTGTTCACATTCATGCCAAAATTCTTCAGTTATATCCTGAAATGTATCCTGAAGTACATCTTCAATGCTCAGCACAAAATCTTGTTCATTAACAACACTGACTTTGTGTTGGTTGCAGTGTAAACGTGAAAGGAAATCAGCTGTGACATTTTTCTTTCCAGGAAGATACACTGTATTGAAATTATATTCTTGCAATTTGGAGTACAATCTTGCGATGCTGGCAGTAGAATTCCAACCTCCCCCTGGAGACAAAATATTGACCAGTGGTTTGTGGGCCGTTCTAAGGGTAAATTTTGTCCCCCACACATACAATCTACAATGTTCAATAGCCCAAACACAAGATAAGAGTTCCCTTTCTATGACTGCATACTTGCGTTCACATTCATTTAGCATTCTGGAAGCAAAAGCTACATTCCAATCTTCCTTTCCTTCCCTCTGAGATAAAACTCCTCCTAAACCATATAGACTTGCGTCAACCGTAATGATGCATTCCTTGTTGATACGAAACGGTCTAAGGCTGGGAGCATTGATTATATCATTTTTTATAGTGTCAAAAGAGCATTGTTGGACATCAGTCCACTCATAATTGACACCTTGTCTCAACAGTTGTCGCAAAGGTTTCCATTTTTGTAGCAAAATTCTTAACAAATTTGCTGTAATTCTCACACATACCAGCGAATGATAGAAGTTGATCTCTGTTATTTGGTGAGGGAGCTTTAATAATTGCTTCCACATTAGATTTCTTAGGAACTACACCGTTTCCTGATAGGGTATGACCTAAATATTCTACTGATTTTTTAAATAATTTACACTTGTGTGTTTTGAGCGTTAAACCATTTCGTTCTAACCTTTTACAAACTTCTTGTAAGTGGCTTTTGTGTTCAACAGTGTCTTTTGAAAACACCAAAATGTAATCTTGGAAACATTTGACATAATTATCTACATCTCTGAAAATGTGAAACATAACTCTTTGAAAAACTGATGCTGCGGATGCTAGCCCAAACGGCATCCGAGAGTGTATTGGAACAAACCTTGTGGAGTAATAAAAGTATATTTTTTAGAGTCTTCAGTGAGTTCTTTTTGGTGGTAAGCCGATCTTAAATAAAGTGTGGAAAATATTTGTGCACCCTCTTAAAGAGACACTAATTCATTTATATTCGGCAGAGGATGGCAGTCTATAATTATGTTGGAATTCAATGCCCTCAAATCTACACACACCTTCAATTTTTGATCAGGTTTGCGTACCAAAACTATGGGAGACACCCATTCAGAAGATTCTATGGGTTCAATAATCCCTTCCTTTGATAAATCATCCAGCATAGCTTTGAGTTCTTCTCTGATATTGATAGGAACGCCTCTCAACTTTTGTACTACAGGGGTGTGAATTTTGATGAGTTCGCTTTCCATGGTGTTCAGGCTTGAACTGTCTTCAACGGCATCTTCAACCACAGTAACAGTGTCCATTAGGCAATCATCACATAATGACACGGTATCTTTAGAACGGGAATTCAGAATGATTCCCAACTTCCACTGATCTGCCATCCCAAAACATTTACACCTTTCTGGGAAATGTACAGTTTTATCTCAGCATTTCTATGTTTAAAACGTAAATCTACTAAAAAGAATCCAATGACATTAATTCTCGTACCACAAAAACTTTCAGCCACAATGTCTGATTTTTGTAAATTGTCAAATGATATGGATTTAGCCAAAGTGTCACTAAAATACTCATGAGTTATGATGGTCCATGGTGAACCAGAGTCAACCATAAGCAGCAAATCTATCTCACAAACTTGAAAAGTGCATTTAGGAGATCTCAATCGTACTTGTGTATAATTATCTAACATTGATACTACAAAACCTTTGTCAGTAATGTGATCGACTTCTCTAATTGTGTTTGTTATCCTCTGAAATGGATAATACTGCTCCACGCCTCTGAATATGAGGTCGTCTATCTCTACACATGTTGCTAAAATGTCCAATTCTATTACAAATTTTACACTCTTTTGAGAGCTGGACAACCTGGAAAAGAAGCATAATGTGATTTGTTGCCACATCTGTAACATGAACCATAAAAAACTTTCATTTCCTCTTTGATTGGGCTATTGTTTGGGCTTGTTAACAGTGAATTTTCCCATGGGTTGCGTGGAATCTTGTTTAGGTTCAAATTTGTGCCCAATGGCGCAAATTTCTTCATCTGTAGATTTCTTTTCTGTATTTTTCCTGACAGCTTCCGTCCACAAATCAGATTGTTCTTGCAGTTTGGCTGTAGCTATGGTTTAATTTAAATTGCCCATGACCCATAATTTATCCTGAGTTTTCTTGCATTTAGTGTGCACAATAATCTGGTCACGTATCATCTCATCAGTCATGTTACCAAAGTTACAATGAATCGTCAAGGACCTTAAAGCTCTTAAAAAGTCATCAAAAGATTCATCATCTTTTTGTTTTCTAGTGTAGAATTTGAAGCGATTCAGGGCTATGTTAATAGTAGGTTTAATCTCTTTTCCATTCTGGCTAAAGCTTTGGTGTACACATTCATAGAATCACCTCCCCCATCATGTTGTGTAGGAATTTGGGGTAGCGACCTAAAAACAACTTGATCTTCCGAACCAAGACAATGTAAGAATATGCTTTTTTTTTCCTTTCAGAACCCATTCTTTCACCATCGATGGCCTTCATATATGTTAGAAATTCATCTTTCCACCTGGACCATGGCATTGGTGGATCACCTTTAACTTGTAAAAATTTTGCAGGAGGATCAAATTGCATTTTGTGTTGACAAAGTTAAAATGTCATTAAAAATGATAAAATAAAGAAATAATGTTCCAGGAAGATAAAGTAATGTGTGAAAAACACTATGCGGAGAAAATGGTATACAATTTGTATAAAACCTTGACTAATTAAGTATTTGGAACAAATAATTAGTAGATTATCCCAAAGTAAAGGAAAGTGTCTATCGCTCTGTGAAGTGTAACATTTGTGTCCACCTTACAATGTCAATGGATGGATATGGACGTAGTTAATTAAAAAAAAACAAAGTACTTACTCAATTCTTAATCCATATTGAGTAATTTGCCTTCCGAAATATAAAATACCTCAAAAATCGGAAAGGAGAGTATAAAACGTAACTATGGGAACAAAGGGATTGAAGATGGCCGCTCCGCGCGTGACGTTCTATGTCACAACGTGCTTACACAGGTTCCGTAGGCGACACGCTTGTTCAGTGAAGAAAGGAGTGAACGTCACATAGGAATCGGCGATTGAAATTCCGTTGATGCCGTCAGTAACGTTCAACTATCGACGGTATTTTCTTTTGAACATTTTATGCATGCATATAATTTAATGGAGGAAATTTGAGGCAGAATTTATCGTAGAGGTAATTCCAAAGAATAAACTCTCAAAAGTATAAAATGAATATAGCTGAGCAAGATTAGATGCGATGAGCTTAATAACCGCCGCAGGTGCGATCAGAGCACGTCCGATAAATAAAGCAATCCTGCCGCTGGTGCTATCGTTGCACATAAGTTAGTAGCAAGTAATTAGAATAAATAACATACCATTTCAAATGCGTGTCCAAAATCCAACAGAAAAGAGCAGTTCTTGAAAAAAAATCCCAGTGGGTTCAAAATACCACTCTGTGTCCGTGCTGCTGAGTGGTATCGCTCGTCGTCAATATTGGAAAGTTAATCGGAATAATTAAAGATCCAGAATTATAAAAATAATGTTCCATTTATTGCAGCACGGTAAAAGATGCAACTCGTCACATCCAACTCCAAGTTTAATCTCCGGCAAACAGTTAACTAACGCATCTTCTGACTACATAGATTATCGAACACAATGAAATAATAACATGTCCCATGCAAGTGCATGCGACATCATCTCAAGCATATTTAAAGTGAAACAACATAAAAGAAAGGAAACATGGAATGTAACAATTATTCTGATGAGATGGACAAGTGTGTTCTAGCTTATCTCGTAGATGTGCATCTTTGGAGGAAATGTGCATTTCTGGTATATTTCACAGATTGTTGATATGGACTTTCCATGAATTTGCTGCGGTCACATGATAATTCCTGAAGCTTTGTGAGCCCAGAGATTACAAAATAAACACCTCCAACATGTCTTAAGCACATGTGGTATGCAACACTAGCCCTGCTTCCAAATAAAAATGTAGGAGCAGAAGCAGTCTTTGAAAAGAACTGCACCTTACGACAGCGTTCAGCCCACACTCCTCAGTAGACATTCTAATGGTCTGGTCTGTCTTCCTGGTCAGAAGCATTTTTCATGGAAGATGGGCAGTGAAAGGGACAATGCAGAATCTTTGGCTGCACTCACAGGATTACTGGTCCGCACTAAAGCTAAGGTTACCAAGTGAAACCCTGTCCTCAAGGACAACGTATTTCTGTCCTGTTGTTTAGCCTGATAACCTCCTGCATTCTGGAAGTTGTAGTCCTTGGTCACTTGAGTGGATCCAAGGGAACTCACAAACCTGAAAACAATCATTTGTAAATGTAACCAAAGGATTTTGGGCATTGATACTTTTGTGACATGCAGCCGTCTGACCACCGTAACTGAAGTATTGAGAAGTCTGAAAAAACAAAAAAGAAGGAAGCGGCTGATTTCATGAGCAGCTACACTTCTCAGCAAGTGAAGACAGAACATTGGGAAGCCTCAGCCAATCCCAGCCACCATCCTCTGTGAGGTGTTTGTACACACCTTGAGCTTCGAAATGACAACTCAAGGGATGCCCAAACCTTGCTATACAACTCACACGCTCCTTCCCCCCATCTTTATAGATCTTGCACAAAAGCATACCAACATGTTTTATAACCTAAGTGTGGGTGCTGTCGCTGTTCAAAATATTTAAACTCTGCCACTGACACTGATGAGAGGACGTGAGCTATAGAAATAATACATATAATACTAAAATACGAATACCAAGGATTTCGGCTCTTAGTTGTGCTAACTTTTTTACCTCCTGTACATCAATAAAGGATTTAGTCTGCCCGCCGAATAAATCAAGCAGTGAAAACTTACTGTAAACTTCAATTGAGCTAAAAAATCTTTGCAAACTCGTTTAGGCTCTGTAAGTGCCTTGTGGAAGTGAGCCGTGTTCTCCAGACTGCTGTTAAGTGACCTTGATGTAATATTATGCTGCCTCCTCTCTGTGCTGCACTTTTGTTCTTGGAAAATAACAAAGAAATTAATATTTCAGAAACGCCAAAGAATGTGCATTAAAGATGACAGCCATAGTGTCTGAAGTTCAAAGGCACGATTAATCTTTCCTTAATCTTTCCTAATCTTCTTTAATGCATTGATTGTAAAATGGATAGATGTGTGCCTGCCTTGCTGAGCTGTCACCCTTTTCACCCACAGACATTAGCTTTCAGTTATTTGTCCCACGCTGCCTCACCCCACTTCTGAGCTGCCAAAGGCCGACAGTCATATGCTGGTGACTGCCCCAACCCCGTGTGATGTTAATGTCCATCTTCTTTGTCTTGAGCTTTCATTGAGTCTCCACCTCCTCAATTCTCTTGATTAGCTACATACTTGGCAAGTTGCAAGTGAACTCTTTCTTTTGTGTGGGGCAACCATACCCTCCTGCTGGTTAGAGTTGGAGTGTTTTAATCTTTTGAACTGCTTGTGTGCCCCCCTACTCTAAGGTGACATGCCACAGTTGTTTGTTGCACTTGCCTCTGTGGGAGCAAAACCGTACTCCAAAATTTAGACACCCCAAAATGTTATATCAGCCAGTTCTCCCACAGGTTGATTTGCGTGTTAGGGCACCTAAAACAGCACAAATAAGTAATGGGGCCCACTTTGTAACTGAGTTCTAGATCAATCTAAAGTTAAAGGATTTTATTACAAAAATTCAAAATGAGCAACACCGGATAATTGCCGTAAAGGCTCTCAATGTCACAGTTAACAGAGTATGTGAAATCAGAATTAATCTATGTCCAAATAAGCTGCAAAATCTAAAAAAAAAGTCAAACACCATCCCTAGTAGAACAGGAAAGTCTTCTGGCTCACACCAAAAATAAGAGGGTTTCCTATGCACACTATTCTTGCTTAACAAATCAGGCAAACTTTTCAGTCACCCTGGTCGATGCAAATGTATTGTTTCTTTGGCAAATCTGAACATAAGGAAAATAACATGTCATTACTTTAACATGTAAGCACTATCCCATTTAAATATTCCGCACCCTTTTTTGCTAGTACCAACCAGAGATGGTCTAAAAAACATGAAACATTTAAACAACGGGTGCATTTTACCACACTATATGGCTCTGCCCTGAAGTAGCATGCTACTGGAGGGCGGTGATGTGTACGCTCTCCCAGGTCACAAGTGTCACAAATCTTCCAGACCCGAGATGCTGCCTCCTCAACATCTGGGCTCCTACGGACTTAGACACTATCGCTGAGGACTGGGTTACTCTAGGTATGACAGTGGCAAAACGAAATATTGCACAACGTTGGGGGTCCAGACTTAGCCCTACTCTTAATCAATGGTGCAAGGATATGGATATGGCAATGATGGCGGAAAAGTCCGTGTATGTTCACCGAGGGTGCCCCAAAAAATGGACAAAGGTTTTGGGAAGGTGGAATACCTACCGGGGAAATATCTGTGAGCCCCCCCCATTGGACGAGTCCAAGTCGGATTGTAGTGAATAAACACACTGTAATATATGAAGCTTATTAGGCACACTCTGACGGTTCACTTGGGCCCACTGGCTTGGGCTGACGAGTCTCTGATATGTTATACGATAGAAGTAATCCATGTACAATATCCTGTTTGTCTGTGCACCATGTGAAATATACTGTCATTGTAACAATGAACGAAATGTTAATAAAATTTGTTTTTAAAAAAAACAACATTTAAATAATGGAACTTTAAGCAAATTAATGAATTTGTGTTCTCAGCGAAAGGGAGCTTGATAATGTTTCAAATCATAGGGAACAGGAGAACGCTACCTGAAAGCAATGCAATCATAACTGTGGAGATAAGCCATTACACAACTACTTGACATTGCGGAGCCTTTGGGGAGAAGAAGTGGGGGGTGGGGGCCAGGAGTGGGAGACAGAGATGGCCTCTCAAGATGGTGTCTAACAGGAAAATGTGGCATATCTAAAAGCATTAATAAACACACTTTTTATCCATCCTATAAAACGTGTTTCAACGGTCATCATGTTAAAACAGGCAATATATGCTAAATTAAATGTGGCAAATTTTACTAATTGTCATTATCAAAAAACAATCTAACACCTCCAGTGTTATTGCTTGTTCCCTGAAGGGTGCTCAACGAACTTTTTTTGCTGGTTTGCGGGAGGATCCGCCATTCACCTTCACATGGCATCTAGGCAGGCGCGCAATGCCCATTGGGATCAAAGGTCTTCAGCCCCCCCCCTCCCCCCCCCATGTGTGACAGCCCGGGCTGAGATAGCTTCCCGGGCTTCAGCCCCCCCGTGTGTGACAGCCCGGGCTGAGACAGCTTCCCAGGCACACACAGCCGCACCCGAGTACTTCACAGGTCTTTAAAAGACAATTCGCTAGTAAATGAGGCTATGTTGTTTTTTTTTTACCCCTTCTAGAGCCCCTGCATCTCCACTCTAACTATTGCTGGAAGAGTCCTCCAGGCCAAATTACATCTGGGAGCCCCTGTTGACTTACTTGCGTTCTGTTGCGCAGCCGGATCTCCCTGAAATTGAGACCCCGTAATCACATGTACCACATGCTTTCTGTAC
This sequence comes from Triturus cristatus, assembly GCF_964204655.1. Lineage (NCBI taxonomy): Eukaryota > Metazoa > Chordata > Amphibia > Caudata > Salamandridae > Triturus > Triturus cristatus. The sequence goes on along the minus strand of NC_140590.1, from coordinate 719,270,879 downwards.
CGATGTTAATATGTATAACATGTATCCCATGTCTGTTAAATTCACAGTCACGTGCTGTTTATGGTTATTTTGGCATATGGTTGCACCAATGATGTATTTTCTCTTTACTTGTACACTGTATAAAAATAAAAAAAATAAAAAACTATTGCTGGAACAGTCAGCCAACCCCCCCCCCCCCCCCTCCCCCTTAAAATTTTGCTCTAGTTGCGTCCCTGGATGTGAATTCTAGAAGTGCGACTCAAAATCTAGACTGTTTGTCGTTTGGCACTCCAAAACCATCTTTTTTGATTCTGCATTAAGAAACTTTATTGACCTGGGTATTAAGTGACAAGCTGATTGGAAGCGATTTAAGGAGCAGGAGTGCAGATTGTTTTTACTTACTCTTTGTCAAAGATCCCACTCCCTAAAATCCTATTAACATAGGGAATGCTGTGAGCCTGTTCAAGATGTGACTCCATTCGTAACCACCCTTGTGTTATCATAATACTCTGAAGGGCATATGCTAGAATCTTTAAAAAGAAAAGCGCTCTAGTCCTGCACAGCGGCAGTCCTGGGAGTGCCATGGTTTAAGGAGTTAACGCAGATTAGAAATGTTTTGCCAAAAGCTGTGCTCCTCATGTTTGATCTTTGTTGCGTTGCGAAGCTCAGTATAAAACTTTTCACTACACAGAAGATAAAATCATTTGTATTGCCAATTGAATGACATGAAAGAAAGAGTTGATTCTTACAGAATATCTGAGCAAAGTTTACTTTTATTTTATGTGTGAAACCAGCACATTTTGAAGTTGTCTAGAAGACTTTGTAACATTTTAAAACGAGCCTGACAAGTGGCTCTATTCACTGTATAACACAGTCTGCCAGTTCTGGTATTTTAGACAGCATCACAGTGTGTTCTGGGGTTTTGAACCCATAAAGAAAGCGTTATGGTAAAAATACAACGCCTTAATGCAACATGCAGTTGGTTAAAATGCAAGGAATGGTTGTTTTAAATTAGTGCACTTGAGAAAATGCTAAATACATTTTTGTTTCTGACTTTTTTCTTGAGGCAAAAACAATCCAGTGGGTGAGAGAGCAGTGAGAGCCTTTCTGTTAGGAGCATCTCACAGCTAATGGGCTGGCATTAACACTATCTGTGGGAGTTAGACAAGGCCCTTTTTATAGGTTTATCCTCAAACATTTTGCCTTTTGCCTCCTATTTTTCTAACCCTGTTATTGTTGGCTATAGGATTTTGGGCACTTTTACCACTTCTGATCAGTGCTAGAGTGCATATTCTCTCTGTTTAAATTGTGATCATGATTGGTTATCTCTGATTGTAAGGCCATAGTAAAGTGCACTGAGTGTGCCAGGGCCTGTAGTGGGCTGACAGCACTGGTTGTGCCACCCACGAGTAGCCCTGGAAATGTGTCTCAGACCTCCCATTGCAGTGTCTGCGTGCGCAGTTTTAAACCGCCATGTTGACCTGGCGAGTGCACTCACTTGCCGGGCCCAAACCTTCCCTTTTCTTACATGCTAAGCACCCTTCAGGTAGGCCTAAAGTACCCTCATGGTCCGGGTGCAGTGTATGTGGAAGGTAGGACATGAGCTTTTTGGTGTGTTTTACATGTCCTAATAGTGAAATACTGTGTATTTTGTTTTACACTATTGAAAGACTTTGTCCTGTAGTTTAACATGGGAGCTGCCTTCTTACATCTTACTAGTGTTAACTTGCCATTGGGACAAGATAGAGAAATGGAGTTTAGGCTCTCTGAACTCAGAATTTAATAACACACCTTTTGGGAAAGGTGTTTTTAAAAATTGTGTTTGTAAACGGGACTTTTAGAAAGTTTGCATTTTCTTGCTTTACCATTCTGTGTGCCTCTGCCTGTTTTTGTATTCACCATCTGGTTTGGAATGAAAGAAGCTGGAGGTGAGCATTCATTCTAGACAGCTACAAGGGGTATTGAGCTGTGTCTTGCCTTGCCTGAGTGACTCAGTGCTAGGCTGAATAGACCTGGTCTGCATTTAGAGTGGTGGGAGGAGTATCGCTAGCAACTGAATAGGCTTTGTCTCCTTTGCACAATGCTGTCTCTCCACCCCCCCTGTGGTCAGGTTGGACCAAGGAAGAAAGAACCGGTTTGTACTGAGGTCAGAGACTCTAAAGCAAAGAGAACTATGAGAAAATGTGGTATAAATATGAAACCTTAAATCCCAGGAATTTAGATTACTTCTGGAAACAAGAGGACCACGCCAAGAAGAGCGCTGTGAGGAGTGCTGCCTTTTTTGTGTGAGGGGTGGGTTGTTCTGCAGTTCAGGGCTGGACTGGCCATAGCAGGCACTGGGCGTTTCCCCGGTAGGCAGCTAGGGTGGGGGCCAGATTTGGGCCCTTGGGGGGCAGTTTTTGTTACTGGGGGCTGGCAATATCGGCCCCCTGTAACAAAAATGTCCGAAAACGGCCTTCGCAAACTGCTCAGCTGCACTTCCCCTCACCCCAGGGGGGTCGGCTGAGAAGTTTGTCAGGGCCGGTTTCAGTTCCCCGTCTGGCCCTTCTGCAGTTGCTGTTTCTATCTGTGTCAGAGGAAAAGGACTGACTCTTTTTGCCCTGCTGTGGTATCCTGCTTGGGAAGGTCTCCAAGGGCTTGTGGCTTGTGTGTGCTTGCCTCCTGTTGGAAGTCTCAGGGAGATAAAGCGTGTGAGGAGCACTTTGTTTCTGCTCTCTGGGACCCTGATCAGCTTGTGGTGAGCTCTGTTTTGAAGTCCCGGTGCTTGTTTATCATAGCGCGTGCAGCGCTGCACTGTCCCTCGTGGATCTGAGCAGAGGCAGGAAGAGCCAGTAGTGGACGAAGTGCTCTCCCGCTCCCTAGAGGCTGGTGCGTGTGCCGTGTTACCAAGTTGGTTTACAGCAGGGGCTCTGCTGACATGGCCCGTGTTGTGGAGATTTATGGCGCCAAGGGGAAATTGCGCTACAGACACAGCAGCACTGTGTGGGTCTTTTCTAGGCAGTGAAGTGCTAAGGGCCATGATCAGAAGCTGCCAAGGGAGCCGCCCAAGAAGAAGGAAATCCTGCACTGGGCAACTCCAACCTCATGGTGCTCACTCTGGACTTCACTGTCCCGTGAGGTTTCACCGACGCCTTGGGGGGGGGGCTCCTCACTATGCAGAGTGCCCGGAACTGGCGTGTCCGGTTTGCTCCTTGTACCACAGTTGGATGCAGATGGGCGCGAGCTGAGGAGCTGCCCCTTTGTTGTGGGGGCGTGTGCAGGATCGCTGATTGTCATTGAGGGCTACTGTTTTGGATCATCTCACACGTGGGAGACCTCACGAGGTATCGCCGCCGTGTTGGGGCTTCTTCTGCCCCGATTCTGATCGGACGGGTTGAGACCTCGACAGAGAGCCTCGATCGGAGTGTCCGCATTTCTCACTGCCTGCCCCGTCCCGAGGGGCCATACTTAAAGTTCCATAAAAGGCATGCAGGAGTTCCGCTTCCCTCTGTGTTACTTGGGAATTACCATATAAAGTGTTGTAGGAGTGCAGAGAATCTGCACCCTATATGTTCATGGTGATATTTGGTAATTTTTGTGTGACTCATTTACGCTCTGCATCTAACTACATTTTTGTGTCCTGGTGTAATAATGTATATTTAAATGTTATGACAATTGCTTAGTTGTCAAAGTGATTTTTGTGATTGTGGTCTGTGTTTTATATTTAATATATGAGCTATATTTATATACTACTGTGTGGAGTCTTTTGTGTGGTGTGTGTAGTGTGTCACTGGTGGGTGGGTGTGTGGGTTGCACAAACGCTTTACTCATTGCCTCTGGGATAAGCCTGACTGCTCTGCCAAGCTACCAAGAGGGTAAACTGGGGTTATCTTGGTTGTGTAACTCCCTTACCCTGACTAGAGTGGTCGGTTCTGTCTGGCTTAGGTGCATACCCTAGCCAACCAGAAACCCGATTTCTAACCGTGAGAAAAATGGTTCACTAAGAGGGCATTAGAACAATGTGGGCAGCAAAAACACTTGGAACATAAACAGTATGCTGGCACCCTTGTTCCTCAGCGCCTGCCTATGGCCCTTACTTAAAATGGTGCATCACATGCTGCCTCGCAAGGGCGGCCAGTATCCTCTGTATTGTTAACCACTCCCAATGACCCCCAAGCATCCTCTCGGTGAAAGCAGTGGACCCCCTGTAAGCAACTCTTACTCAGGGGAAAGTAACGGGCAGTCAGCACTATTTACCAGACATGTACTTGGCGTAATTTGCATTTGTTGGGATGGGGGGAGTAGGTCGTAGTTACTCCAAAAGTAGGCTGGATTGTTCTTAGAATTTCTTTCCACAAGCAGTCCGGCATCTGCAATCACACCGTGGAATGAGGAGCTCGACTTGTCCGTAGTTCTCCGGGGGAAAAAAAAGCATAATTTTCCCTTTTCTAATGTCTCACTATATTTGTGCATTTAGAGATGCTTCATAGTGAGCAGTGCCCTGATGGTGTTTTTGTGTCTTTTCCTTTGCAGGTTCTGCATGCAAAAAAGTGTCCGTCTGGTGCCGGGCGTCACATTGGACCTCATCGAAAAGTAAGCCTATTTTATTAACGCATTTTATTGAAATCCCATTGTTTCTACAGGGGGCAGAGCAATGTCCACATATTTCTTGAGCTGCCTTTTTTCTACACTTTAAACTATCAAAAATCTGTTTTGAAAGCATTTTTGCTCAAGACAAAGAACCCTTGTTACGCTCCCGCCCACCTTCCAAAGACAAATTGAAGACTGAACGATTTGCAAGGATCTAGAGCGCAGGTTATTTCTTAGTGGTTGCTTTGGACAACACCTACACTTTAGTAGTTTGTCCTCCAGTCTCACGGATAGTAGAGATGTACACTAGACGAGTAGCACCTTTAAGCAGGGGACACGCCATTTGAGCCTTCTGAGTATTTATTTAAGGTCATGCATAATCAGGCAAGGCCCTTGCTCAACTGATGCGTTTCAGAGATCTAATCCATAAAGAATTTGGATTCGTAGGTAAGGGGGTGGATGGGTGGATGGGTGGGTGTGTGAGTGAGTGTGTGTGTGTGTGTGTGTGGCTCTAGCAGCTAAACAAACATCTACTGCATGGCTATATCTGAATATTTATTTACGGGGTTTAAGAAAGTGTATACATGTCAAATGGTCATTTCAGAGGAGAGGTAAGAGAGAATGGAGAGTGAAAAAAGATGGAAACCAGAGAAGGGGTTAACACTAAGGTGAAAGAGGAATGACTTTAATGTGTAGGGGATGACAGATGAGCATATACTTTAGGAGATACATTAGAGGCTTCTTTGCGTTTTTAAGGTCTTTCCTAAATTGGAGGTACTTTTTGTGGTTCCTGAAGGCAGAATTTAGTGTGTTCTAGAAGCGAGGACCCAATGCTTTTTACACCTTTTCTATACATATTCTGGATTGGCCTGGTCATTATGCCACTACTGGGTCAGAGAAGGATGGGCTACTATGACCCGACCATGCCTTGGTGCCCCCATTTTAGTCAAGGTCTCCTGCAGGGTGAGGCTGGTTTGAACATTGTTACAGGTTCTGATTTTAGTTTCATGTTCGGCCCTGTTCATGTTTACGTTTTTTAGGCACAGGCTGGATAGGTTGATGTGCATTGCCTGATGGTAGAGCTCTGGTAGGTTGATAAAGAGAGGTCCGAGTACTTGAGGTCCTGTCTTATCTAGTACCTTGTGTATGATACAGGAAACCTTAGAGTTTGACCCTGTTTTGTACAGGAAGCTATACAGAGATTTTAGGATTCGTGTGGTGTGTTCAAATTTGCTAAAGTTGAGACGGCGGCTTTATTTTGAATCCTCTGCTATTTCTGGACCTGAGATTTCTTTAGGCCTGCCTATGCACTTTTGCAGTAATCGAGTCTTGAGAAAATGAACACTTGTAAGTTCCGTGGGGTGAGAGGCAAGAAGGAGCTGGCATGTTTTCCTGAGCAATGGTAGTTGGTGGTTAACCAGTGAAATTAATTGATGTTGGAAGGACGTAGCTTTCTTGAAGTTGTTTCCCAGCTCTTTTTTTTTTTTTTGAGGCTGAAAGTTTTCTTGATAGCTCAGGCCATGTGAACTGCATTGATGGCTTTGATTTAGGCCTGTTATTGTGAGGGTTACAGAATTTTAAGTAAACTGTGCAGTCTTCATTTGGACAAGGTGTTACGTTGAAATATCTGTACAAAAGGTCTACAACACTACATGATCACAGAATCTTGACTCCTAGCTACGAATACTGCCCTACTTAAGGAACTCAGCCCTTTGGTAAATGATGACTCGGTCACAGTATCAGTTCTGAGAATGAGTCCCCATAGACTGCAGCCCAAGTACCGCTACTGCATTTAAATGTGTTAGATAGTTTCCAGGTAACCAACAGTCCTGTGACACTCGCAGGGATAAAGAGTAGGAACAGGTTCCAAACCGCTCTTCTTGCTCGTGCAAAGTATATGCATAGCTGTAACTATGAAAACTTTATATTGACAGTGATTGTAATCAATAAACAGTATAACAAAAAGAAATGCAGCATGATTCAGGGTTTTGTGATAATTTGCTAAAACCCTATCCCGCCTTATCTTCTGCTAACACATAAAGAAGTCTGTCGGCATGTTATATATTCTCACATTTGCCTGCATACCTTAACAGAACAAGCAGGGACATTATTCTGAGTGGAGAGATATTCATTTTCCAGCCAAATGATAAAGCCAGGCAGACTGGCTTCTCCAACACCTCTGCTTCGCAGTCACCTCTAGCGATCTTTGACCCTTTCGGAGCATGACGTTGCATCTTCCCGTTTATTATTTATTACGCTCTTGCTTACCTTTTCTTTAGATTAGTTTTGATAGCCAACTCTAAACATAGGGGTATTTTATTGAACGTTTATGAGGATAAGACTCCAATATCAAATCAGATTCTCTTCCACTTAGTTCTATTGCAAGGCCTTATTGAATATTTGGAAAACACCCCTGACAATGTCGAAGATGAAATATTGTTGATATTTTGCGAAGGAATTGCTGAGCTGTCCAATAAAAGTAAATGCAGCATTGAGGCCACTGCAGACTTAATATCGTTCAGTGTAAAACGCATTCATAAAAAGACATGTATGGACATCATGATGAACATATGCATATGAAAAAAATGCAATAGAGGTACACAAAAAAGAAAAAAATAGTATGTTTTTCAGTTAAATATAGCACCAAAACTGACAGAAGAACAGAATGATAATTAGATTTCGTTTGAAAGATACCAAACGAAAAGGCAAATTTTGGTTATTTTCAAAAAATATCCTTACCTAGAGGCTAAGAGGGCCTCAACCAGGAGGGAGTTCTACGTTTTGGTGACCCCTTGGAGAAGTATTGTTGGAGTGCTTTTATTTGACTAAATTTCGAAATTTCTAGTTGAAGACCTCTGGACATAAAGGAATTTGTTGCCAAGTAAATTGGTGCGTTGTGGTGACTGATCTCATTGGATGCCTTGGAGTTCAAGAAAGCTTCGGGCAGTTTGGTGGGGAAGGCACTGAAGCACAGGGTGCAAGTGTTGTGAAAAAGCATTCTGGACTTTCCCATCCCCCTAGTACAATAGGGTAGGCAAGATGTGGCACTCTGTATCTCAAAGACCTATACCATATCTTTCTGACAGAATTCTGTCTGCTGCTCTGTTGGTTTTAAATCAACTATGGTAGGGTGACGTATTTCAGATACCGTCTTAGTAAATTATTCAATATCAATTGGTCTCTGGAGTATTTACATGCAGTCCAATAAAAGGTAGCTCGTGCACAAAAAAATCACTATTCAAAGAACAATCTCGTTTTTTATGACAATTGTGGCATATGGTGACAGAACAGAATACTTTACGTAGCCAATAATACGTTTTTTTAACACCAGTCATTCTCGGGGTTGAGCCACACGTCAGACTTTCATGGAAAAGAACTCCCAGACACCATCTTGCTTGTTCCTTTGTCTCAGCCGAAGCACATTTTTACAGAACTAAAAAACCTGGTCTACACAAAAGAAATCTGGCAGCTGGGAAAGTAGTGCAAAAACACAGCACAGTATGTCAACAAGTTCTATATATTAAGCTCCTCCAGTCTCTGGCATTCGTGACGGCTTAAATAAAGTATTTTTACATAATAAAATAACTCTTTACTTGAGCTGGGTCATCATGTTCAAGAAGCATTTCGGGAAAGTTATTTAGCATTGACCCCCGTTGTTAGCTACCTCCTGAGTAGCTCGTAGAGGTTGTACAGAGCAATAACAAAAATCAAGCAATCCTCAGCCTAATGCCCACATACCAGCCTCCTGGCGTAGCCAGAGCTCCTACGCAAGCGGCCTTCAGAGTGAAGGGTCGCACTGGTGTCTAACAAGTTATTTCATGTTGTGATTGTACAATAGAACAGGACTCTGAGATACATTCAGTCCGCCTTGCAGACTCCGTGGGACTGTAAAAAGCAAGTGATTATAATTTGCTTAGTGGTTTTGTAAATGAATGCCAACACACAGTCTTTCCCGCCAAATTCAGCAGCCACAGTCCACCTCTCGCTCCCACATGTGCACGTGTTCCCTCTTATCAGAGGCATATGTACCAAAGTCCAGAGTTAGGTGTGCTGGGAGCGTGGTAAAGTCCAGGCACGCGCGTGAAGCGAGGGCGAAATAATTGGATTCTGGGGATGTTTGCCTTTGGATATGATCTTTTCTTGGAGTAATTAGAACTGGCATTGAGAGTTAGACCAGGGGGTTGATGTGAGCGAATCTCTCATGTGAAGGGAGGGGTAGGAGATGGTGTAGTGACGTGAGTAAATCCCATATGTCAGGAGGGAGGACTGTGAGCGAATGTCTCTGCCGTTGTGGGTAAAGATGAAGAGCAGCTAACATCCTAGATTCTGTGCTCTTCAAGCACGCCTGTGGTCATTGGGGGGTCTGAGTGTGGAGCAGTTCCATGTTTTCATGGGAGTGGGGCAGCATGAGTGAATCCCTCCTGGAGAGGAGTATAGTCTGATGGGAGCAAGTAGCTCTTTCATGGAGTAGTGCGATCAGTTCCCTTCTGCCATGAGGTTACGTGAGCTGTTCACTTCTATCAAAGGCTGTAACAGGAGGTGTCAAGGATGGAAGGAGCTCCTCTGCCTGCGATATGAGGGATTCCCTTATGTCAGACAGGGGGACTCGAGCAATACCTCCAGGGAGCATGTAGAATGAAAGATTCCATCGGCTCAGGGTGCCGATGTGATTGCTCTAGTTGGTCCTCTCGCCAGGCAGGTGATATGAGCGGCGACTTCTGTGAGCAGTGTGACATAAACTGTACACCCTCTGCAAGGGCAGAAACATTAAATGTCAACTCTGCTAGAAAGGAATAGTCACCCTGTCCCCTTTAAGGTGGATTACATTTGCTATTTCCTTCTTCCCTTCTTTCAGGTTAGGGGTGGGAGGGTGGTTTTGTGCCATTCCCTCCTATTAAGCATGGTGTAGTGTGGAATCGTTTGTTAGGTAGGTGACAAGTGGGGCCATCCTCTATGGGGTACATGAAACTAAGTCTTTCATGTTGTGAGGCTGTCATGTATCTGGTTTGGGAGTAGATGGAAGAGTGATCTCGCATAAAGTGCCTTTTTCATTGGTATGGAAATTGACCAGAACTTTCCTTACATCACTTCTGTCCAAAGGGCTAAGTTCCCAGCTGCGCAGCACATCTACCTGAACGCCTGTATTGTGCACACTAAAACTTGAGCAGTTGTGAGAAATGGCACAGCCATATTCTGCTTAAATTAAATCTTCAGATATAACCAAACGTGTACAGCCTCATACTTTCCTTCTCTCCTACATACTTGTGCGACTTTTACATTTCCCGCTCATCCAACGATTTAACAGGCAGGATTCCAACGGTCCTCCATTTATTATCTTGTCCCGCCTCCCGAATGCCCCTCAGATTATGCAGCATCTACTCTGACCAGTTACCAGATTTTACTTAGTCCTACACTGGAGAACCCTGTGTTGTATCCAGTTTTTACCTTGTACCTGGGCTCAGTCCTATGCTTAATTTCGCTGCCCTGTATTCTACATGCGTCTAACCTTTACTAACAATACCCCGTCATGTGCCCAGACTCTCCAGTAAGGGTTCGTCTCTAGATCTGGTGGCCTCTAAGGAACATTCAGTAGTGCCAAATAGTCGAGCAGCGCTGGCATGTCATAGGCGCTGGCAGGAAGGTTCAAATCAAATAATATAATGCAGCTTGTCTCAGTTGAGTAATGCCCAGCCACAGGGATTGTTTGTAATAATAATACGTCTTACATTTGCACTTCTAGTTATGGCACGGTTAAAATGGTGAAAGCTAAAAGTCTCTGGCTGTTTTTGTTTGAGCTATGGCCATGTAGAGGCGAAACGTAGCATAATAATACCCAACCAAGATGGCGAGAGTTGACTGTTAAATTAAAGAGGGTATAGTTACTCCAGGAAGCCAGCTTTGCGAGGCCTCAAAAGCACTATGTTGCCCAGGCCCGTGTGCATCGAACATTTATTCAGATTAAACATTAAGAAACTAGAGTTGACAGTCTATCTCTCACAGTTCAGCCCTAGAAGATCTAGCTGTCATAGAACTCTGTGCTAAATTCTTAAGTAGGAGAAGGGGGTTCCTCTACAGTGGGTGCGGTCAGAGGTCGAAATTAAAATTCCTGAAATAGTTGCTTTAATACTATTTGCTTTTTCTTCCTTAGCAGTTCTACAATGTCAGAGGTCGAAATTAAAATTCCTGAAATAGTTGCTTTAATACTATTTGCTTTTTCTTCCTTAGCAGTTCTACAATGTCTGTAGTGTCTGATTCAACCCTTGGCTTACTGATCTGGTAGCAAACACTGGACAATCATGATGGACTGTTATTTCTGCATTTATCAGTTGCCGCAGAGTTTTTATTTTGCTGGATTGTCTTTGGAGCCCCGTGGCTGACATTGGATAGGTTTGGTTGGGGTGACATAGGTTTTTGTTGATGTTAAAGGCCAATGACAGTTTGTGATCATTAGATTTGGTGCAAGATCTGCCAAATGCAGATTCTTAAGGTCACAATAAGTGGAGACCAAAAATGGGAGCCCACAAGCATTTTCTCACACTTTCACGGCACATATGGGACAAAAAAGGGGTCACAAGCCCTACCTGATGCCAAATTGAGGGGACAAAGTGTTCTGCGATAGGGGTGAGAGGCAGTGCTACAGGAGTTTAAGATGTACTTGTTGCAAGCTATGTGCCCACAAGGCAAAGTTATTACCCTCCTAGACAACTCACTTTCATTTTTCTTTCTCATCTACCCAATTTTTTCAGGTCTATAGTGAACCACAACTTATTCCCAGTTCCTTATGTTGGTCCTTCAGCAACAGGATGTTAGTAAGCTGGGCTGGGTAGCTGAAAATGGTTGCTGCTAAGCCCTGTTCATCCTGGGAGATGTTTCTGGACTGCTGACAAGCTATGTTCAAGGTTCAGGCAGATTTCTATTTAGTTTGATCCAACTGTGGAGGTAAAAAATGGGGCAACAGACTGTATGCATCTCCAATGACCAAGAAGCCCTTTTCAGGTTCACTCAGGCTTCTGGGTGGAGCCATTACCACTACTGCTGTACAAGGCACAAGCCTAATCAGTCAAAGAGGGCTGAACACAGATCCTGATGCCAATCACCCAAGAAATACATTTCACATTTTAAGAGGCCAGCCATTAATTGAAACTAGTGTTCTCAAGTGGTTTCTACCTGTGCAAATTGTGGGAAAATTGGTTAGACTGAAAGGCTGTGTATTACATCCCAAATACATCCATTTCAACCACCTTGATCTGAAAGAAACACGTTAGTTAGATTCCTCACCTTAGAATATCCCCAGGCGTCAGACTGGATCCGGAAGATTTTTCGTCAGCAATACCCCTTGCACGTCGCTAGGCGTCGTCTGCGGCTCCGCATCAGTCGTCGGCGTCGTGCGCCGGAATGACGTCGTCGGAGTACTTAGACGCCGCCCTCGCGCGCTGACGTCAGTTCTTGTACATAGCTTTCCGCACCAGGAACGCAGAGCCATGCAAAGACCGACACTGGTGCCAAAAATAAAATCTAGGGGCCTGAAAAGGATAACCTTAACCCTATATGTCAGTTCGCAGAACGGGGAGGATGGGTGGGTCTGTGAGGAATCTAACTAACTAATGTTTCTTACAGATACATCGTTACCGAAGGTAAGTAACTTGTTCATCTGAAAGAAACACGTTAGTTAGATTCCTCACCTTAGAATAGATACCCAAGCAATACCATCCCCGGTGGTGGGTCTGCGAACCAAGATCACACCAGAAAGTCCTGGAGGACAGAACGGCCAAAGAAGCCATCCCTCCGGACTTGGCTGTCAAGGCAATAATGTCTGGCAAACGTGTGTAGCGAAGCCCACGTCGCCGCCTGACAGATGTCCTGCAAAGGGACACCCAATCCCAAAGCAGTAGTAGCCGCTGTGGCCCGAGTAGAATGGGCGCGCAGCCCAACAGGAGGGTCCTTTTTTGCCAAGGAGTAACAAATTTTTATGCACAAAACGACCCACCGAGAGATGGTCCGTTTGTGCACAGCTTTCCCCTTCTTAGCACCCACGTATCCAACGAAAAGTTGGTCGTCCACCCGGAACTGCTTTGTGCGGTCCAAATAAAAGGAGAGCGCACGTTTTGGGTCCAGACGGTGGAGCCTCTCTTCCTCTTTGGAAGGATGCGGAGGCGGAAAGAAGGTGGGCAAGGTGACAGACTGCCCAAGGTGAAATGGAGTCACCACTTTCGGAAGAAAGGAGGGATGAGGCCGAAGGACAACCTTGTCCGGATGAACAGAGAGAAAAGGAGGCTTTGAAGATAAAGCCTGGAGCTCACTCACCCGTCTAGCCGAGGTGATGGCTCCCAGAAAAGCAGTCTTAAGCGTCAGCAGACGAAGAGGACAATTATGAAGAGGCTCAAAGGGAGCGCACATCAGAAATGTGAGAACAAGATTCAAGTCCCACTGAGGCATTACAAAAGGGACAGGAGGGAACGTGTGAGTAATGCCTTTTAGAAAGCGTGTAACTACAGGGGACTTGAAAAGAGAAGGCTGATCGGGAAGCCGCAAGAAGGCAGAGATGGCAGCAAGATAACCTTTCAGGGTGTCCAGGGCAGAGCCCTGCCGGGCCAAAGAAAGAAGAAACAGTAGAACCTCAGAAAGAGGGGCGGAAAGGGGATCCACAGCCTTTGCTGTGCACCATGCCACAAATTTGTTCCACCGGCAGGCGTATACCGTCTTTGTGGAGGGACGCCTGGCTGCCAGAATGATATCACAGACTTCAGGAGGCAAGTCAAATGGCATCAACTGCCGCCGCTCAATCTCCACGCATGGAGGTGGAGGCTGGACAGGTTCGGGTGGAGGACCGTCCCCTGTTGCTGCGACAGAAGATCCTCCCAAAGGGGCAGACGTATCGGAGGATCGGTCAACATACTGAGTAGCTCGGGATACCTGTACCTTTGTGCCCAATCCGGAGCCACCAAGATGACTTGGGCCCGGTCGTGCCTGATCTTCTTCAGCACTCTGGGCAGAAGTGGTATAGGCGGAAAGGCGTACAACAGACCGCAACTCCACTTGTGACGAAAAGCGTCGCCGAGCGAGTGCCGCCTTGGAAATTCCAACGCGCAGAACTGCTGACATTGCGCGTTCTCTTCGGTGGCGAATAGATCTAACCAAGGCTCTCCCCACTGCTGAAAGAGACCTTGCGCCACTTCGGAGTTCAGACGCCATTCGTGATCCATCATGCACCGGCGGCTGAGTTCGTCTGCTCTGGCGTTCATAGAGCCCGCCAGATGTTGAACCACTAGGGTGACGCCCTGGTGTTCCAGCCACGTCCAGAGGCGCAGAGCCTCCTGACAAAGGGTCCACGACCCCACTCCGCCCTGTTTGTTGCAATACCACATGGCGGTGGTGTTGTCCGTGAACACCTGCACGACACTTCCCCTGACAGAGGGAAGGAAGGCTTTCAGTGCAAGTCGGATCGCTCTCAACTCCAACAGGTTGATGTGGAGACGAGACTCCGCCGGAGACCAGAGGCCTCTGATCTCCGCCTCTCCCATATGGCCACCCCATCCCAGGAGGGACGCATCCGTCACTACGACATGCTCCGGTTGGGGAAGGGAGAGGCTCTTGCCCTTGACCCAATCGCGGTCCGTTAGCCACCACTGCAACTGCTGTGCAGTGCCCTCCGAGATCAAGACATGGTCGGACAGGTTGCCGTGATGCTGGGCCCACTGAAACGTCAGGTCCCACTGCAGAGCCCGCATGCGCCGCCTGGCGTGATGCACTAGTAGGATGCAGGAGGCCATCAGCCCCAGAAGCCGCAACACTAGCCTGACCGAAACCCAGGATAGAGGCCGAAAGATGGGAATCAGGGCCTGTATATCCCGGACCCGCTGTTCCGGCGGATAGACCCGGAACTGCGCCGAATCGAGAACCGCTCCGATGAAGAGGAGCTTCTGAGAGGGACTCAAGTGTGACTTCGGCACGTTGATGGAAAATCCCAGCAAATGCAGGAGATCCGCCGTAGTCTGGAGGTGGAAGACGACTGTCTGGGGCGAGCCCGCCTTCAGCAACCAGTTGTCGAGATAGGGGAAGACTGGAACCCCTGATCTGCGCAGATGAGCTGCGACCACCGCCATCACTTTCGTGAACACCCGAGGGGCACTGGTGAGGCGATGTTTCTTACAGATACATTGTTACCGAAGGTAAGTAACTTGTTCTTTGGTCACAATAGATGCTGAGAGTGAATCCAGGTGAAAAGGGTCAGGTCTACGTGAGTGGCCATTTAGTGGGGTATGCAATAATGCAAGCATGCATCCCTCGAGTATGGATGCAATTTATTTGCTAACCTATTCTTTTATCACTCCAATGATTGGGAAGAGGAAGGTCTAGTGTTGGGAAGACATTGTTTTTAACAAAAAAGACGTGTGGGGATGGGTCAACGTATTTCACCTCCAGGGATAAATATTTGAGAGGTTGCTCCTCAACATGGTAGACAGCTCCCACGTAGAGCTGGCACATCAAACATTATGAGGTGAAAATGAACAAGGAGATTGTTTCAGGGGAAAAACATTAATTGAAGGCTGGGACAGTGCAGCATATAGTTCCATGCTTTCATAGATACCCTCTCTATTGAATGCCTCTACTTGGTAGCAGGAATTCCCCCTTTTGGCATTCATAGCCACCCAGTCCCTGTACACAGAATCATGCTGTCTTGTACGCTGAGTCCCTTGGTCCCATACACATAATCCAACTATGCTGAACTAAAACGCTTGTTTTTTTCCCGGAAACCCTATGACCTGTATCCATTGTCTTTCTGATTAAAATCCTAGTGACAGTGCTTCCCCCAAATCTCCATTTTCTGCTTAGAGTTCCGAGATCCAAAAACTGCCCCAAATATGACTCAAAGTACCTGATCATGTATTGAAAAAAACGTGTTCTGCACACATGACCACTTCACAGAAGCACAACCATTAACCTGAAACACTTCCTTATAAACATTGCTGTATTTCCCATATCCAAAATCACATGTGCTCTGCCCAGAAGCCCTGCATGATGTATGCACAATCCTTCTGCAAAGTGCCCAGAATCCCCCACGCCCCAATCTTTTACCCAGATTTCCTCTGCTTTTTACCCAGAATTCCTCGGTCACCGACCGTGAACACTCTTGTCATTTCTTTTTTTTAAAACAGATTTCATTGAACATTTACGCTTAGCGTCTTACAATCTGCAATGCAAATACAGTTATACTCAAGCATAAGTTAGGTTCTCTCGCACTCCATTGTCCCTTCTTCTGAGAGATCTCTTGTACTGGCAGCACAACTTGTATATCCCCCTGTTTCTGTCGGTCCCCCCACCCCCCCACCACCGCCCAACAATCCGCCTATTAGCGTTGATGATCCTCAGTGGCGTACGTGCTCAAGCTTGCTGCATCAACTTGCCTGCCACTGAACACTCTTGTCATGTGCCACTTGTATGCTCTGCCACATGGACATCTCTGTTCTGTATTCAGTATATTTGCCCTATGCAGTAATTCCTCTTTCCTTATGTAAATGGGTGATGTAGCTACAGTCAGTTGACTGTTTACTGGTTGACGGGTTGGTTAATAACACTGTCCTAGTTTGGGGGGTTTCTTGCTTTTCCACCGGTGGTGACAATTGGCTTCCCTGTTTTTATATCTGGTTTTTGTCTGTGATGATTTCTTATGTTTTATTGCCCATGCCAATATGTAGTGAATCACTTCTTAGATGGGTGTATGCCTATAGTGAAAGGAGCTCACTTGTAGGTGAGTATGTCTTTTTTCACAGTTATTTTTTTCAGAGCCACAGAGCTACAAGACTGTGTCAATGATAGGAGTTTGTTTTCTCAGTCTGTGGAGCAGTCTCGAACACTTACTTACTTCCGCTCAAACTAGCTGTTTCCAGTCTGATAAGAAGCCCATGAAAATTCAGATTGACTCAAGGCTTTTACATTTAAAATGTTATCTTTCTGTTGGGGCAGTGTCCTCTCCAAAGCTCCCACAACCAAATGCTAACCTTCTTGAGCCGATATGTTTACGCATTTTGAAAACTTAAGATCTGTCACTGCTTCATGGGTGTTAATCCAGTCTAGTTAGGATGAAGCTGGACTACTACCTTCTTCAAGAACCTGGCATGTTTATACTTGTTAAAGTGCCCAAATCAGGTTTTGGGGGGGGGGGGTAACTGCTGAACTTAACACACCAGGTTGACAAAACGCTGGAAAAACAACCGTAGGGCCAACATTTTATGAACTACTGTAATAATAAATCTTACAGATTGGTTGAGAGTCCAAACAAGGAAAGCATAATAACACTGTGTGATTTAAAGAACAATGACATTTATTTGTTGAACATCTCAAAACAATATTAATTTTATTAGTTCTTCATTTTCATCTTGCAAGTTTGTATTTTCACATAGTACGTAACATTACTTATAAAATTCGGTGTTGCTAGTTTAAATGTTATTGATGTAGTACAAACAATTTATTATTTCAACAAAGTCACTTCCCACTCATATCAAGTGCATAATTGGTTTCTTTGATGTTGTACAGACATGTGTTTCACGACTTAAAATGAACTGCCTCTTCATCAGGGCTTAATCAAATTTTCTCACGTGCTAATACCATAAGAATATCCTTTAAAAAAAAAACTCATGAGCGGCTGGCGGGACGATGAACATTTGGTGCCGATCAGGAAGATGAATTGAATTAATTATTAGTTAATGAAGAGATTTGGGGCATTAGACTGATATTGAAATTCAAGATCACAAATTGGTGAATTTTGGATCTTTAAGATAATTAGTGAATAAAGCTGTGAAAAAGCATCAGATTCTCTTAGAAGTGGTATATGGAGTCTTTTTGTAATCTGCTCATTTTGTAAGGATTAATGTGATGGTGGAACTAAGAGAGAACATTTTTTGCAGTTTTTTTAAGGATATTCCTATGGTATTAGCTTTTGAGGAGATTTGATTAAGTCCTGATTATTGCACTTTATATGAATGGAAAGTGACTATATTGAAATCTGAAAATGTTTGACTGTACTACATCAATAATGTTTACACTAGCAGCAATGACTTTTGGAAGTAATGTTACATCCGTGAAGATGCAAACTTGCAAAATTAAAATGAAGAACTAATGAAATTAATATTGTATTGAGATGTTCATCAAATAAATATAATTGTTCTTTAATACAAACAGTGTTATTATGTTTTACTTTTTTCGGACTCTCCACCAATGTTTTGTATTGTTTCAGTAGTTTGTGATATCATGTATTTATAGTCCCTACCTATGTACTTTCAAGCACTTCCGAGTTGATAGAAACTGTTCAGCTGGGTGACAAAACTCTCAGCAACATGTAGTTGAGCAAATAGAAGTGACGCAATCTTCATGCATGTTCACCTTATGTCACACCACGCAGCCACTACTGTTTGCCCAGTCTGGTGGAATCAACCCTGGTGAAGCACCTCTCTAGTCAAGTTGGCCTTTTGCCTGTGTGTGCACCTACCTGGGTCAGACATATAGTGCAAGTGGCTGTAAAAACCCCAGGCATGTATCACAATCCTCATAACTTCACTAGAGGGATATTTAAAAAAAAAACCTCTCATTCCCATAGAGTCTAATTTAACATAACTTTTAAAATCATGTAAAACTCTGGAGCTATCCATGGTTCTAAAGTCCCTGGGATATAGGTTTTGCCCAGTGTACAATATTGTGTCCTTCCGTTCTTTACACTGGCCAGATTGTACAACTCGTGACTGTTAATCAGTCTGAAAGATTGGTCTCTTTAAATTTGTGGGGTTTCTCATTGAAAACAATGCAGTCTTTGAGTATTCTGGTCAGCATATCCTACAGCACATGATAAGAGACTGTTAAGCATCTCTTAGGTTATAAGGGTCAACCACTAAAGCATTTTGTTGTGGATTGTTATGAGACCACCAAACTCATTAGGTTTTTGATACCGTTAACGCAATGGCAAGATGAGTACGAGTACTCCTTGTATCTGTGTTTTTCAGCAGGTGCAAGGACAAAGCTGTTGTTTATGCCATTTTATTCTGAACGTTGGATTGGCGATGAGAATGAGCATACTTTGGAAAGGTTCTATGCTTATATTTGGTGTAGAGGTAAATGCTTTGGTCTGTTAGCGGAAGCAGTTCCACCCTACTTTATTTCGATTTGCTACTTTGTTTCCACAGGTTACCCTCACAGGGGAGTGGGGGGGAAGGGGTCTAATTCACAGAACATACCAGGCAGCCAGTTCTGCTGCCTTAGGTGTACCTAAGTGCCACTTGTTTCCTGATGTGTGTCACGTAACCATCGACTTGTGTTAAAAGGCAGTGTGTTTCATAGTTTTTGAGATATAAGAGCAGGCGGTTCCACCCAATAATGCCTAGGCACGTTTTATCCCCTAAATAAAGTCCATTAACTCCCTGACAGAAGGCTGTTTGCCCACCTCTATCGCAGGATCGCCTAAGAATAAAGGAAATTCCTTTTGGAGTGCGGCTATGGAGCTCGTTACTGGGACGGAACTGCATATGGTCTCCAGAGGCATGCTTTCTCTCTGTCTCTCTCTCCATGCAACCCCTTGCTAACAGCAAATGAAAGTGACAGTTTCCAGTTGTTTTTTTCCATCTGGAGGTCCTGGCTCACCATTGCAGTTTGTTCATGAAAATGCACTGATCTCTGTGGCCGGGGACATTTAGTATAAACACACCCTGATCCTTATTGGGAACTGTGAATTGATCACAGCTTTCTGCAAAACTGTACACATGCAAGGCCTTCCAACCAGTATTTTGAACAACCTTTACGAACCTGAGAAGCCTCACTTATCTCCTGAGATCCATGAAGCTGCCCAGTATCAGGACAGCTGGTCCTACCAACTGCGTAACACAGCTGCAACAAGTACAGTGACCCAAAGGGAATGGTTGATTGACAAGCAGAGTATGGCCATAATAGTAATAACGGCCTATCGTTGTCATTGGTATGGGGTCTGCTGGCACTCTCCTCCTTCTTAGGGCTCGCCACACCTTGCATGTTACCTGAATGTGCCTCGGACAGACTGTAGAAGGAAGCTGTGTTCCGCTCTTGCCAGCAAAACCACTCACTGCCAGTTGGAAATGTGTAACTTTTTTGTGTGGTGAGTGGACAATCCCACCCAAGCAGGATAGCCGCCCTGTGCCCACCTATGCTTTACAGGAAATGCTGCTTTCCTCTTGCGCTTCTCCCTGTTATTGATATGCAAAGCTTTGTTACTTCAGGGTGTGTATTTAGTGTGCACAAGGGAGGAAGGTTTATGGCTTTGGAAGCAGGATGTTCACCCACTGAGCTAATTACGTCTTTGCTCTTGCACTCTGGGCATCGTAACTTAGCGCTGTTTTATACATCCATAAATGCTACCCAGCCGGAATACTAGGATTCAGAGAACCAAGGGTAAGAATTTTTAAAAACACATAAATCTAGCATGAAAATTACATTTGAAACTTTTGGCATAGGGCTATGTAACTTCAGGGCAGCTTATTACTTTGCTTCTCGCCACCTTATCCCCTGGCCTTTTTGAACACAAGCTTTCAATTTGCAATTATTCCATCACATGGGCACTTATACAGGGTTATAGTCAATTTAAGATTCTGACTTTATAGTTAACATTAGTTCCTCACACCGAATATGTTACCCTTGACCTGAGGCCTGGTTAAGGATGGGTCACTCGCAGCCCTATCTTTTCGCGGCAAATTGGCTCATAAAAGCCGCCATCCGCGAAGGCCTTTATCTTTTCCCGCTCATGACTACTACATCAATGTGGTCTTTTTTGTTTTTTGTTAACCAAGGAAACTACATAGTGATAAGTATTCGGTTTATCAGGCAGGTTTAAATACTGGTCCTCTACGAAAAATCTCATAAAATGAAAAATATTTGTAGCTACTGGTATTTTAGGGTCTCTTGTGCTTGTATTGCTTTACATTCTTCTGATGCTGCAAGAAGTCTCAGAATGAGATGTTTGAAGCGATTGGTCACAGTGGGTAAGAAATAAGGTTGTTTGTTAGTTTCAAAGAGCGCAGCCAGTGCCGTTGGTGGTTCAAAGAAGACATTCAGTTGAAATAGAATCCTTACTTTATTAAAGATCCGTTTGTTACAATCCTTGTACTAGTCATACATACATTGAGTAGAGCAACTGCCATTTTGCAGAGATACTACATACAGCATTAAACCATTGTTGTTCCATTGCAGTAACAATATTAACAACACACTCTTTGCTGGGTTGACGGGTGGAGATCATATCATTCGCAGTGCAGTCTTTTCCTTCAGGGTGCTAGGTCGGTCCCAGGGTTACTCTCTCATCCAGGAGGATCCTCTTTATCATTCCTTTCATTAAGATCATCCTTATTGATGATTGTCAGATTAAACAAGTTGGGTTCACCACTGTTGGAGTGCCTTTTAGTGTCTCAGTGGCATTTCAGCCCCTGGACCAACTCTCAGAGAAGATATTTTGATAGTTATTGGTAAAAAAAGGTACAGTGGCTGTTTGGTAAAAACAGTCAGATGTGCCAGGAATTCTTTCATAGTTTCACTCAAGCTAGTCTATTAGTCAATCAATCAAGGTTTGTAGAGCGTGGCTATGTACCCATGAGGGTCTCAAGGTGTTGGGGGGGGCGGGGGGGGGCTGCTGATCCGTCTGAGCCCTGGAGTTCATTCAAAGAGCCAGGTCTTGAGATCTTTCCTGAATTGGGTCAGCGACCGGGATTCTCTGAGTTGGAGAGGCAGGGTGTTCCAGGTCTTAATGGCGAGGTAGTAGAAAGATCTTCCTCCGGATCTAGTCTTGAGGATCTGAGGGATGGTGGCCAGGGCCAGCTGGGCGTAGCAGAGTTGTCTGCTGCGTACGTGGAAGGTGAGGCAGTGGTTCAGGTATGCGGGTCCTGCGTCATGGAAGGTGTTGTAGGCGTGCGTGAGGGGCTTGAAAGGTATTCTTTTGTTGACTGGGAGCCAGTGGAGTTCTCCGAGGTGTTTGGTGATATGCCTGTGGTGGGGGATGTTGAGGACCAGTCTGCCTGCGGCATTTTGAACATTCAGTAGTTTCCTGAAGAGTTTCTGGGTAATGCCGGCGTAGAGTGTATTGCTGTACTTGAGTCTGCGAATCTTGCATTCTTTCCACCTACTACCCATAGAATGTGGAGGAAAAAGTAGCTTGACTCGAACATAAGAGGGCGCGGGGTCCTGGTGTATCCTGTACATATATTAGATGGACAGATCTTATGTCTAAAATGGATCCTATCACTTCTAGCTTTGTCCAAAAGTTGTATTTCTTGCTTGAGGGTGTTTTGTCCTACTGAGTGTTTTGGAGTAGCAAACAAGCCTCCCACTGAGGAATGGTTCTGTCCTGCTGCTAGGAGAGCTGACACACAGGCGTTTTAATGAGATCTGATGGCGCCCCTCGCTCATCTGTTCTCCTCAGTGAGTAACGAGGCATTAACTGCGGCGTCTTCGGTGTCAAGGCTGAGATGCTTTGTCTGAGCTAGGGAGTGTCGCCTGGCACGAGCAGCAGCCTTCCCAGCGTGGCGAGAATGCTCGAGCTGAGCTGTGCAGAATGCACTGCACTTTCAGCACCATCTTTAGAGGGTCCTACAGGGTAGTGTTGATTTGTGAGGATGCTGCTGCTGCTGCTTTTATTGTTAAATCTCTTACAGATATTTACTTACTGAAGCACATAAGCTCAGGAGGGAGCAAGATGCAACGAGGACTGGGTTGTTTGATTTATTATTTTCCATGTTGTTAAGGCTCACACAGACGGAATGGTCTAATGATGCTTAGCTTTGAAAGAGAAAAGGCGGAGTCAACCCTGCCAAGATTTACACCTGCTAATGTCCGGTTGAGCATACCCTGCGACACACCCTCAAGTCACTGAGTTTTCTTGCTAGCACCAGTAGCCACCATGAGCTTGTTAGGAGGGAGGGGAGTCACGCTTGAGAGAGGAATCTTTCCTGTTTACAAGGATGACTGTCGGGTGTCCCTCAGGGGCATTCTTTGTTTGGCAGCGCGCTTAGGCAAAAACTAGAACATTTGTGTTCCCTCTGGTATGCTTTTCAAGGCGTTTCCTGGGTTTTAGTGAGTTACAGTATGTCAGCCATTCTATCAAACCTGCATTTGAAATATAAAATATATAGAATAATAGATGGGTAACAGTGCTTTACGGGGATGTTTTCCACAGAGGTGTTCTGAGTTCTATAAAGTAGACAGCAGGAGCGAAGCTCGAGATGTCTATCATGGCACTCAGAACCTCGAGATGAAAAACATCCCCGTGTTTTTACCCATTTATAATTTTGTTATGTATGGCCCCCAAAATAATCTGCCTTCTGCTTTTGACTGCTACAAAGAAGAGTAATGGGGAAGTCATGCATGAATTGGCCTCTCCTCTCTGGCCCCAAATTAGAAATTAAAAAAACATACCTGGCCTCCTGTCACCACCCACCACACTCTCTGCCTTGCCAGAAGCTGTGCTCTCTATTGTCCAGCGCTGCTCTGACAGGCTCCCTCAGAGCTTAACTAGAGCAGCCTGGAATTCCTTTGTGATTGAACAACATTGGGTGGGTAACAACTTTTGTTAACAACTGTTGCTAAATCATAGCAGTGAACTACTAGATTTCAAATCAGTTATTCACGCTAGTGGAGTCCAGTTATTCATGCTAGTGACTCTTTACCAGAGCCATACATAACGCAAGATGTAATACCAGCCTTTATCCAGGTCCCGGTTTGGGAGGGGAATTCTGGGTAATATCTTTATTAAGTATAGTTGTTTCTGCTCACTATGTTAGGCCTATGCATACTGTTTGTTTTCAGTGGGTAGTAACTCTCCACTGGTAGCTAGGTTTAGCTGTCAAGGCTTATTCTTGGAGGTGGTTGGGGCTTTTATGCTCAGATGGAATACAGAACAGCAATTATCACAGTTAATAAATATAAATGCCCAAATCAAGCTAGGGTGAAAACCCAAAGTGCCTTGAACTTGAGAAGATATGACCCAATCCATACCTTACCATGGTGGTACAATGTCAGACATTGTAAGCCTATAGGACACTATGCAAAAATCTGGCTTTCATCTTTTGTTGTACCCATGTCTTCACATTTCAAGGTGTCAGTCTCTGGATGGATATACAGAACCAAAGGATGCCAGCCTAGCAAAACATTCTGTGAAATGTATTTCAAGGTAAATCAGTAGATGTAGGCTTCTGCTGCTGAGCACTTGGAAAAAAGACCCTTTAGCTGCTCTTCAACTGGGAAAGCTGAATTATTTTTTACAAAACCAGTTACAGGGCAATGGTTTTCAAAGGATCTCTCGTGTCCCAGAGCTGTGTGGACTTTGAGGCTGACATCTGAAAACTGTCATGTGGCTGCCGTTTTATTTGGTGCGTACAGGTACTTAATCATCACGTTTCCATGGACTGTTGAGGTTAAAATACGTCAGCATATTAGGTTCTGGCTGTAGGAGCAAGGGGTACCCCGAAATTTCCATACCCCAAAATTTACCTCAATTAGAGTTCCCACATTTACGGAGACCTTTGGACCTCAATTTCAGGAGGAGGCGTGTCCCTGCATTAAAATCAGATGTACAATTCATTAAGTAAATGGTTTGGGCCCAATCAATATCCGAGTCCTAGATACATAGAAAAGTTCAAAGGTTTTATTACAGAATTAAAACATACAGTGAGAGTCTGTGCCATGAAGGCTCTTGATGAAAATTATACAGAGGCTGCAAAAATCGGAAATTATTCCAAATACCGCATGCGCCGCAAAATCGGGGCAGCATCCCTATTAGAACAGGAAAGTCTTCTTTGGCTCTCTCCCAAATTGAAGGTTTTTATACATTATTTTTGCTCGTGAAATTACAGAATCTGCAAACTTAGTGCTGTGAGCAAATGTAACATTTCTTCAGCAAACCAGAGCACATGAAAGATGAGCTTCATATTGCCTTAACATCTAAGCATGATCACGCTACGTGAGCAATTGTTCAGCACCCTCTATGCTAATGTCATCCGAAATTGCTAGAACAAAGCTTGATACTGAACACAAATATGTTGTATGAATAAATAAGCACTGTGAGTCAATTGAAGAATCTTGGGATTTGTTTCAAGCTATGACTCAAAGTTCATCGAGAGCAGAATAACAATAACAGTGGAAATACAACAGTACATCCTAGCTTGGCTGCGTGCTGCAGAGTTCGCTAGGAGAGGGGTGGGCAGGGCGGAGAAACATGAGTAACTGGGATGACGTCCATCTTGGACAAGCTGGAGTTTGCATCTAATTGTTGGCCTACTTAACATATGTCAGGAAAATGTGATTCTACACTTTATAGATAATTTATTTCTTAAGCTACAGTACCATATCAATGTAGAGATGTGTAAACGATTTTAAAATTGCGTTCTACATGTTATTAAATGATGCACAAAAATATAGACTCACCAAAATCTTCTACAGGCCTGGGTGTCCCAGCAGACTAGGTGATATCTATCTCTACGTTTTACCTGGGGAACTTGAAACACAAATTCCTCTGGTGTTACTAGTCGGAGTAAACCGTTTTTTTGGCTTTGACTCCTTTTTAATTTGAGATTCATATTTCAAGGAAGCTGGAAGTCCCACAAGGGGGTTGAAACACCTCAGTTTTTGCTTCTTCTAGGGGGCAGCAGGTGTTTAGGGAATGCACAGTGTCTTAGGGATGCCCTTACAAAACAGTTGAGACCGAAGCAAGCCTCTTTTGTTCATGTTCGCCGGAAATATGTGGGTATCAGTTGAAGGGGCAAATACATCCTTGCATCAGTGCAAGAGTGAGCAAGCTACTACCTAAAGGCTGTCTTGTTTGCACTGCTATGATTGTAATTGGGGTGCCTCTTGAACTATTTAATCCACTTCATTCACCATCGATTTCCGTCTTTCATGCAGATCCCTAGGTCACTGGAGGGTATCAGGAGTTGGTAATATACTCTTCACTGGCTTTGGGAGCTGAGAAAAATGTCGCTTGTGCATAACTTTGTCACAGCTAGAGGGTAACATACCACACTGCCTTCATTCTTCTAGAAAAGCACCAGAAGACAAGTCACCTGGGGCAAGTAGAGTTCAGGCGATTCCTAGTATACTAGTTAAAGTAAAGTTGTTTTTTTTAAAGCAGCTGTACTGTGTTCAAGTTCACATCGATCTTTCCAGGTAGCAGTCAATCAAGGATAAAGTTGGATTTGCAGCCTTTTCCTTGAGTCGGCCTAACAGTATAGGTTGCTGTGGAATACTGGTTCCAGATCTGAGACCAACATGTTGCACAAGGACCTCTTCATGAAGCATGATGTGAGGACACTGGGAATTGAGAAGGGTCGCATACAACAGTGAGCATACATCTATCTCTGCAAACCGGGATCTCAGGAGGCCTGAGTTTTCCACATTTGTTCACACACATGGTGAAGCAAAAAATATTGAATTTATCTGTAAACATACTGGATTTACACACAATGGAGCAGTAGGCCCCACCTTTAGTAATTTGAGGAAAAAGGGGTTACCCTGTTACTTCCAATCAAAACTGCATCTTCCAGTCTTCCATTATTTGCCAGTATGATTATTCCCTAGGGGCAGAAACATAGAATGTTTGACAAGGCAGTCTTGCTGGTAGCACCTTAAAGCTGGCACCTGAGGGGTCTGAGAGACCACTTAATGACAACGCTAAAACGAGGGAACTGTAAGATTAGGAAATACATAGCAGAATGGTACCTCTGTAGCTCTCCACATTTGCCTTCAGAGTTATATACTTGTTGCACGTGTCCTGCTCTGCACGGTCACCCCCAAACTGTTTGCCTCCACCCCTCCTGTTTTCTGACCCTCTGTTTGTTGCTAAGAGGCTCTCCCCTTAAAACAAGGTACCATTAGCTTACAACAGATTGGTACATTTAATGTATTTGTAAGTCCCTCATATATGGTACCACTGGTACCCAGGTGCAAAGTAAAACGCTCAAACTGCTGCTTCTTTATAATTTTTATTCCATAACTAAAACACCAGACAGAGCAGATGAAACAGCTGCTTCTTCCAACTAGTCTCTCTGGCAACTGCTCTCAGGAATTCGTAGATCAAGATTAGGTTTTAGGTTTAAACCTATAATAACTGATAAAACCCCACCGAAAGGGAAATAGCCCTCACCAGTGTAAATATATAAACACTGAAAAAACACCTGCAGAACCACAAACTAAATGCCATTCAAAGAAAGGAAAAGGAGAGGGGCCAATACAATGTAACTTTGTTATACAAGCTAGCAGCAAGAAAGACTGGGCTATCATTATTCCGCTGAGTTTTGTTGTTTAGGGATGTCACTAAAATACAATTTCTTCTTCCTTTTGCTTTTTTCAGTTTTGTAGTCTTTGGTCTAAAGATGCAAGCTTTAGAAATATGTTTTAAGTCTTATTTAATGATTTTATAAACTGTAGAGAATCAGGAAACATCAATATCATATTTGAAATTTTGGCTGCGTTTGATTCTTTCACTGATTGGTGAAATGGCTGGTTTCGTAATATGTGCCATCACATTTACCTACAGAGAATGGGTAAAAACCCTTGATACATCAGCCCCAGTTTCTAGTTAGTCAGTATTGATAGTAGGTGAATTGCCAACACCTCAGACTTTAAACATTCAATGCAGGGGATAGCGACAAGTATTTGTGAAAAGAGTGCTATCACCAAGCATCTGGGATAGTGGTGACAACATGACACCAGACTTTTGGAAAGCATGGAACGCAATGTCATTTGGAATGCTACTGCAAAAAGCTTATTTCCAAGTTCAACAAAGATTGGAATGATATTGTATGTATTTGCAGTGATTCAGCTATGTATATGAAAAAGTTGTGTGATAACTTGTCAAAATCGATACCTGAGCTGAAGTGCTTCCCTTGCCACTTGTTAAATGATATGCTGAAAGCATTTTTACAATCTTCAGAGTTAATGAAGAATGCGATTGACATTTTAGTTCATTCTGGTGCACTATTTTGTTATGCGCGGGAACTGAAATGTAAATATTCCTCTTTGTGTGGCATCAAAGAAAGAGTCATCCCAAATGTGTCACTTAGAGGATGGTTCTCAGTCCAAGGGCTGTGAAGGCTATATTATCCATGTGGCAACCATTTACAGAATTGATGATGCCAAAGGCAAGAAATGTGAGGATCTATGGTCGCATGTTGATAGTGATGTGAAAAAAAAGTACACTCTACTGCATTCTTAGATTTTTACAGGAAAACATAACTGCTGTAGTGGACATAATAAAACAACTAGTGAAAACACCCTTGTCTGCCAAGTATTCAGCGTAATTAGTGTAGATGTGAAACGTCTCCTTGAGAGTAGGCTGGGCGCCATCATTAGTGACTTTGGCACTGCAACATGTTCCATGTTAGATTGCTTGCCACCTAGTAAGCAAAGCAATGTTGACAAGCAATTCAGGAACTTTCGTTTTACAATGTATGAGAAATGGCTTGCAATGATGCATAGAAGTGTCCCTTCACCAACCATGGCATTTGAAGTGAATGAAACTTCACTGTGGGGAGTTTTCTCCGTAGTTTTAAAAGTGCTGCTTCATTTTTGACTGCTTCAATAACTCTGAGGGTATAAGCGCCCAGTTCCACAAAAATGTTCCCGAACCTGCCAGAGAATCGCAATCTTCAAGTGCACCACTATTGGCATGGAAAGCTATGTCAGTGGCCAGAGTTAGCAAATTGTGTACTGGCTGTTTGGCGTTGCCCATCTCAACTGCGAATGTTGAGAGGGCCTTTTCTCAGAAAAAAGTTTACACGGGAAGGAAAAAGTGAGCGCACATGACCAAAGACTCACTGAAGAAGTATTGTATGGTGTACTACAATAAGCTTGATTTGCAAAAATGTATTTGGACCTCATATACACGGTACGTACACTGTCTATATACCCTTGACTATCGTTGCAGAAAGCAAGGAATAATAAAAGCAAAACGTTCCATAAACACCGGAAAAACACTGTTTCTGTTGTTTTTAATGGCGCGAAAATGTGTAACCACTGATAACCACTGTTTTTTTAAGGTATTGAAATCACTTGAAAACACTGAAAAAACCCCACCAGAATCAAGATATAACAACTCGAGAATACTGAGAGCATTGTGTAAATATCATAAGCTAATAACAGATAATGTGAATATATAAACATAACACATATATCTGATGGAGGCTTTTAGCTGCAAATCCTTTACCTTAGATTTATCCCCAGGCTTCAGACTGGATCCTGAAATGTTTGTGAGCAGTACCCCTGCGTGCTGGTAGGAGATGTCTGGCTTTGCGTGGCGTTGTCCATGCTAGAAGTGACCTGCGCGGTGCCTATGTAGGTGCCACCCCAGCGCACAGACTTCAGTTCTTTTCTTTGTACGCCAGTCAGTGCAGATCCAGAGAGGGCTACCCTCAGTAACTTTTTGACTGTCCCTGAGAACAGGACAACTGCCAGCCGGCATCACCCATGCCAGGGGAACCCAATTTCTCCTGCAACACTCTACCCCAGAGAGCTTGGTGGTCCAAACTTTGAAGTCCCATGTAAACCATGGCGCATTTCCTATCGCCCCACCAGATAAGGAATCGTAGCGGCTGGACACCTTAGGCAAGAAAATGTTTTCTTCCACAGGCCTGGCACTGCGGTCCGTGAACACCACATGCCTTTTGGGCCGTGACTGTCATGCACTGTGGGGTTCAGATTCACATGTGCTGCCCATGGTCCTGGAGAACGTTCGTGCCATACCCTCCCAAGCTATGGCAGACGTGAGCAATGCAGCCAAGTCCACGATCAGCTGTGTTCTGCACATGACCGACTCACTAGGCAGAGCTGTTTCTTCGTCGGTGGTAGAACGACTGGCTTTTCAGGGGATGTCTAAGCCTCGCTAATAGACATGCCCTTTGATGGCTCACATCTCTTCGAAGGCCAGGCGGACTCAGCCCTGAAGCACTTCATCAATGGCAGTGCTACAGCCAGGTCCTTTTGCCTTTCCATGACCCGTGCCAACCCCAGTCCGCCTTTCGTAGCCATAAAAGGGGTTTCCAGCTGTTTCCCTCCCCGTCCAGCCACCACAGCACGCAAGCTCCCCAGCCTCAGCATGGCTGAGGATGCGGTACCCCCAGACCCTGTGAGTCAGGCAGCCAGAGGTCAAGCCAGTGCACCACACCACGGCATCTACAGCCTCCAAAGCTCTTTAGTTTACGCTCCACCCATCATTGGCAATCAGTGGCAGGCAGGATACACCATCCCCTGCACCACCGAAGGTCAATAACATCAGATCGCTGGGTTCTTCAGATTGTCCGAAGGAGCTACTCCTTCCCCTTCGTGACTACCCCTCCACCCATAGCATGCACTTGTGATATGCTGATGGATGACTGTTTCGCCTTACTACAATATGAAGTGATGGCTCTCATGACCAAGGGAGCCATGGAGAGGGTGCTGATGCCAGAAGTAGGTTGTGGTTGTTATTCCTGCTACTTTCTGGTACCCACAAAGGATGGATACCTTCATCCTATACTAGACCTACACCTTCTCAATCAGTTCCTCAAGAAGGAGAAATTCAAAATGCTCACACTTCCTCAAGTCCTGTCTGCCCTGGACCCGGAGGACTTTATCGGAGCGTTGGACTTGCAGGACGCATAATCTCACATTCCCATCCTGCCTGCCCACAAACTTTACCTGCGGTTCACAGTGAGCCAGGGGTCACCATGCTCCCCTTTGGCCTTGCCAGCGCCCTTCAAGAGATCACCAAAGTGATGGCGGTGGTTGCAGGTCATCTGTGGAGATTAGGGGTACCAGTCTTTCCCTATCTCGGCGACTGGCTGTTGAAGGCGGCCTCGCCCTAGACAGCAGTGTCCCACCTTCAGACTAAGTCAGACCTCTTTTACTCTCTGGGGTTCACTATCAACATGCTTAACTCACACCTGACTCCCTCTCAGATGCTCCTTTCATTGTAGCTGTTCTGGACAGTGCATTTTCGGTCGTATCCTCACGAACAATGAGTTCAGGGTCTTCAGGCTATAAAACTGATGTTTTAACCTCTATCCTGGGTTTCGTTGAGACTGACTCTGAGGCTGCTGGGTCTCGTAGCCTCCTGCATCCTGCTCGTAACACAGATGCTTGCTGGCATATGTGGGCTCTGCAGTAGGTCCTGACGTTTGAGTGGGCACAGCATCTGGGGAATCTCTCTGACATGGTCCAGATCTTGGTGAGAACTGCAAAAGATCTGCAGTAGTGTTTAATGGACCACAATTGGGACAGCATGGCCCCTCTTCCTTCCCCAACCACTTCTGACAGTGGAGACCGAAGCGTCACTTTTCGGATGTGACAGCCATCTGGGAGAGGGGAAGATCAGAGGCCTCTGGTCTTCGGGGGAATCCGGACTCCACAATAACCTACCGGAGCTCTGGGCGATTTGACTGTCATTGAAAGCCTTTCTACCCTCCATCAAAGGAAGGCCAGTGCAGATGTTCATGGACAACATCGCTGCTGTTTGGTACTGCAGCAGACAGCACGGGGTGGTGTTTTAAACCCTCTGTAAAAAGACCCTGTGACTCTGGACATGGCTGGAACATCAGGGCATATCCATGGTGGTTCAACACCTGGCAGGGTGTCTGAACATGGACGAACTCAGCCAAAGATGCCTAGGAGATCACCAATGGCATATCAATCTGCAGCTGGTGTAAGGTCTCTTTCAGCAGTGGGGAGAGCCTTGGTTAGATCTGTTCACCACTGCTCAGAACGCGCAATGGCAGCAGTTCTGCCCACTGGAGTTTTTAACGCAGCTCTCGCACAGAGACGCTTTTCATCTCAAGTGAAGCTCTGGCCTCCTGTATGCGTTTCTACCCATACCACTGCTGCCCAAAATTCTCAAGAAGATCAGGAACAACGGCCTAAGTCATTCCTTCTGGCTCCAGATTGGGCTTGGAGAGTTTGGTATCCTGAGCTGTTGAACATGGCCATCATTCCTCTGATCATGCTGCTGGAGGATTGTCTGTTGTAGCAGCAGGGAAAGGTTCTCCACCTAAACCTTTCAATTCTCCACCTTCATGCATGGACATTGAACAGTAACAGTTATCAGCTTTTGACCTTTCACATGGTTAACATTGTTATCTTGGCAGCCCAGCGTCCCTCTATAATTGGGGAAGGCTTGTGGCATGGTGTGCAGAGAAACAGGTTGACCCTCCTTCTATTCCCTTCTCTCAAGTCCTCTTTATTCTTTCTTTTTCCAAGCAGGGCTCTGCTTTGGACGCCCTAAAGGGCTATCTTTCTACCAGCTCACCTTTCTGTAGTTGCCAAATCAGCCATCCATGTTCAAATCCGCTATTGTAAATCGGTTTTTGAAAGGTCTGCTACACATATTTCCACCTTCACCCTTTAGCATGCCTCAGTGGGACCTTAATCTAGTGCTCACTTTTCTGATGTGCACTCTTTTTGAGCCATGGTACAACTGTCCTCACGGACTCCTCACTATCAAGATTACCTTCCTCTTGGCGATAACATCTTCTTGGAGTGTCAGTGAGCTTCAGGATTTGTCATCTAGGCTAATGCTCCTGAAAATCTTCCCAGACAAGCTGTTTCTTCGCACTAGAGCTTCCTTCCTGCGAAAAGTTCTTGCTCTCTTTCATGTAGGCCAATGCATCGCCCTGTCTACCTTTTACTCTCCTCAACATCCCTCTAAGGAAGAGCAGCGACTCCACCAACTGGACCCAAAAGAAGCATAGTTGTTCTACCTTGACTGCACAAAAGAGTTCCAGGTGGACAACCGACTTTTCGTGAGGTATATCTGAGTGAAGATGGGGAAGGGCATGCAGAATTGGACCATCTCCCGATGGGTCATTCTCTGCATTAAGATCTGCTACACACTGGCCAAGACGCAACCCCCTTAAGGCTTGCATCCTCATTTCAGCAGAGCTAAGGCTACGACTACTGTTACGATGCTAAGTTCCAGTTCTGGACATCTGCCAGGCAAAAACATGGTCTTCTCTACTCAAGTTCACGAAGCATTACTGCCTGGGCAGTCAGGTCTTTCGGAACTGGCATTTTGCTCGTTTGGTCCTGCAGGACTTTTTTTTATTGTTAAACAGTTTGCGGACCCACCTCGGAGAGGTATTGCTTGAGTATTTATTCTAACGTAAGGAATTGATGCCTCAGGGTCTCTATCAGATGAACAAGTTACTTACCTTTGGTAACATCTAACCTGGTAGAGACTCTGTGTAGCCACAGATTTAATACCAGCCCACCCATCTTCCCCGCTCTGCGAACAGTTTTCAAGGGAAATGATTTTTCGCCTTTCAGGGCCCTAATTTTGCACACCCGTGGTCAATGTTTTTAGTGGCTCCGTGCTCCTGGTGGGGAAAGTCGTGAAAATAAACTGATGTCAGTGTGCTGGGGTGGAGCCTATATAGGCATGTTGCTTCCAGTGCGGATGCCTCCATTGTTTCATCGTGGAGCCGAACACTGCCACCTACCAGAGCTAAGGGGTACTGCTCATGAAACGTTTCAGATCCAGTCTGATGTCTGGGGATAATTCTAAGGTAAGTAGTCTGCGGCTAGAGTCTCTACCAGATAAGGCATTACCGATGGTAAGTAACTTGTTCACCATGTAAAATAACACATCTTTTCCTCTTATAAATATTAACAATATTTTAAGAACCTCTAGAAACAAAAAACAACAAAAAAGGTTACTTTAATTTTTCAGCCCATACATAATCAGACAGCCATTTTGGTCTCCTGATCCTTTTGTTTCCAACTTTGACATTATTATCCACATCATAACCAACACACTATTTTCTTTGGTCCTATCAAATCGCACATCTTGGCCCTGGATACCAAGCTCACATTCATTTCTTTGTTTTACCACAATGCTGTCATCCACCGGTTATTCTTTACACACTAGTCTGCCTTCACTTTCATTTTCAGAGCTAAGCATGCTGTTATCACTTCCCACACTTCTGTACGTCCTCACATCAACTTCCTCATCCCAATTTCTGTTCTTAGCAATGCTAATGTTACCTTCACTTTTATACACAACTGGATTTCCCTTTAATATTGCAATTCTTTTCAAGATCCAAACCATACCATCATTTAACAGAACTTCATTGTGGAGAACATTGACAATTTTCAAAGTAGAAGAAAGCTGACATACCTTCCAAGGTGTTCTTACTTTGACCCACACCATCTTAGACACATTTCCAGAACTGAATCTCTCCTTATATTTCTTATGAATATTTAAAATCTTTTCCCTCACCTCTTCCACAGAAACATGATCACTTGATGGTTTTATTAGCCACTCAGGATTACTCTTAGTTCTAGCCAACCTACCACGCATGGTCTTAAAGGCTGTAGTCCCCAGTGCTTCATTAATAGATGTTCTATATGCCCGACAGTTTGTAGACCACGAACTTCCCTATTCTCATCTCTGCTGAGTGCAGATTGTATAGCCTCCTTAAGTACTCTGTTTAAGCGTTCAACGATACCGTTCCTGTTAGGGTTATGTAGGGAAGTAGTACCGGGTTATATGCCAACATTTTCAAATAACACTTTGCCTTAAACTAAGTAAACGGTAACCCTTCATTAGAGAACTCTTCATCTCTGAGATTTAACATTGAATTACTGTCAACTTTGTTCACTCCTTAACCACATGCTACCTCGATAAATTGTCAATGACAGCAATGATGTATTCAGATTAAACTCCGAAACTGGACCCATAATGTCAATGGCTTCTGTAGCCACGGTCCCTTAGGGACAACAGCTTCGATTGTATTAGGTTTTTAAAGTGCACAAGGATTTGTCTGAATTAGCACAAACAAAAAAAATCTCTTACCATTCTTTCAATAAACACATCCATGCCTTGCCACCAGAACCACCTCTTCACATCCTGTTTAGTTTTTACTACTCCAAAATGTCCTTCATGTCTGTTTAACCAGTTAATTTAAGTTTTTAAAACTTCATCCTATTCTGTCAATTCATTCCTATGTTGTAGCAATGGATTTAACTATCTTTTATCCGGACATTCCAACAAAGAATCATTTTAGGCAATCTGAAAAGGAAATCGGCAGTCACATTTTTCTTCCCAGGAAAGTATTCCACCCTGTAAATGAAATCTCAACGGCATTCTTTCAATTCTTGCTGATGCATTGATCTTGGTGGTTAACAGCCTTATTAAGGGCATGTGATCACTGTGTAATACACTTCCCTTTCCCCATATGAACAATCTAAAATGTTCAAGAGCCCATACGCTTACCAGAGTCTTCTTTTCAATGGCGGAGAACTTTCCTTCAGATTAAAGCATGTGATGTAAAGGCCACAGTTACTTTTTCTCCATCCTTATTCCTCTGCATTAATACCATACCTCTATTTTTTGTTCCTAGCATCTGTCATCACACTGCATAATAACTCTGGGTCAAAACTCCTTAAAACAGGCACATTAATGTTTACTGCCTTAATTTCATCAAAATCTCTTTGACATACTCTACTCCAAACCAACTTGGTCTTATTCTTCAGGAATTATCTAATATAAGTTGTGTGTGCATAACCTCAGTGGCGGCCGGTACCGATCAGGGGTGAATGGGTGGTGGGGGGCAGGAGTGGGGTGAGGTGGTGTGAGTGGTGAGGGTAAATATAATAAAAAATGTAACTTCCCTGCTTGCTGCATCCTCCTTGCTGGTCATGTCTCTCCTCCTCCCGCTGACAGAAACACGAAGCAGCCTGGAAGCACCCAGGCTGCCCTAAGCCAATCACAATGCTGCAAAGCAGTGTTGTGATTGGTCTGAGTGCCATGGTTTGGCGCTCAGGCAGGGCATGGGGGCCTGGGCATGTTCTCCACCCAGCCGCTGAGACTAACCCAAACAGCATTTTTTTTATATTGGAAGCATCCCATGGGCATAATTAGGCTTTCCTGTTTTCAGTTTCTATTTTTGGTGAATTCTGGTGGTGTTTTTTCAGTGTTTTCCAGTGATTTCAAAACTTCCAAAAAACAGTGCTTTTCAGTGGTTACTCATTTTCGCCCTATAAAAACAACTGAAACGGTGTTTTACCGGTGTTTATGGGACGCTTTGCTTTTATTATTGTTTGCTTTCTTAATTGGTGCATGGAATATAGACAGTCTATGTACAGTGTATATGAGGTTAAAATACATTTTTACAAGTCGAATTTATTGTTGTACACCATACAATATTTTTTCAGTGAATCTTAGGTCATTCGCGCTCTCTCTTTCCTACCCATGTACACTTTTATTTGGGAAAAGGCCCTCTCGACATTGGCACTTGAGACTGGCAACGCCAAAACAGACAGTACACAATTTGCCAACTCTGGCCACTGACGTAGCTTTCCATGCCAATACTGGTGCACCTCAAGGTTGACATTGTCTGGGCCAGGTTCTGAAACATATGAGTTGAACTGGGTGCATATGCCCTCCGAGGTGTTAAAGCGGTCAAAAATGAAGCTGTACTTCGCAAAGTCTGATGAAAATTCCCCTTTACGGAAGGGATCTAACACTTGCGCAGAGTACCAAAGTGAGGCTTCATTGGCTTCAAACGCCATGGTTGGTGAAGGGACATTTCTATGCATCATAACTAGCCATTTCTCATGCATTGTGAAATAAAATTTCCTGAATTGGTCCTCAACACTTCTCTGCTTACCAAGTGGCAAGCATTCTAACAGGGAACATGTTGCAGTGCCAAAGTCACTAAAAGTGTCGCCTAGCCTACTCTCGAGGAGATGTTTGACATCTACACCAATTATGCTGAACACTTGGTAGACCAGGGTGTTTTCTGACCCTAGTTTTTTGATTATGTCCACTACAGGAGTCATGTTTTCCTGTAGAAATCTAAGAATGCAGTACAATGTACTTTTTTTTACATCACTATCAATATGCACCCGAAAGATCCTCACATTTCTTGCCTTTTGCATCATCACTAAGCAAAAAATCAGTAAGCGGTCGCCACATAGATAATATTGCATTCACGGCCTCTAGGACTGAGAACCACCGACTAAATGACACAGTTGGGATTACTTTTTCTTTGCTGCCACACAAAACACAAAATGCGAAATATTTGAGTTTTAGTTCCCGCGCATACCGAAACAGTGCACCTGAATGGACTACAAAATCAATAGCATTCTTCATTAGCTCAGAAGATTGTAGAGCTGCTTTCAGCATACCATCTAGCAAGTGGCATGGATCTCTTACAGGGAAACACTTCAGCTCAGGTATTGCTTTTGACAGGTCATCACATAACTTTTTCATATACGTAGCGGAATCGCTGCAAATACAAACAATATCACTCCAATCTTTGTTAAACTTGGTAAGAACTCTCTGCAGCAGCATTCCAAGTGACACTGCGTTGCATGTTTCCAGTACATCTAGATCTGCCATGATGGTACGTCTGTACCATCCATTTTTTGCATCACAAAATGTGATTAGCACTGCCACTGCTGGGTCGCCACGCATCTCTGGGGTTTCATCAAGGGTAACAGAGATCTTTACATCACCTTGGAGTAACTCTGAAATATGTTCAATATCTGCAAGGAACACCTCTGGTAGATATTTGTCATACATTTGTATTGCTCTTGGTAATGTTTTGCATGCTGGTGCACGCTTGCGGAACAGATTCCCAATGGGTCCATCGGCTTGGTGTAAGCTGGTTCCAGATTGCACTAGGGCACGTACAAATTCATGTGCCACATCCATTTCTTCCTCACGTTTTCTTTTGAAGCGTGTCATTGTCTCAGCAAGAGACATCTGGCATAGGCTGTCGCTATTAGGTGGCTCTTTCAATTTCAAGTGGGTCTTGGTGACAAGATGTTCAGCAATTCGGCTTGCAGTCTTCCCAGTTACCATTGGCACAGTCACTCTGCAAAACCTGCAAATTAACATCTTTTGCCCACGCACTTCTTCAACCATGAAATCTTTGTTTTCCAGCACATGATCTTCTGCCGTCTTTATTCTGCGGGGCATGTTGTTCTGCGCAAACTAGATCATAAAAGAAACACTTATAAACCGGTTGTGTACTGTTGATAAAATAATGATGCCACTAAACAGGCCTGCCAACCAATTGGTGAAATTGACGAACACATATTTGAGGCATAGCATAAGAATCCATTTTATCTTTAAAGCCTGATGACACCAAACAAAAAGTCTACCCAGCCACCCTAATGAGACTCTCAGTCCAATCTGACATGAAAAATGCGTTTCAACGATGGGCACAATGTGGCTCAGATTCCTCGCTCTGGGACTCTCTCCCTTGTCCTCTTGGCCTTGAATTGACTAAGGATGCGAAAGTCTTCAAAATGTGTTTGTTGCAATAGCTGACCTTGAAGCAAAACCTTCAGCCATCAGGGCTCTTACAGGAACATTCACGAAAACTGGCAAATTGCAGTTTCTAAGTGCTTTTGATTTAAAACATTAAAAATTTGTATCCTTGGTACCCTAAATGCTTTTTAACCAACATACTTTTAAAAAAAATCGGTTCTGGATGTATGCACATTAGCTAACCTCCAGCTTGCCTAAAAGTGATTAATACTTGGTGGTCGAAAGCCCTTAGGCAAATTTCACGCTTTAAAAAAGTCCAAATAAATGCGATGTATATACAGATGCAGGTCAGGTAACCTATTGTCAGGAGAATGTTCAGCTTAATGAAAGGGGAATGTTGCATCCATGTGTACAGTATGAAACATTCATATACAGTTCAACAGTAATAAGGACCAGCGGCGTAAATATACTTACATAGCTCCCAGATGCGCAACTACAGTCAAATTTCGGGGGGGGTGATTCTTCCAGCAATCGGCAGAATGGAGATGCAGGGGCTCTAAGAAGGGGTGAAAAACAAGAAAGCCTTGTTAAGTAAAATGGTCTTTTACAGACCTGTGAAGTACTCAGGTGCGGCTGTAGTAAGACAGACGCCAGAACACAATAGCTCCTCTCCCCCCCCATGTGAGCCAGGCAGGGGGCCTGGTGTTGCTCTGGCCCTTTGGCCATTCACACCTCGGCTCCCCATTCTCTTGTCTGTCTTCGCGCCCTGCACTCTGTGTTGCACTAAACAATGTCAGGAGAGGTTGTACCGCAACTGGTGCTCATGTAAAGCACTCTGATACCTCCGGGTTTTTGTGTGCGCTATATAAAACCCTCCCCCCTGAAAAATTAGGCCCAGGAATGCCTGCAAAGATTTTACTCTTCCTGCCCAGAAACTTATACATTCCATTTTTAAACGTACGCCAAATGTTCTCAACAAGACTTCACCAAATTCAGAAAAGCACACTGAAGACAGAGGCCTCTGTGTACAACGTTCGATGACATACTGGTCAGGCAGTTTTATCATGCTATCCAAACAATTAAGATACACATTTCACAAACACCCATCCATAATAGGCACTTCTTCCCTATAACTTTTGAACGCTTTCATCAATTGGTTGAAAACCTTTTGTGGTCAAGCAAAAGTGGAATACATTTTATGGCAATGTAACGTGCATGTTCGTCGAATTAAGAAAAAAGGTTTTTTAGCAAAACCCAAAATACTTTTCCTACGGATTACATGTTCTAACCTTTACTACAGAAAAGCTGCAACCACTATGTAATGAATTTACATGGAGATGTTATTGATAAACACACACGCACACAAAAAACATACTATTTAGAGGCTTTACTGGCGCCTCTGTAGTTATGGTTAAATCTAACTTTGCACAGGAGAAGCGTTTTTGTTTTGCTACTAACTGTCAGTCAGCTTTTTTGTTTTGCACTTTTCCTTAATAAAACAACAGCACTCCAAAAACAAGTTACTCTCCAATCTACAAAATCAGCATATTTATTTACATGTGCACAATAACTAGTGTGTGCAGAATACAAGTTAACCTTCTTCATGAAACACAACGTCTAATAAATATACATTGTCGACTTTGTAAGAAAGAAAGAGATGTAGAGCAGGGTCTTGGCCAGAACATCCATGCCATCTCAACAAACGTTTCAGTCTTTGCCCTTCCTCAGGAAATCAGTATGGTAGCAAGTTGTGTTTTATGCCCGTAAATACTAATCGTAAATCATGAGGGCACAGCATAGGCGCAACTAGAGCCAACTTTCGGGGGGGGGGGGGGGCTGAATCTTTTAAGCCATAGGCAGAGTGGAGCTGCAGGGGCTCTTAGAAGGGGTGAAACAACAGCGAGGCCTCATTAACATGCAAATGGTCTTTTAAAGACCTGTGAAGTGCCCCGGTGCGGCTGTATGTACGCCGGGAACCAGTCTCATCCTGGGCTGCCACACACAACGGGGGGGGGGGGCTGAAGCCCTGTAAGTCCAATAATAATTTTTTTACACTGCTGCCGCTGCCGGCTTCTAAGCAGCTTCGAGTCTGACTCCAAGTGCTGCCATGCCATGCTGTGAATGAAGCCAGGGACCCGGGCCTGAATGTGGCACGGTGGGACATGCAAGACGGAAACAGTCAGAGGTGATGAGCAAGGTAATGGTCAAAAGGAGGATGGAGGAATAAATACCTCGAGTACACTGCTCTGATTCACTTAAATAACATTCATACATAAAGTGAGTGGTTTAGTGAAGAGCCTGTGCATTAGTCTCCTCCATGGTGTAGTCATCATAGCATCCTATGTACTGAATCTCGACCAGCTCAAAGTCAATCAGTGGCAATGCTGCCGGGGACACCCAAGTAGCAGCACTGTTAGAGCAGAGACAGTCGGAAATGGTGGTTGTGCAAAGTTTTCTAAAATGAAACTGCTCAGCCACGTCATCCTTTGATAACGGTAATGGCTTGTATCCATCTGTGGGCTATCGACTCGTGGTCCCCCACTTCTGTTTGGGCAGATATGTGAGTGCTGCAATAAGGGCTTGCCTACAGGTTTGATTTGCAGCTTGATCGAAAACCCTCACCCTGCGCAGCCTCGATCTACGCTCGGGTAAGTAGCAGGGCTAGGCAGATACAGATGACATGCGCGCCTTGACTCCGACTGCACCCCACTTCGCTTGATTCCCTCAATCATGTTTTATGCCGGTAAATACTAATCGTAAATCATGAGGGCACAGCATAGGCGCAACTAGAGCCAACTTTCGGGGGGGGGGGGGCTGAATCTTTTAAGCCATAGGCAGAGTGGAGCTGCACGGGCTCTTAGAAGGGGTGAAACAACAGCGAGGCCTCATTAACATGCAAATGGTCTTTTAAAGACCTGTGAAGTGCCCCGGTGCAGCTGTATGTGCGCCGGGAACCAGTCTCATCCCGGGCTGCCACACACGACGGGGGGGGGGGGGGCGGGCTGAAGCCCTGTAAGTCCAATAATAATTTTTTTACACTGCTGCCGGCTTCTAAGCAGCTTTGAGTCTGACTCCAAGTGCTGCCATGCCATGCTGTGAATGAAGCCAGGGACCCAGGCCTGAATGTGGCACGGTGGGACATGCAAGACGGAGACAGTCAGAGGTGATGAGCAAGGTAATGGTCAAGAGGAGGATGGAGGAATAAATACCTCGAGTACACTGCTCTGATTCACGCTCGGGTAGGTAGCAGGGCTAGGCAGCTGGGTTAGGCAGATACAGATGACATGCGCACCTTGACTCCGACTGCACCCCACTTCGCTCGATTCCCGCAATCATGTCTGCACTCTACCTCAAAGGGGGTGTCACAGGGACAAAATTGTGCAGCAAACCTTCGAAAGGGGAAAGTTTGTTCAGACTGGCTGACACAGATCGGCCGCAGTTGCACAAGCACGGAGTAGTGTAAATAAACGGTGCCTGTGCCGGCCGTGTGGTCTCTCTCTCCCCTCGTCAGCCCCCAGTGCGCCAAAGGGTGGGGCCTTTGTTACGCCCATGGATGTATCCACCAATAGCTCTGGGAGTAATAATGAAATCACGGCGAAAATGCCTAAACGAACTAAAACGAAAGAACTTGAGGAGGTGGGCCTGCATATTGACGCAGATCTTCCAAGCACTCTTACGGAGATTATTCACTTGGCCTTTAAGCAAAGAGAGTACTTTACAGAACCAGCACAAAATTGAGGACACCGAAGGCGTGGATGCTGTGAAACCGTGGTATTTTGTTTAGCAATCTTTGTAATTCGAATGACACACTACGACAAATAGGCCAACCCTGTCATCCCTCCGCTCTTCAACCCCTGCTCGCAAGCTATGGGGACATGAACACACACACTTTCCACTTACCTGCTGGGCCTTGGAGCACTTGGAGCACTGGCGGTCGTCGTCTCGTCGTCGTGGGGGTATGAAGTGCGCTGCGGTGTGGTGTGTGGGGCCAGACAAAGTCCGGACAGCATTTTCAATCGGACCTGGCCCCACCCACCAACCGTGCCAACCAATGTGTGTCCCCGAATTTAATGGGGGAGACACACGTTCCAAACTGCTCTGTTCTCGGGCCTAAATTGGGGCTTTGCATCTAACGCTTTGGCTCCATCAAGTGGCCAAGTGGTGCAACAGCAACGAAAATCAGTGACACTCGGTTTAAACCGAGTCCGCTGATTTTCGTCCGGTAGGGTACTGTCGGTCAGATTCGGTTTAAACCGAATTCCGGACAGCCTAGGCATAATGAATGCAGTGGATTTTCTGCTTTCCTCATGCAAAGGAATTTGGTGGTATGCTGCGGATAGGTCTATGGTGGAAAACAACTAACCATGCTTGACTAAAGCCGAAATTTTCGGAAGAGGGAATTTGTTGATTAGAATATTATTGATTAAATGCCTTAAGTCTATACATGAAATGAAATAAAATGAAAAGTCAATTTATTTAGCGCGGTTGCTGCCCAGAGGCGTCCAAGCGATAGAGGCCAGAGTGAGTTGCTTGCCAGAGGAAAAAAATAGCGGGAAGTTAATGAGGGGCGTTAAACAAAAAAGTCTTCAGCTGTTTTCGAAAGGAGGAGAGGTTGGAGTTGGACCTAAGATGAAGGGGAAGTGAATTCCATTTCTTGGCGGCATTGTAGGCGAACGTCCTGCCGCCAGCTCTTACCTTATTTATTCTGGGGACTATGGCCATACATGCCTGGCTAGAGCGGAGGTTTCTGCTGGGTTGGTACTGTTTTACTAGGTCCCGGACAATCATCGGTCCTGTGTCCCAAAAGGCCTGGTGAGAAATACACATGGCCTTAAAGGTGATTCTTTGTCGCACTGGTAGCCAATGCAGCCTGCTCAGTCCAGGTTTGGCTGACTGTCTGCGCGGCAGCTGGAGCAGTGTGCGAGCCGCACAATTCTGAACTATCTGTAGTTTGCGCAAGGTGTATTCCGGGGCACCGAGATAAAGGACATTGTTGAAGTCTAAACGGGACTGAATCAAGCCTTGAATGGCCACCTGCTTTGCCTCCACAGATAAAAGAGGGAGGACTTTCTTCAACATCCTAAGAAGTCCGAAGCAGGTAGCCGAGAGTTTAGTAGCCTGGGTGTTAAATGAG
The DNA here is from genome assembly GCF_964204655.1 of Triturus cristatus. Classification (NCBI taxonomy): domain Eukaryota; kingdom Metazoa; phylum Chordata; class Amphibia; order Caudata; family Salamandridae; genus Triturus; species Triturus cristatus. The sequence continues at coordinate 719,227,956 of NC_140590.1, read as the reverse complement.
AGGGTTTTATCAAGCCATACCCCAAGGCTCTTAATATTGTCCTTGGGTATAGGGGGAGCACCTAAACAAGCGGGCCACAAGGAGATGAAGAAGGTGGGATTTGTGGGACCAAGGAGCATCAGCTCAGTTTTGTCCCATTGAGCTTGAGGGAGGAGGAAGTCATCCATCCCTTTACCTCCTCTAAGCATTTTATTAGCCCACCTGAAGATGACAGACCAGGCTCCTGCGCCAAGGAGACCACTAGCTGGGTGTCGTCCGCGTAAGAAATTATTTTAACCCCAAACGGACGGACAACCTCAGCCAGTGGTCTCATGTAGATGTTAAAAAGCGCGGGGCTTAAGGAGGAGCCCTGTGGGACTCCACACCTCAAAGGTCTGCTCGTGGATACTGTATCTCCATCAAAAACTTGGAAGGATCTGTCACTCAAAAAGGATTTGAGCCATAGCCATGCTCCATCAACTATTCCGACACTCGAGAGGCGGCTCAGCAGGGTGTCGTGGCTGACCGTATCGAATGCCGCACTTAGATCAAGGAGGATCACTGCCACTGATCCCCCTTGATCTAAGATTTTTCTGGTTTCCTCAGTGACTGCCAGTAGGGCAGTCTCTGTTCCATGTCTGGGTCTGAAACCCGTCTGTGTGGCGTCTAACAGCTGGTTGTTCTCGAGAAAATTCACCAGATGGAGGTTGATGTATCTCTCGAGAATTTTGCTCCCCCATGGAAGTAGAGAAATCGGCCGGTAGTTACTGAAATCAGTGGGGTCCAGATTAGGTTTTTTTAGCAGAGCCCGAACCATGGCCCGCTTCCAGGCAGGAGGGACAGTACCAGAGATGATGGAGGCATTCAGGAGGCCCATGATGGTCGGTAGGATAACCTGAGTTGCCAACATCATGACTTCTGGAGGTGCTGGACCACACGGAGACCCAGATTTTACCTTGCGGGCTATAGAATCCAAAGATTCAGGGTCTAGTGGAGGAAAGTGATTCAATGTTATCAAGGATTGAGATGGAGTATCCCCCAAATTTGTCTGACCCTGAGCTATGGGAACCATTGCTATAGAGGGGAAAGATGAATAGATTTTATTGACTTTCTGGTGGAAAAATTCTGCCAAGTCATTGCAGTGGGCTGTTATGTCCTGATGCATGCTAGAAGAGGGAAGTTTAGTAAGATTTTTCAATATTTGAAAAATTTCCTTAGGCTTGGACTTGGCTTGTATGATTTTATCAGAAAAGTATACAGATTGGGCACATTTAACCTCGGTTTTATAGAATTTAATTGCCTCTCTATATCTGGCTTTTTCCTCCAAAGAGTAGTCTAAACGCCACCGTCGTTCTATTTTCCTGCAGTGGCGTTTCTTTTCCCTAAGCGCCTCTGAATACCAGGGGGCCGTTTTAGGAGAACGTTTCAACGTGATTTTACCCAAGGGGAGAGTGGCTTCAAGGGATTGTGCGATCCATTCTTCATATTCCTGATTGGCCAAACATGGGTCCTCATTGTAGGAGGGCTGGTCAATCGCTAGTCTACTTGCCCAGTCATCGACAGGTAGCCGCGCCCAAGATCTGGCATTCCTTACAGTGGGTCTAGAGGGGAGTGGCTTGAGTGTGGTCCAGGTGAAAGGCACAAGTAGATGGTCAGTCCAAGGGAGGGAAATAGGCAGCCCGGCCACAAGGTCTGTACAGTTACTGAACACAGGGTCCAGTAAGCTGCCCTTAATGTGAGTAGGTGCTTTCACTCGTTGGACTAATTGTTGTGCAGCTAGATCATCTACAAGTGTCATAGCAGTGCGGTCCAGAGTAGTATCAAAATGAAAATTAAGATCCCCTAGCAGAGTATAATTAGAGGCAGTGCTAACCCGTTCAGCCACAATCGACGGAAGAAGATTGTGAAACTGTTTAGGGGGTCCCGGGGGGCTATATATGACCGTACCTGAGAAGCAGTTGTTAGGGGAGAATTCCAGACTGAATGCTAAGCTCTTGCAATCTGGAATTACTTCAGAAATTACTCGACAGTGGAATTGCTCTTTATATATAATGGCTAGGCCTCCTCCTCTCCCTTCAGGATGATCCAGCCGAGTAATTTGGAAGCCTGGAGGGAGGACTGTCACTAAGACAGGATCAGAGTCCGACGCAAGCCACGTTTCAGTGAGAATAACTGCCTCTGGCATGCGTTCCTCTAACAAAAGGGCAATTTCCACCCTATGTTTTGGCCGGGACCTGCAATTTAGCAAAAACATACAGTAATCCTGTTTCACATCCCGAACCTGAGTAGGTTTGAGGATTTGTTTGCACCTCGGACAGATCACTGAAAGCTCCGTAGCATGATAGAGGTGCGAGCAACAATCAGTTCCCAAAGACCTCATACTAAGCAGAGCTTCCGCGCTATAATGCCTGACATATTGTGGCTGAGATGTAGGGGGCATGGCCCTCGGCCCTGTCCAGGTGCGGACGGGCGCAGACGGGCTTGCCTTAGGCGCGCCTTTGGCACGCAGACGGCGCGCCCGCTGCGCTCGTCCGCTGCGCGTCTGGGAAATGCACATACTTTATAATAAGCGGGGGGCATGGCCTGACGGTAGTGGGCGTGGCCTGTGTGCTCCGGGGAAATGGCGGCAAGCAAAATAGTAACCCGCGGCAGCGCTAGTGTCCGCTGCGCGGGGATGCCCAGGGAGAATGAATGGTAAGTTAAAACACACAATATTACACCCAAATGTTTAAAAGCTAGCAAGCGTTTCTCCCGGCTTCCGCCTCAGGAGATTAAAAGTCCTCATAACATGAGCTTTCCATTGCTACGTTGTGCCACCACCACTGGAGAAATCCACCCGGGTGATTGTATTGCTTCTACAATGGCAGACGTAACTAACTTTTCCAGTTCTTTCTCAACTTCATCCCCTCAAAAGGATTGGGATGTTCCTTACCTTATGAACTTTAGGAGAGGCATTGTCTTTTAAGACAGTGTGATGTTTTATATCAGACAATTTACCAACCTTGCCACTAAACACATTAGGAAAACATTCCAACATGCGATTCACAACATCTTCACTCTCTTTGATGATCATAACTGGATCATGATTTTTAGAGTTCAAAATGATGTGGGGGTTTCCTTGGTCCCACCACCCCAACACATAAGGGCCCTTTTTAGCAATGTACAATTTACCTACAGTGTTCCAGTTCTTAAATCGAGAAACGAAGTATCTAAAACCAAACATCTTAATTTTCTTCTCCAGTAAAATTCTTTGGGTGAATATCTTGACAATTAAATTAGATCCAATTTTTCTACAAAATTGTTTTTCCAAACGTCCTCATTAACTGTAGTATTCCTGGAATCTGAGCCTGCATACATTTTGTTTACACCCCTATTCTAATAGTGTACAGGGGCTTCTTCTTTATTCTACCTTAATTCACTATCACAGTAACATCTTGGACTTTCTTTATACTTTTCTTTGCCCCTTGCACCACCTTTCTGAACATTTGATTTTATTTCTTTTACTCTCCTCACAACTTATTTGTGAACACCTACTGTCCCCATTCTTATAGTCTAGGCACATTGTAGGAAGGTGGAATCTGACTGCATGGTTGCCTTCATTTTTATTCTGGTGGTTTGTTGGTTTTTGACTTAGTTTGGCTAGGATATGCTATTCAGAACCCCAACCTATCTGCTTTCTCCCTTAAATTAATTAGCAGTACTTTAGGTACACTCCAGATTGGATTCTGGGGTACCCTTATAAGTCCCTATTATATGGTATACTATGTACCCAGGGCATAGGTTCCCCAGAGACCTACCAGGGGCTGCAGCATGTATTATACCACCCCTGGGAAGCCTTCCAAAATGACACCACAGGACTGCTACTGCAGCCTGGGTAAGGTGGTGCATGCACCCCTTAGTGAGATATAGGTTCACTATATCTCTCCATATCACTGCACATATAAACCTATCAGTCACCCCTATGGCAGGCCTTACTAATCCTGAAGGCAGGGTGCTGGTTTTTATGTGAGAGGGTGCCCATGCATGAGCAGAGCCCCTCTGCAGCTCTCGGAACCTTTATTCCGGGGTTGTTTGTGATGCAGCCAAACCAAATACTCTTAAGTGCATTATAACCAAACAGTAAATGCTAACTTTGGGATGGCTGCACGGAAACATGTCGTGTTTGGTGTCAGATACCTTGGAAGCATACCCCCACACTAGTAACTGGTGTGGGAGTATGATCCCACCCTTCTAGAGGGAGAGACATGACAGCACCGGTATACCCGGTACCAGCTAACAGAACCCTGGCATCACAAAATGGATGCTGCCAGCCACAGACACGAGTCTGCCCTCCTGCTGCTGGACGAAACTCCGGCAGGGGAGGCGTGGACAATAGGTTTCCTGTCACAGGGAGGTGTCACCACCTCCCAGACAAGCTTTAGTGTATTGGGGCTGGGTGGGTGCACTCCAAGAGTGTTTTGAAGTCAGCACTGGGAGCACATTTGGTGTGCATAGTCCAGCTCAAACCGGTTGCAGGGGCTACCAGCCCCTGCTCTGGCGCGAAACTGAACAAAGGAAATGGGTGCAGCCACCCTTCTTTCCTGACCCTCCCATAGGTGGGTCCCCAGAGTATGTCCAACCCCTTCCTTGGGAATAAAGAAGGAACCCCTCACTACAGGACTTTAGATTACACCTGGATGAAACTCTGATACTGAATCCTGGAACTTCGACGATCTACATTGAACTAGATGACTAAAGAATCTCCCTTGGAGTAAAGGAGTTACTCCCCTGCAAGGCAGGCACAAAAGACGCAACTATCCGGTTTGCATTTCCAAAATTTCCCGCTGGTCTCCGAATAATTTTGCAGCACAGGAGGTGAGTTTCCGTGGTCTCAGATCGATCTATGCACTCAGCAATTCTGAGGCTTGTATCCCTCATGGAAGACCGTGCAACCCGAACCTCTGGACACCGCGACCATTTGCAGAAGCATCAGCTTTCCAGCGACTCCAGCAGCTGAGCTTTGGGTTACTTGTAGCCCTGACCCCGAGCAGCATTTGCACAGAAGATTGCCTGCTTACATTCCACGAGTGTTCCGTGAGCTGGCCCTTTGTGTTTTCTCTCGAGGTCCCTTCGCGATCCCTAGTCCGTCGACTGGTGGGTCTCTGTGAAGGCAACTTTACTTCTAATTGGGCTTACCTGGTTGCTCCAGGCGTGCCCTGACTCTCTATCGCTTGGGGAGTCCCCAGGTCCTTGCTGGTCCACACCGAAGCAACTTTTCTCTTCCTGCGTGGGTTGCTGTTGACAAGGCTTGTTGGGTCCAATCCGGGTACCAACACCGCAGCACTCTACATCCTTCGTGGGACAGCTCGAATCCAGCTGCTGGTTGTCATCGACGCCTCCGGGTCCTTGTGGCTGCAGAGTCAAGCTTCACCTCCTCGCACCTGAAACACCCGACATCGGTGGGCATTCGTCTATCGTACCCCTGGTCACTGGCAAGTGACCCAGACTCTGTCCCCTCTGCTTTAAGGTTCTTCTGATCTTCGATCCAGGCTTGGATCACACCGGACACTTCTCTCCTTCCCGGCAGCAGCACTTTGCAGCAGATCGCCATTGAAATCAACGACGATTCCAGGCACCATTTGACACCTATGCACCCAGCTTCCCTGGGTGAGGTAATTCGAGTACTCCGGTGCTCCCGTGGGTGCTGGCCCTAAAACTCCCTAAGTCTAAAGGGGTTTGCTCAAAGTCCTCTCCTAAGTGTCCTTAACTTCTAAAATTCCAACCACGACTTTCCCGTAGAATAGTACGGGGCTCGCGCCTGTGTTCTCACCCTGCACGCGTCCCCCCGTGGGTCTCCTGTGTCACTACCTTGGGTGGTTCCTTGGGGTCCCAGCGATTCTATGTTCTCTAGGCACTGTGTCTAGTCAAGTAGTGGTTCTTATACCACTTCCTTAATAAATGGTTTGGTCCACCCCTAGGGCCCATTGTATATTGTGCTATTTACTGTTGTTTTAGAACTGAATTATTGTGTGCCTTGCTCTCTAACTTCATAAAGAGATTAGTAGAGAGTGTTTAGAAATGAATACATATATTTGATATATATACCTTTTGTGGTTCGCCTTTCATTTAGTAATTCAAGAGGTTATAATCTGGTAAACCAAGCTGCTTTACACTCCTTCAAGACTTAGCCTGAAGGCTGCTCTCCATAGCTACCACTAGGATAGCTTTCAATAAAGGTTGTCTTTAAACCTATCATCAATAAGGGTTGTTTGGACTGGTGCAAGGTCCCCACTATAACTAGTGGACAGCATATGCCAGGCCAACTTCTCACACACATCTGCAGGATAATTCTGCTTTCCTTTCTATTGTGAAGATATCTTTAAGCTTGGAATCACCGCAAACTCATAATCTTTCTTTAATGGTCTGGACTTTAAAGTGCATGACTGCCTTATTCCTGATAAGGTCCTCTTGCAAGTTCCCAAATTTACAATCTAGAGACAATTTCTCAAGTGCAGCAACATACTCATCAATAGATTCATTCAATTCCTGCTTTCTCTGATAAAATGTATATCTTATAATCCCTATACATACATGTGATGCAAAGTAGGTGTAAAAATCAGCAAGTGCCTTGTGAAAGGCATTAACGTCACCTCGTCCAAAATCCTTAGGCATATGCTCATAAACCTTTAAACCATATGGACCGATGGTCACTAAATGATTAATAACATTTTATTTGGGGGTGTGGGTCCACCGGAACCCAGAGGTCGTTATCCTTGAGAATTATGAGACTGCCACTGCGATGCTAGAACAACATGTGGGTAGATGGGTAAAACTCCCACTCTCTCTTGCAGACCGCATTGCATTGATCAAAATGGTAGTATTGCCTACATTTTTATATTTTCTCAGGAACATACCATTTAAACTCACATAAATGTTTTTTAAAACTCTACGCACTTCGCGGCTTCGCCTAGTCTGGGGTGGCCGGCAAGCGCGGGTGAGCTGGAAGACTCTCACACTGGATTACAAATGCGGGGGTTTCAATGCACCCGATTTTTATCTCTACTACCTTTTTACACATGCACAATATGCGCACTTCTGGTTCACCTCTCATGCTTTTGTCCCACATGTGGCTATGGAACACTGGGATGCACATCCCCTCCAATTGAGTTCTCTATTAACACACGACCGTAGGCTTATGCCCCGCAATACCTTTAGCACTATTAACTCGACGATTGCTGCCTGGCAGGCACTGGGCTGACAAGGGGGATCAACTGCCATTATACTCTCCGCTATTACCGTTGGCTTACCACTCGAGCATATTGGTAACACACGAACGGGGGGCTCTGCATGCACTGGGGCAGGTAGGCATAGACAAGCTATAAGATCTATATCCTGGCTGTACCTTTTTGGCTCATTCTGACACAGACTATATTCAGAATAAGACACCGCTCTTCGTCTTCTACATGCATAGGCTGAAAAAGGCTTTGCAGATTCACTACCCCACGTTCCCGATGGAACCACCAGAGACAGTGGCGCTGCACACACTGCTCCTAGCCCCCACCTGTCTTAAGCTAGTTACTAAACTCTACCACGCTGCCAAGGAAGACAAGCCCCACTCATGTGATAGAAGCCTTAGCCAGTGGAATGAATATCTCGACCCACAACTCACGCAGAAAGACTGGGAACACTGCTGCCAACTCACTAGCGCCCTCACCCCTAATGGAAACTTGCGTAGCATACACTTTAAATATCTTCAACAAGTTTATTATACTACGCATAAACATTTTACATATGGGCTCCGAGACACGGATGCTTGCAAGCGATGCGGGGCTTTGGGGGCGGATTTCTGGCATCTTGCTTGGACCTGTAGGCTAGGGTGACCAGACGTTCCGGTTTTCCCCGGACGGTCCCCGTTTTGGGAGAAGTGTCCCCGTGTCCTGACACTTCTCTCCAGGTGAGTCAAATGTCCCCGTTTTAGAACAGTGTCCGGGTTAAACACAGAAATGTCCCGGTTTTTCACTGTTCCGGTTGCTCTGTTTTCACTGCGTGTGACTTCACTGTGGTGAGCGCCAGTGGCGCAACTAGAACCAAATTTCGGGGGGGGCTAAGCAAAAATTTCGGGGGGGGGGGCTGAATCTTTAAACAGTAGGCAGAGTGGCGCTGATTTCGGGGGTGGGGGGGGCTGAATCTAGGCAGAGTGGAGCTGCAGGGGCTCTTAGAAGGGGCGAAGCAACAGCGAGGCCTCATTAACATGCAAATGGTCTTTTTAAAGACCTGTGAAGTGCTCTGGCACGGCTTTGTGTCTGCCCGGGAAGCGGTCTCATCTCGGGCTGCCACACACGAGGGGGGGGGGGGGGGGGGCTGAAGCCCTTTGAGTTCAATGGGTGTTGCGTGCCTGGTGAGCGCTGTAGCAGGAAGGGAAATCCTTTGAAGAGAGACATTTTCTCTCGGGATTTCCCTTCTCTTTGTTCACGCAGCGCAACCCATGTCATCATGACGTGGCAGCCATCGGTCATTGCCTCCATCAGTCTGGCCTGACACCTTATCAAGAGAACACCTTCAGCCCTGCAGTGATCTTTGTTGCTCAAAAAGTTTGGTGCATGCCCGGCATGTTTCTGATGACCGCGCTCCAAACATATTTGTTTATTCGAAACAAACTTCTAAAGTGTAAGATTATTCTAAACAATACAAAAATGCCCCCACACCCTGAGTGTTTTAGATCTTGGTGTTGGGTATGATTATTTGTTTTTCTGTTTGTGACCACCAGATTCTATTGGGCAGTGATGGACGGAAAGAAGGGCACATCATATTGTTCACTCGAAATAATTGAGACCGTCTGATGCCTTTACTCTAACTGCCCATACTCTGCTGGGCAGTCGAAGTTAAATTTCCGTGAGCAGAGCCTGAAGGAGCACTGCCGTTGGAGCGCAGGCAGCCTGCCCTAATCAAAATAGAGTGGGCAAGCAGAGGGTTTTGCAGACAAGGTAGTCAGTCAAGTTTCTGATGAAGTACCCTAACAGCAGGACTCTGAATTAGGCCCCTCATGATCTTCCAAGATATATAATTGCAAGTCTGATGACAATCTCTGTCATTATGTAGCCCACATGAGGTATGACAAAAACTAATATGAATCTTGAAACAATTTAAATTCAACAAAGAATTGTTTTGAAATATTGAACTCTGCTAAAGTTACTAAAATAGACTCGTAAAGAGAATTCCTCTTGCTAAAGGTGTAAAGCTCCCCTAGATAATCTTTTCCACATCATTTTTGAATGTCAAGTGTCTGATGTACCTTAAAAATTGTCTCTTCACCATCTCTTAACCTAAAGAATCCTTGCAACTTTTCATACACATGTGCTTTATTATTACAGTTTAATATTATTCATTCTACCATTTTAGACGTCTGAAACTGTTTTATTAATGTAAAGTATTATTTGTCAATTAGAGTTTATAAGTCATTAAAGGCAATATATCCCCTCTCACACACTTATTGCATGCCTCATATTTATGTAATGGTGTTGGACAAGAGTTAGGCTGGTGCCAGAGGGACGACTGGCCAGGGGTGCATTGCTCTTCGGTTAGACTGTCTCTAGACAAGTATTACTGCTGTAGAACTTTACATGTTCATTGTGGACCCGAAAATATCCTGCACGCACCTTTGAGAAAGTGATCATAATAAAGTCTGACTAGCTCTGCTAGAGGAGACCTGGGTGAAAGATATATTTTAACACAGGGTGGTCACCAACTATAGCAAATGTTGAGGCAAAGTTTGTTTCAATGGAATTAATGGTTACTGCCGGTAAAAGACCTCTGATTTGTCGTCTGTAATGCTTCATCTCGGTCTGTGGAGGGAGATGTCCTTGTAGTCCTTTTTCTATGTCTATGACAGCTGTCAAATAGTCCTACTTTTATGCCGATGGTTACTGCAAACCTTAGTCCTACTTCTATGTCTATGACCTGTCCCCGTTTGTTTTGAGAATCTGGTCACCCTACCGTAGGCAGGTGTCGGAATACTGGGCTGCGGTGATTACCACGTTATCAAAGATTGTTGGGACTGTATTGCAGTGCTCCCCACAAATATGTTTACTTGGTCTTGTTCCCTTCGTAAAAGGTGTCATGGGTAGGCTGACGAGAGTGGCGCCGCTTATTGTCAAGCGACGAGTGGCATTGGTATGGGATAGTGCGCTGAGCCCCACAGTGGAACCATGGCTTAGAGATTTGGTATTTTGCTGAGATAATCTAGTCTTATATGCGGAGGAGTTACCATCATCCTCCAGGCCCAGGGACATCAGGGAGCCTCTGTTGGTATACTTGCATTCTGTTGCCGAACCTGATACCCTGGACACTGAGTCCCTGTGAATGTATGTGCCACATGTGTTAATGTAAGTCTGTTTCACTTGCAAAAAAAAAAAATGATTAATAAAATTGGATTTCCATTTCAGACCATTTCATGCATAGATAACTGACAGCAGGCCAGAATTCCTCGGGAGGAGATGAGAAATTCTGACTACTGTATGTTTTAAATATAAAGAAATGTATGCACAGTGGATTAGTTGTGTATACAGTGTCCGCATGAGGAAATGTGGCGCGTACAATGCACAACAAGAATGTTTTTTTTTTTTTTTTTGTTTTTTTTTTTTTAAACCGTTTATTACAAGACTCAAAAATATACAAATATGGGCCTACAACCTTCCGTCCGGCCGCTAGCAGTGAAAGGAGCATACGATATACATTTATAAAACACATGGTGCTGCGGCCGAGCATGCACAGGAGGTAACATCGTTGCGAGCCACACTGTCCAGACCCCACTATACGGTTCCATTTTAAACTTAAATAACAACAAATACAAACAAACCCACAAGGCAATCCTCAATCGGAAATAGCAACACGTGCTCCCCTGGAGGGGGGATCCTAGCCATCGATAGGAATCTCCCGAGGGGGGAGAGATCAGAACTAGGGCTGGGTACACCTAATGCCCAGGTACCGGGGGGATGAGTTGGCTAAGGGGACGGGGCCGGCGACGGATCGGGCAATAACGGTGGAGCACAGATTCCCCCGCGGTAGGCGTTTCAGGGGCCCCACACTTTCACCCATGTCGCAGGCTTACCTCTCGCCACATACACCACCTTTTCCCGAAACATGCACCAATCCATATGTTCCTTCCAGGCCGAGACAGTCGGGGGCCTCTGGGATCCCCACATCTGGGCAATATCACGCTTGGCAACCATATACCCCAGAGTCGCCCACCACGTCTGCGGCACCGAGTAATCGGTAGGCTCCCACACATTCAACAGGCATCTCCTCGCCTCGGGCAACAGCGCCACATGCGTGACCACACGCAGCACCTCATGTACACCACGCCAGAACCCCGCCACCTCCGGGCACTCCCACAAGATATGCAGAAAAGTCCCCAGCGCACCACACCCACGCTTACACAAACCGTCCTCAGCGTAGCCCATACGCAGGAGCTTTGGCCCCGTCATGTAGACCCTGTGGAGTATCTTAAGCTGGACGAAGCGAAGGCGAGCCGGTATGGCCACTTCTTTCGGGGAGGCCACCGCGGAGATCCAGTCCTCGTCGTCCAGCTCCAGCCCATCGGCTACCCAAGCCTCACGAAGGGCAATCAACAAGTCTGAGCGGTCGTTGATCAGTTTTTTGTAGATCAGTGAGATCGTGCTGTCAGGGACGTGTCCGTCCAGCACTCTATCCTCCAGGGGGGAACACTCCGGGATGGAGGCAACATCCGGAAAGACGGAGCCCAGCGCATGCCGGACCTGCAAATACCGAAAGTACTCGCTGCCCTGCAACTGAAATTCCGTCTGCAGCATCTCAAACGTTTTAAATCCTCCCCTCGTCCAGAGATCCCCCACTTTGCTAATGCCTATTAAGTCCCACCGCTCAAAGCCCTTCGAGGTCCACAAGGAGCCCAACCGCTCAGACGCATATAGTGGTGACGCCCGGGTCAGACGGTCCTTCCACCCCATAGCTGCATTGGCCGCGTGCCACACTCGCACCATGACACGCGTGGGGCCCGTTAGGCGAGCGTCGGGCGCGCTAGAATAGAGCGCTCGATTATGGTCACCACCTGGAAGTAGCAGTCGATCCATTTCAAACGCCGGGTTTAAGGCTGGCCCATATAGGCCCTGATTAATCGCAGCTAGCTGGGAGGCCCAATAATACCGTTTAATATCCGGGAGGGCTATCCCCCCGTCATACCATGGGAGCGTCAGCTTAGCCAGGGCAATACGTGGCCTCCCGTCCCAGAACAGGCGGCGCTGCAAACTCTCCACTTCGCGGAAGTAGCGCGCCGGGACGAGGTCCATAGTGTTCTGCAACGCGTACAGGAAACGCGGCAGCGACATCATTTTAAACAATGCCGCCCGGCCGAGCGGCGAAAGCGGCAAACGCCGCCAGCGCGCGACATCCTCTTTCAGACGCTGGAGGGGGGGAAGCAAGTTCCGATCATACCGAGCCTCCGGGTCCAGAGTAATGAAGACACCCAGGTACCTAAATCCCTGCGGGGCGACCTGGATCGGACAGCCCCGCGGGAGGATAGGAGCCTCCCCGGAGAGAACATACACACACGATTTAGCCCAGTTGATGACCAGACCGGAGTTACGACCGAATGAATGCAAAACATCAACCAGTACTATGAGTGATTTACGTGGGGAAGCTAGGTACAAGAAGATGTCATCAGCGTATAGGGATACGCGGTCCTCATACTCAGGGGTCCAGCGGAGACCACGGATGGAAGGCTCCCACCGCAGCCACTCCGCCAGGGGCTCCAAGGCAAGTGCAAAGAGGAGCGGCGATAAGGGGCAGCCCTGCCGTGTGCCCCGGCCCAGCTCGAACGGAGCTGACGCTCTTCCGTTCACCACCACCTGCGCCAATGGGCCCGAATACAGCAATTTGACCCAACTGATGAACCCTGGGCCAAATCCAAACTTCGCAAGCATCGCCCAGATATATGGCCACTCAAGCGTGTCAAACGCCATGGTGGCGTCTAAGGACGCCAAAATGGCCGGCTCCCGCATGAACGGGGCACGTGCGAGCACACCGTGCAAACGCCGCAGATTAAGGGCTATGTTGCGATGGGGAATAAAGCCCGATTGGTCCTGATCAACCAAATCGCCCACCACACCGACCAGCCGATTGGCCAGTACCTTGGCAAGAATCTTGGGCTCCGCATTCAGTAGCGAAATGGGCCGATAGGATGTAACCCGGTCCCGAGGTCTCCCTTCCTTGTGGATGACCACGATTGTAGCCAGACGCTGGTCCAGCGGGAGCGAGCCCACCGAGTGGGCCGCCAGGAACATAGCCCGGAGGTGGGGCGCCAGCGTATCCGGTCGCAACTTGTACAACTCGATAGGGAGACCATTCGGACCCATGGCCTTGCCGGAAGCGACCGAGCGTATGGCGAGGGCGATATCGTCGGAGGTGGGAGCGGCGTCCAACGACACCCTGTCATCCCCGGAAAGGGACGGCAGCGCGATATCACTGAGCAGGGCACGGGAATCCTCTTCCGAGCAGGGAGACACCGGGGAATACACCCCACGGAAATAATCCGCGAAGCAGGAGACAATTTCTTCTGGCTCAGTTACACACACACCATCTGTTTTCTCAATCAGCGGGACCACACGATTCGCTCTCTCTTTTTTGTCCAACCACGCTATAAGTTTACCAGCCTTATCACCCACATCATACAGTCGCCCCTGTTGCTCTCTACTGAGGCCCCTGGCCGCCTCCGTGACGAGGGCCCTATAGGCCGCTTGCTTGAGTTGGAGGACATGCAATGCGGCATCCGTCACCCCACCTTCTAAATTACCCTCCAACTCGGCTATTTCAGCCTCCATCCGGGTCACCTCCTCCCGCTCGCGCCTCCGGGCGTGGGAAATAAGGGATAGGGCCTCCCCTCGGAGTACTGTCTTGAAGGCCTCCCATAGCGGTACAGCCGAAGGCACAGACCCCACATTCTCATCAAAATATCGCTGAAGGGATTTAATCAATTCAGCGCGAATGGTGGGGTCGCGCAGGTACCAAGGATTGATTGGGACCACCCTACCCTCACCCCTCGGAAAGACATCAAAGTGCAGTAGGAGCGGGGAGTGGTCCGAAATACCCCGTGGCAAATGGCGCACCTCTCCCACCCTCCCAACATAGGCCGCCGGGACAAGGACATAGTCTAGTCGTGAGAGACTACCATGGGCTCCCGAGTGGAAAGTGTACTGCAGCTGCGTGGGGTGTTTTAAACGCCAGCAGTCCACTAATCCAAATGTATCCAAGAAGCCGGGTAGCCACGCCTGTGCCCGGGGGAGGTCCCTAGGGGGGTGACGATCCACAGACCCAGATACCACCGCATTGAAATCCCCCCCCACAACTAAAAGCCCCCCCGGAAGGCCAAGGAGAAGGCGCCCAAGGTCCGCAAAGCACAACAAGAATGTTGACGTATCCACTGTTTCGTAAGCAGCATTTAAACAGACACACTTGCGGTAGGTAGTAATTCAAATGATGCAAAGCAGCTTGCTTCCTCACAGACCCAACACAATTATGCCACAGTGTCCATTACCAACTGGCAAGGCATTTACAATCGTACCTTAGCGGCTTCTCGAAAGTATGAGTGGCTTCCAATTAAATCCATCAATCCACGGCAGCGAAGAACAAATAAACTCAAAAATTCCAAATATGTTCGGGTAGGTCCGATTCCCACTGTTTCAAGTGTCCCTCGGTGACACTTTTTTTTTTGTTTTGTTTTTTTAAAACAGTTTTTATTAGGAACAAACTGCAGCAATAAAAACCTTATTTAGACATCTTTGGCAAAGTTATACAAGATTACAGCATTACAGTACGACCTTCAGTCCATAAGGAGCACATAGGATTACGCTAGTCAACAGTTGTACAGTTACCATCAGGGTAACAACTATGCCCCCGGGTCAGGAGAGCAAGATAAGTCACTACTGTTTCACCATTGAATCCCATCATTTTAGTTGTTCTGATTTTGTTCCATCACCTCCTCAGCCTCTCTCCCTTCTCAGTTCCACCATAGGAGAAATGCAGATCCCCCTCCTGTATTTATTCCAGCGTCCCCACTCATAATCCCACTTTCGGGGGCGTCCTCTCCATTTATACACCGTTTTTTCGGCAATCATGGCACGATCCATGTCTTTTGCCCAGTCCCGTAGATGTGGTACAGTGTCCACCCCCCACTTCTGAGCAATATTTTGTTTCGCTAAAGCCCATCCCATTGTGGCCCACGACTTGTTCCGCTTGTGTGAGGTCTGTTGCGTCCCAGATCTTAAGGAGACATAGTGTGGGAGATGGCTGAAAAAGTTTGTCACAGGTCCTAGATATTTGTTGGGTGACGTCCTTCCAATAATGTTGTATGTGAGGGCAGTCCCAAAGGATGTGTATGTATGTGGCAGTTTGGTTACAATGACAAAGGCAGAGTGCATCAGGCCGCCTTCCTAACCTGAATAGCAGTGTCGCATCGAAATATACCCGGTGGAGAATCTTGAGCTGGACCACCCGAAGTTTCATTGGAATCGCAACCTCACGGGGGGAGGCCAGTGCCTCTCTCCAGTCCTCCTCAGCCAGTTCCCCCAGGTTCTCCTCCCAACTCGACCGCAGTTTCAACATTGGGTCGGTCCGGTTATTAACCAGTTTTCTATACGTGAGGGAGATAGTCCATTGGGCCCAGCAGTAGTCTGTCCTCAAGAGGAGAGGAATCCGGAAGGAGGGTCCCCTTTGTGAGGGCCGAGTCAATAGCATGGCTGATCTGCAGATAGCGGAAGTGCTCTGTCGGTGCTAGTTTGTACATTGTTTAGAGGTCCGCAAACGATGCCTTATTGCCTTTAACCCACAAATCTCCCACTGTAGAAATCCCTATCATGTCCCATTTATCGAATCCCGCATAGGCACTGAGTCGCCCCCAAATGTCCGGTTCCCACAGAGGGGTAGTTTCGTTAGGCGCCCCTGCCAACCCATTTGCCGCTGAACTCCATGCCACACTTCCACTGTACACGCCGTGGGGCCAGTCAGGCATAGCCGTCTATGGTTAGTGTATAGTGCTCTATTGTAGTCCCCTTTACCCATTAGCCAATGGTCGGTGCGGAAGCTGGGATCATCATGTGGCCCAAACACCCATTTATTGATGGCTGTGTGCTGCGAAGCCTGATAGTAGAGGCGCATGTCCGGCAGCCCAATACCCCCGTCATACCATCCCATGGTGAGTTTATTTATGACTATCCGTGGTGGCCTATTCTCCCAAAGTAGATCCCTCACTGCTGCTTCCATCTGTAAAGGAACTGGGTTAGGTGTATTTTGCAGGGCATAAAGAAAGCGCGGTAGGGCAAGCATTTTGAATAATGACGCACGTCCCAGTAGAGTTTAGGGGGAGAGTCGTCCAATGAATGACATCCGATCTAAACCTCTGTAGTGGTCCCGATAGATTTTGTTTATAGAACAGGGTTGCATCAGTCGTTATAAAAATGCCTAAATATCGATGTTGGACTTGGCCCTTCTGGCAAGTTCACCCCTAGAACTTTTTGCATTATCTTAGCCTTTTTCCTATGTTGTATTAGTGGATTTAGGCCTCTAGGCGTTTTCACACTGTGTCCCAGTGGAAAGTGCGTGCGCTCTGGGTTACATTGAATGAGACTGACCTGCCCTCCCATAGGAATGCATGGGGAGTGTGTTTGTCCATGGTAGTTCCTGATGCGTGGGGAGTGCAGGGTCGAGTTTGTGCGAACTTGTGAGATTAAATGCTGCGCGAAGATGTGTGCGGCGTTACGGTGGCTAGTGTAGAAGTGCCACTTCTAGACGCTGGCATAAATGTGCAGTGACTGTCTGGCTTGTGATTGGCTGGTGTGTCTGTCTCCAGGAGTCAGGATGGGTCTGCCCCGGTGGTGGGTGGAGAGATCTGCATGTTGATGGCAGGGAGGAGTACTCCTGGGACCTGAATAGGGCTGGGCTTTCCCCACACAATGCTGGCTCCACCCCCTGTGGTGCGTCTGATGTCCCTGGCCTGTCCTGTGAATAGGGAGAGGGGCTGATCAAAACAAAGTGCTCAGGAACCAGTTGCATCTGGTTCCCCCCTTCCCTGCACCTTTGGAAACAAAGGATTTGGTATATAAAAGAGGGGCTGTGACCCCATGAAAATGTTCTTGTTCTTGGACTAGAAACGACCAGGGGCGTGCTGCTGCTGGGGCCCAGGGGAAGGCTTGCCTCCCTGGGCCCTGCCCAGCCCCTGGATGCCTGATGGACTTCAAGGACTTTGTTTCTAGCGCCTGGTGAGCGCTTGGATCCTGTTTACGCCAAGAAGAAACTCTGCCTGAAGAGGAGGACCTGGGAAAGCTACATGGAGGACTACTGTCTCTAAGCCTGAGAGACTGGCCTGTGTTGGGTGCCTTGCTGCAAGAAGGAGAGGAAAAGACTGAGAAAGACTTTGCAATCAACTTGTGCTTTGTGAACAATCTCCAAGGGCTTGCTGGTGAACTTGCCCCCTGAACTGCGCCCCAGGAACAGTGGGCGCTACCCCCCCCAAGAGGAAAAGGAAGCTGCTGCTGGCGAATTGCCCTCCTGACTCCAGAGAACCTGTGCGCCCCATCCTGCCGGGCACCGCGACCTCCACCCGACTGTGCTGCTGTGAGCACCATGACGGCCTGCCCTGACTGGCCTGATCAAAGTGAACTGCTGCCCCCTCGAGCCGGGGCTCGCACCGTAAGACAGGCTTGTCTCCTCTGAGCACCGAGGCTCTGTGGCCCCCGAGCCGTAGAACCCATCGCAAGGACTGACGGCCACCGGTTCGCCATCGCTGGACGACGTTGCAGTGCTGCGCGCTGAATTCACCCCCGAGCCGCCCCTCCTTCCTCCCCCCTCGAGGCGAGCTGTGGAAGTCCCGAGGCGCCCCCCCAAGCACCGTGGTCCTCTGCAAGTGAAGACTGCACCGCGACGTGGGACGCCCCCCCTGTGACTGCTGAGGCCGCCGCGAACTTCCTTTCAAGAATAAGGTACTGTGCGCTCCAAACGCCCCTGAACGACAGGTACCCACCTCGGTACGGTCCGTACTGCGCTGTACGCCACCGTCCCGGTACGCTGCTCACGCGGGAAGCGTGAGGCTTAGCGAGACTCGTACCCAGCCCGTACGGTGCGTACTTGCGACTGTACGGCCCGTACGGTTTAAATATCCATACGCTTGCTCACGCGGGAAGCGTGAGGCGAAGAAGGAATCGTACGGGTGGTGTACGACGCGTACCGACGCCGGTACGAAGCGTACAAACAGCGCTACGGTGCGCACGAACCCCAAAATAGAGAAAATTGCATCTCAAATTGCCTTTTAAGTACTGTGGCCTCCTGGAACATTGAATACAAGTAACTGGAACCCTCTTTGAAAGATAAGAACTGTATTTTGAAGCCTGCTTAAAGAGTCTTTATATAAAGAGCTTTATTTTGATAAAATACAGTCTGGTGTCTCTGTGTGGTGGGTTGGTGGTTATTGTGGGATACCCTAAATGCTTAACCTCATGCCCTCTGGAATCTAGCCTGACTGCTCATGCCACGTTACCTTGAGGGTGAGCAGGGGTTATTTTTCACGAGTAATCCTTTGCCCTGACTTAGAGGAAAGGGTCCCTGCTTGTCGCAAGTGCATGCCTGCGCCAACCAGAGACCCCGGATTCTAACAATCGAAAACCCTGAGACGCCACTGGGATATCATATCCTCGAGGGCTTTGCGTGGGGTCTCCCCAGGGAGAATACATCTGGGATTTGGAACAGTTTATCTGGTAACCAGAGTGTGCCCAAATATATGAAAAATATGTAACACACGGCGGAGCGAACGTGCTGGTGAGGCAAGATAAAGCAGGATATCATCCGCGTAGAGTGATATGCGGTCTTCATGCTCGTTCGTCCATTTAAGGCCTCTAATTTCTGGGTCCCCCCTTTATCCAGACAGCCAGAGGTTCAAGAACCAAGGCAAAGAGGAGTGGCGATAGTGGGGATGACACTTTGTAAAGTAAAACGCTCAAACTGCTGCTGCTTTAGAAGTCTTACTCCATAACTGAAACACCGGATGGAGCAGTAGAAACAGCTGCTCCCGCCAACTCTTCTCTCTGGCAAATGCTTTTAGGAATTCTTAAATCAACTTATAACAATTCTAGCCTACCGAGAGCAGCCCACAATCTCTTGATGAGTATCACATGCTAATAACAGATAATGTGAATATATAAACATAACACATATTTCATGTAACATAACACCAGGGCCTGTAAATTAAATGTTTCTAGTGGGCTGCAGCACTCATTGTGCCAACCACTAAAATTAAGCAAAACCAAAGGGGATGATGGACGGAGTGTTGAACATTGCAAGCACTCACCCCCAGTCAACTGATCTGGGTATAATCCATCATCGTTCTTTAGCTCACTCCGCCACTCCAGTTCAGACATGGCAATATGCAAATCAGTCTGATCCTGTGCCTCATGGGAACAGTTCAGCCCGAACTGCCAAGCCATGTCTTCCCTGGACCAGAAACAAGCATCCTTGGACCGGTTTCTGGCTAATCAGCCTTCATCAGCCAGGCTAGCTTGAATCCAGTGGCAAAGTGAGCAAGGGACCCACGTCTGGGCATACCCTGCCAACTTAGGGCGAACAAAGCAAAACGAAAGGGGATGATGGACAGAGTGTTGTACATTGCAAGCACTCACCCCCAGTCAACTGATCTGGGTTTAATCCATCATCATTCTTTAGCTCACTCCGCCACCCCAGTTCAGACATGGCCATATGCAAATCAGTCTGATCCTGTGCCTCATGGAAACAGTCCAGCCCGACCTGCCAAGCCCTGTCTTCCCTGGACCGGAAACAAGCATCCTGGGACCGGTTTCTGGCTAATCAGCCTTCATCAGCCAGGCTAGCTTGAATCCAGTGGCAAAGTGAGCAAGGGACCCATGTCTGGGCATACCCTGCCAACTTAGGGCAAACAAAGCAAAACCAAAGGGGATGATGGACGGGGTGTTGAACATTGCAAGCACTCACCCCCAGTCAGCAAGGGATCCACGTCTGGTCATACCCTGCCAACTTAGGGCAAACAAAGCAAAACCAAAGGGGATGATGGACGGAGTGCTCACTTTGCCACTGGACTCATGTCTGAACTGGGGTGGCGGAGTGAGCTAAAGAATGATGATGGATTAAGCCCAGATAAGTTGACTGGAGGTGAGTGCTTGCAATGTTCAACACTCCTTAAACCTTTCTCTACCTAAAGTAGGCCCTAAATAGCCCATGGGGCAGGGTGCATTATGTTAAAAAAAAAAAAAAAAATAGGACTTATGCTTTTAAGTTTTACATGTTCTAGTAATGAAAAACTCCTATGTTAATTTTCGCAAGTGAAGGGCCTGCCTCACCCATTGGATAACATTGGGTTACCTTATTACATTTAATAAGTGCTAACTTTCGGTTCGGAGCAGGTGGCAATATCACATTTGGACTCAAATTAATTGAAACGTAAAACCCTCTTTAATGGTAACGTCCGTTTTTAGATTACAATTTTGAAAATACCCCTTGCAGAAGGGTGTCTGTTCCTGCCCTAAACTTTCTGAGGCCTTCTAAGAGGTTCCAGCTGCCTTGGCCTGTTAAATGCTCCCTCATCAGGAATGCACGTTGGGCCCAGATAGTGAACAATAGGACCTGAATGTTGCTGGGAGAAGGAGATCCAGCCAAGATCGGAGGGCATAGCAGTTCCCTGCCACACTTACATTTCAAAGGCCTGCCTCCAACACACTTACAAAGGAACTTGATGCCAGCCTATTGTCACTCTAGACCTCTTCAAGCCTGGGCAGGGGAAGGAGGGAACTTTCCAGAACCAAATGTGGGTCGGACTAGAAGTTTCCGCCTCTTCAAAGGGTGGCACTGGGTATAAATATTGGACTTCTTGAGCCATTCATCAGTACACTCTTGCACCTGTGGACATTACAAAAGTAAGACTGCCTTGTTTCCCAGAGCACAGCCCTGCTGCTTGAGGCCTGCCTTTTTCTTTAGAGGACTGCCCTGCTGCTACCATAGGGATGCCCTACTACTACCATAGGCCCTACTGCCTGAGCCTGGCTTGTTCCCTAGAGAGCTGCCTTGCAGCTTGAGGCCTGCCTTGTTGTTGAGAGGACAGCCCTGATGCTTGAGGCGTGTCCTATTCCCCGAGAAGGAAGACAGGACACGCTCATTTCATCCCAGGCTAACCTGAATGACTGCAAGGATTAATTGGCTGACCTACTGCTCTGAACTCCAGTCACACAAGCTGCAGTGGCCTCCCTGCAATGGCCCAGCTGACCTGCTGCAGCTGACCCTGCAACTGGACCTACCTGATCCCTGCAGATCTCTGTTGGAGTGAGTTCCTGATCCCCCAAGAGGTGACTCTCGAGGTCCTCTAAACTTGGCTGGCATCAGTTGAGCTCCTCCTATGAAATCCTGAAGTTTTGAGCCTGCTGGACTTTGAGAAGGTAACTTTTTCAGCAGGACTAACCTGGTCTCTTTATTCGGACTGCACTCCCTCGCGGTCAGCCTGAACTTGTGACTTTGTCCCGGTCTAGCGTGACCAGATACCCACATTTAGCACTTTCAGCTTCTTTCCACTGTTTTTGCTTAAATTTTTTTAATTGCTTATTTCCGGTTCAACTGGTGGATTTTTGTAGCTTTGGTCTCAATATAATTATTACATTTTACTTTATTTTTATAAATTGGCGTATGATAGCTCTTGTGTTCTGTTTTTACTTTATTACTGTTGTGTGCTGCATAAATGCTTAACACTATGATTTTAAGTTACGCCTCACTGTTTTTGTGCCAAGCTACAAGAGGGTTAAGCACATGTTAATTTAGTGAATGTTGTGCTTCACCCTGACCAGGATTGTGGTTGTTGCTTGAAGGGTTTCCATCCCCTCAATCAAAAACCTGATTTCTTACAACACTCCACTGAACCTGCCTCCCAGTACACCATGATAACGTATCCACTACACAGAGACTTACAGCACTTACCAAGGGGCATCCAGTTACCTGAAGTGGTGGGGACACAGTTTCATGCAAACATCACCACTGCTAATATGCATCTCAAGCAGGTAGGAGACTGTCACCATTTGCACACCCTTGGTAGAAGAGAAAAGGCTGAGGTAGGGGTAACCACACTGGATTTTACTGGGGTTTTTGAAGTGGTAAACCTTATCCTCAGTAACATAGAATAAAAGATGGCTCCCAGATGTACACATTACACTGCTACCCACAAGACAGTCATTAGTAATTCACCAGGGAGGTTATTTCTCTGTGACTGAAATGGGGCCTTTGGCTGCACTTCAACCAGGGTGACATATCAGCACTGGTCTTGGGGCCTCAGACAGTGACTGGTGTAAAACAGTGGAACAAGAGGATTTACAGGAAGGCAAAATAAAAAGCTGCATGATTATAGAGCTCTCAGGAGTTTCATTCATGCGAATAATCATCCTCTGATTACCCATCAAATCTTCATGATGTCCTTGCTTAAGCATGTTTCTTTGTGGTCCGTGCCTTAAACTTGGTTGATGCGTACTGGAAAGTGCTATACTTTAATCTGTGCATGGTGTAAATATTCATCATGGGCTGATATTCTGCTTTGTATGTATGTGGTATTTGCATATCACAAACCTAGACAAGAGGCAGCCGAGTGCTCTTACGGTCAAAGGCAAAGTTACAGTCAGTGAGTGATGGGTGGGAAAGCTAGGTTCTGAGAGTAGAAGACGAATGTTAGTTCATGGTGATGTAGTGCTTTTTCAGGACGCCAGTCTTCAGCTCCTTTTTAAAATGAAGCAGGGTTTGAGTGGTAGTGAATGATACAGGAATATCGTTCCTGATCTTCAATGCATTATTTATTTATTTATTATTTGCACTTGTTTGCCTCTAGTTTGATGGCGTTCTGGCTGCATGTGTGCTTAGAGTCACCAGATGCGTTGCGCTTGTCAACCAGACAGGCACGCGTGCCAGTTGTGGTTGTTTTACAGATGGTGCGGGCTATCAGGGTGAAATTTTCAAGGGATCTAGGAATTATATTATTCCAGGTTCTTAGTGAGACATGCTGCGGCGTGCAGGATGTCCTTAAGGGTGACTAATGTGAAGTCTAGGTGGCACGGGGCTAGCCACCATCCACCTGCAGAAGTACGAGGGCCTAGATAGACAGCAGTTCTGAGGTCGCTTTCTGAGATGGTACCAGGCTGCTTTGGTTTTATTGACGATGTGTTCTGTGCAGATGGGGTTGGTGTACAGTGTTAATCTGAGCGATTTTGGCCCTGGGTCAAAGTTGGGGTTTGAATCCATCCGTCTTTGTGGTTTTGAGCCTGGTTTGCAGTAGAAGTTGTCTATTGTTAATGCCAAATTGTAGGTATTTTATCTACTTTGGGTTTTCCACCCAGGGCTGGCTTTTGGGCAGTGCGATTGATGAAGCTGCACCTGAAGCTGTGTGGGGGGGTTGGGTGGGGGTACTGTATTTAGAAATAGCTTATGGATTTAAAAGCAGCTTATACAGCGTTTCTTGTGTATGTAGCAGTTTTCAGGCAATAATAAAAATGTCAAGATAACTCTGGGATTGATGTTCCTGCTGGAGAGAGATCTGAGTTTTGTTTTGTCTGGTGGCAGCAGCATTGGCTCATCACAAAGTAGTGCAGAGGGTTAATGTGCCTGCTGCAAAGAACGTTTACATTGCAGTTCACAGAACTTTATTTTATGTGAATAGTTCAGTTGGTTACTGTTTTTGTGATAGAAATTCTTTTGTTACATAAGTTACAATCCTAACATAGCACAGTGACCTGTTTACTGTCATCAAAGAGCTGCATGCAAACTGCATAGTATGGGTTAGAACGTTATGTTCTTTCCCCTGTCTTTCTTTATCCCAATGTTGCTAATAAGGGCTCATTTGGGTAGAAATAGATTCCTATTAGTAAAGCCAACCCCAACCACCGTAGTAAGTTTTTAATCCGGAGTTTGTGCTTTGCCAGACCAAACACTCTTAAAATATACTGCCTACTAGTATGGATTACGTGTGATTCCTACACCTTGTAGTAATCCTCATTGTTTTATGTAACATTTCCTTTTTTTTTTTAATATATATATTTTTTATTTTCTGTTGGAGCCAACATAAATATCCCAGAAAAAAGAAAAGCAGGAACAACAATAAACCAATAGAGAAAGAAAAGGAAAAAATATTAGGGAAAAAGCCTTGGAGAGAATCTAAAGCAAAGGACCAAGTTTTTACATCATTTGTACAAGTTTTCTAACACAGTACTATTCCCAATGCATAGTAGACCAAATCATTTTTAAATTCATAAGAGAGTGAGGGCCTCTTGCCTTAGCAAAGGCTGTTTCAGATTCATAAACCTGTCACAGTATTGCCCACCATTCCTTGAGGGTCAGTGCAATGGGATTTATCCAAACTCTGGCTATACGTAAGCGGGCTCTCGCAATAATAAACAAGGCCAATGACCCTTCGTAACCCGTATACCCTTGTTTAAACCCCAGAAGGATTTCTTTATCAGTTAGTTGGAATTTGTGAACAAAACATTCTCTAAATTGCTTAAGTACTGGACAATCATCAAACATATGCTTTAAATCTGCTGCCTACAACTTGCATTTCTGGCAATGAGACATATGAGAGCTCAGGACGTTGTCCATTTAGAAGACGTTCTGTGTATAATAAAACTAACATATAAGCAAGGGGCTTCAAGCCCCCAGGTTTTAAGTTATACTATTGGACTTTGTTTGTTGGATGAATCAAGAGCTTGTTAACAGGGCACGAAGCTGGTCTGTCCTCACTGGCCTACCAACATGCTTGCAGGCCATTGATCAAATTTATACTTCATAAGCTTACAGACCTAAATTATTACAAAAGGGTTAGATTCAAGATAGTTAGGGATATAGCAGGGATATGGCAGGAAATCCGCAAGAAATACTCCCTACCTAGCATAATTCTACTCTGCTATGGGGTAATCCACTACTTCCAGGCATATTTCACAATCATAAGGGGAAAATCTGGCAACATTTGGGTATCAAAAAATGTAGCCAATTTGTATGATAACTAGGGGTTTTGTACATTTTATTCACTACAAGAGGAATATGGGCTCCCCCAACACACTTTTTTAAGTATTTGCAAGTAAGGTATTATTTCTTATATAGGCGGAAACTGAAAGCTGAACCAGCTACATCGGAAACACGGTCCTGTTTTTATGGGACGTCTGATAGGATCTCAATTAGTGTATTCTATCAGAAACGTATTACACTGGTACAAGGTGATACCTTGCAAATAGCTTTAAAATTGAGCCGGCTTCTAGCATCTGAGGTAACGATTAATGGCATACAGGATGCCTTGGTAAACTTAGACCGGTCAGTAACCTTTGTTGGTCTTAAACTGCAGCATTTCAGGACAATCTACATGTTATATTGAGCCGAGCCTTCAAGTGGCTTCTGCTTGCCACCCTACCTCTATCCAGATGTGACATTACAGCCTGAGCTACCAACTTTGGAACTGGGGAACCAGGTTTGAGACTCGACGTTTGCTCATTATACTGTGATTCTGGGCAAATCACTTAATCTTCCCGTACCTTTGAAAAATCAATGTGATCTGGTGTCATGTAACTGGTACTCCCAGTGCAGTGCTATAATGTCATGTTTCAGTGCCGAAGCTTCCACATATCAAAATGCTTTCTTGAATTTTGAAGAGGTGTTGTCATATTTTACGTGTTGGTTGTTATATGATTGCTTAGGAAACATTTTCAGGGCTCGGCTTGTGAACGGGCTCTAAGATCCGAGACAGACCCTTGGCTCGGCTCCCCGTGTTAAATTCGTAAGCTCGCCCAACTCTATATAAAACAAACTAAATGCATGCAAGAAAGGGGCTATGAAGAGAGGGGGGGGGCCATTGGTGGGTGTTAGTAGTAAGAGAATCTGTGGTGAGCGAGGCCACGTGGGGATGGGGAACAGCGGAGTGCATAAAAAGATTTACGGTGCCACCCGCCTGTCATCCACGCCCTTATTTGTGGTAGTATGACGTCAAAGGCTCGTATCTTTTTTTGTTTCTCTACAGGCCTGCAAGGTTTGGGATATTGCCTAGTTTTATGCTCGTAAACAAATCCCACATTGATGTTTAACCAGCATAAAAGTTGAAGGCCCACTGCTTGCTGCAGTGTCCCAGCTGCCACTCGTCACGGTGCTCAGTGTGACGTGCCCTGCGAGCCTGTTCCGTGATCGGCGGATGCTTGCTCGGGTTATGGTTGCTGCCTGCCTGTCCGTCCGTCGCTGCTGTGGCCATCCGTCACCTGAGACCCACTGCCCATTACCGGCAGAGCCTGCGGGGTCTCGTGTCTCATCGGAAGAGGACATAAAAGCAGATTTGCGACGCCCGCGGGTGGTGTATGCTTGCTTCTCTCCGCGCCTCAAGATTGTTTTAGCCAGTTGGGACAACGCGTCAGTTTCCTCATCATTCACAAAGGCCCCGTATGCTGCTGCTTGGTTTGCTTTTATGCCCCTCCAGCTAGTGAGTTAATTGAATCGGGAAGCGGCGGCGGCCCGTAATGTCCCGTTCGCTTCATTGGTGTGCAGGGAGGCGTCACTCGAGCTCGGATATGGCTGTTTCTGTGTTAGTCATTGCACGCGATCCCTGCCATTGCCACCGCCCGACTCGGAGTGCCTAATGGGATCTTGGCAAAACTGGATGATTTCTGTTAATACGGGCTGCTCGGCTGGCTGCAAGTCACGCTCTCAAGGGTCGACAGAGAGCCCAGGACCTTCCCTGAGAGACTTGCCAGGGTTTCTGCAAGGGACTGTATTGGACTTTTATGTGAACAGGAAAGATGGGTGCATGGCCTTGGGTTGGTCATGCTTCGGGTAAATCTGATTTTACTGGGCATGGTTTATGCCACTAGACTCACCCTTACGTTTCAGGTTGAAACGCAGTAAAGTGTGGCTGAAACTTGGGAACGGCTCACCTGGGCTGACAATGGCCGGGGCGAGGACCCCTGCTCAAGCAAGCTTTACACCCTGTGAGTTTGGAGCGACAGAGGAGGGGCATTGTAAACATCCTGCACTTTAAAAGGATTTAGAATCTGGAAAAGGGTGTTGCTACATTTTGAAAAATTAGTAGACTAGATGGCATTATTGTCTCCTATGGCCACCCTGCTGGGTGCATCTATGCATGCCCCTGAAGGTAGGATTGTGGGTCAGCACCAGGCAGAAGGGTCATTTATGAAGCCCACACTGACCCACCAGCCTGTTGGACTGTTGATCAGAAGAGGGCATTTGCTGAATTTACATTTGGTACAGAACTTCCTATTGTACCAAAAGAGAGAGACCACAGCACTTTAAACAAGTACTGCAGAATCCATACGCTCGCGTCTGAAAAGTGAAATTGTTGTCGCTTCCACCGAAAAACAGAAGCTTCAATATCTGTCTGAGCCTTCCATCACTCCAAAGTTTTGCAGACGTTGCAGAGTCCTCTTTCTGGTGCAGAGGATTATCTTTTAAAACCTTTATGGAATGTGTTAAGAAACTTGGCTGAAATCCCACTGCAGCAAAGCGGATGGCAGTTTGGCGGGTGAGGGACCAGGAGAGGTAGAAGAGTGAGTAATATGTAGACGGATTATTCAGGGCAGTTATGCAAACTTGTGATATGGCATATGCAGCGAATGAGTCGAAACGGCATAGTGTGCCTCAACTACACTTGGTTGCAGCACTATTACATAGGTCTTCACATGCTCTTGTAAGGATAAAATGTGCGCAGCTGGGGGTCTTTACTGTCCTCAACTTTATTTCCTCCATTTTCCCCCTATTTGACTTTTCACTCTGTGGTCTTTAACCCAAAGGTACGCCACAGTGGTAACTCTAATTGTTCACCAGTAGAAATGCTCTCTGAAAAGCAGGAACCCAGCAAAGAATGCTTGATGGATTAACGTCTAAATCTCTTAATAGAGCTTCGGAGCCATCAGTAGCTAATCAAAGAATGGCAATGAGATATAATTTCCGAATCCAAGCCTGTCAAGCTACTGTACTTTGAGGTCTCTGTAGTGAAGATATTTATTTTATTAGCTATTTTTTTATTTTATTTATGTAGCACAGTCCTACTAGCCCCAGGGGGTAGCAGAGTGCTTTATACAGCACAAAACAAATACAAGTCAAGGTGTGAGCCTTAGTTGTCAGCACCTGGTTGTTTACAAAAGTAGAAAGACTGTCAATATGGGGAGGGGCGATGTAGATGGGTGCACCATGCAGTGGGAGAAGATGATGGTATGAGTATACAGGATACTGCATGGCGCCCTCAAACAGAGCAAGCTGTAAAGAGGAAGCTCTGTATAGGAGGGGCTTCCACTGGAAAAAGTCAAACATTAATCAATTACAATATCACCACCTCCTAGGGCGTCCCAAATCCGCAAAGAAAAGTGAGGCTTATTAAAATTCTTAACGCGTTTTGGCAATGGGATGGTCAAGCATATGGAAGACATCTATCAATCCAAGTGGCTTGCCTTACCTTAATGATATAATGCATCCAAGGAATTACCCATTTTTTTTACCAGGAGCCTTGGACAATAACTCAAAACTGAACAATGGTTCTTTAAATGCATTTACATACAGTACAATTAATGTCTCGTGCACTTAATGAGAAGTATGGTATAGTATACCATGACATAGGGAGAATAACCAAAATATGGAGAACACCGTTTCTCATTATTACTCAAAAGAAAGCACTAACAAAAACAATACATGTTTTCACTCTGGTTTACAAATTCGAAACAGTGCGAAGTGAGCAATTGTGAAAAGAAGTGTCTGGCGCTCATAAAGTGGTTCTCTCAAGATACTGCATAATTAAAAACATGAAAGAAACACACATGGCAGGGTGCTCAGTTTTGTTTTGTGTCATAAAGAGGTGCATTTCCAGACAGACATTGGATTAATCATATCAGTTACCCATGGGGTAATGTCGACAAAGTTTCGGCCAAAGGGAATAAGAGGGTCATCATCAGGAGTGATAACTTGGGAAAACGGTCGGAGAGAAATCCTGTGGGGGTGAGGAAATCAAGGAGTGAAAATAGGGTGATGAATATCTCCGACAAACAGGGGGCGGGACGGATTCCCAGTACCGGTAAGAAGGCACACTTACTCAACAATTGGGCCGTGATTCCGAAACCCTGAGTGAGAGTAAAGGGAAATGAAGAAAGTTGGCCAGATATAGTGGGCAAACATGTCCATGTGATATTCACTCTAGACTTAAAATTAACCATACAGTAGTGGCCTACTGTAGACAAATTAGCCACTATGGGGAATCAGTACTATTAATAGCCTGATAAATGGGAAAATTTGTGATGGCATACAAGTATTTCATTCATGTTGGCATACAAGTAAGCAATTCGTGATGGCATGCAAGTATTTAATTCATGTTGGCATACAAGTATTTCATTCATATTGGCATACAAGTATTTAATTCATGTTGGCATACAAGTAGTTAATTCATGTTGTCATACAAGTATTTCATTCATGTTGGCATACAAGTATTTCATTCATATTGGCATACAAGTATTTAATTCATGTTGGCATACAAGTAGTTAATTCATATTGTCATACAAGTATTTCATTCATGTTAGCATACAAGTATTTCATTCATGTTGGCATACAAGTAGGTAATTCATGATGGCATACGAGTATTTAATTCATGTTGGCATACAAGTATTTAATTCATGTTGGCATACAAGTATTTAATTCATGATGGCATACAAGTATTTAATTCATGTTGGCATACAAGTAGTTAATTCATGTTGTCATACAAGTATTTCATTCATGTTGGCATACAAGTAGGCAATTCATGATGGCATACAAGTATTTCATTCATGTTGGCATACAAGTATTTAGTTCATGTTGGCATACAAGTAGTTAATTCATGTTGTCATACAAGTATTTCATTCATGTTGGCATACAAGTAGGCAATTCATGATGGCATACAAGTATTTCATTCATGTCGGCATACAAGTAGGTAATTCATGTTGGCATGCAAGTATTTCATTCATGTTGGCATACAAGTATTTCATTCATATTGGCATACAAGTATTTCATTCATGTTGGCATACAAGTAGTTAATTCATGTTGTCATACAAGTATTTCATTCATGTTGGCATACAAGTATTTAATTCATGTTGGCATACACGTATTTCATTCATGTTGGCATACAAGTAGTTACTTCATGTTGGCATACACGTATTTCATTCATGTTGGCATACAAGTAGTTACTTCATGTTTGCATACACGTATTTCATTCATGCTGGCATACAAGTAGTTAATTTATTGAGAGCCACACCACCTATTAATGAAAGCTACTAAGGAAGCCTGCAGAGTGGTCAGGGTAGCTGAATCAGTGTAAAATGCTGGTACAAAGAGGGTAGGGGATTAAATCCTGTGTGGTCTTGAAAATTTTCCCTAGGACCCCCCGCTTTGAACCGTTTTTTGTTTGTTAACAAAGAGGGTAGGACCAGTTAGCAGCCGTGCAGAGAATCCTACATCTTTAAATACAAGGTATTTTGTGGTTGGCAGTGCATCCTGGGGGGCTCTTTTGAGTGAACTCACACTTGAAGAACAGACTCTCACATGAGGGAAAGGTCAGTCTGAAAATCGGGCACAGTTAAAGGTAGAATGGCCGTCTCTGTCCAACCGCTGGGAAGATTGAAGATGCGCGTGGGGCAGAGCGGCATCCAAGAGGAGAAACTGGTCTCTGTAAAGTGTAGGCAAGGCAAGGGAGACGCCTTGCAGCAAATGCAGAGTGAACACAAGCCTACATATGGATTAGACAGGAGCGATGGTCTCTGTCCACCAGGCAGTGAAAATCACTGGGTACACGTGCCACGTGGGAGATCAAATGCCGCCCCTGGGGCTGAAAGGAACAGGGCCAAGAAAGATCAACAGCAAATGTTAGGCGTCGAAACGACTCTGGCAAAGGGAAAATATTCGAGAGATAAGGGCACTCGTACAGATACAATAAAGAGGCACAAATTATTATAAACATCCCATTGATTCAGCAGTTAGAATACATCGATAGCCACGAAAACATTAATGGAAATAAAATGTGGAGCATTTTCGAAAAGAAGTTGCCTGGCAACCAAGGTTTTGCCATCTGTACATTGTAAATGAGGGTCCGTGGACTCCTCACAGCACAACCTTGGGCACAAACCTATCTGCCTGGGGGCGGAATAATTATGAGCCTCAAATAAAACTGAATCGAGACAAAGAGTTTAGACTAACATGGCAAGATGGGCACAGCTGCCTGTTTCAGCGGGCTCTAGCAAATGTTTCTTTCCCAGCGGCCCAACCCTAGCCTTTGCCAGCGCAGTGCTAAAGAAAGGGTTGATGAGGGCTACGACGGCTTTAATGAGAAATGGGGTTTGAATCCGCTCCTTGAATAAAGCAGGAGGTCAATATCGAGTGGGGACTCCGATATTTTTGCTCTTGTTCACAACAGAGATACAAACTCCACAAGTGATCACTGTTGTGGGCACCAGGACCCTGAGGGCACTGCTTACCGGGCAGCTGGTGGGGAAGCAGGAAGTGGTGGGCACAAGAAGGAGGGGGCACAAGGGGACGAGGGACAGAGGGGGAACAAGGACGTAGACCTGCACAGGCTGTGCAGTGGCCATACATTGTAAAGCTAAGACTAAAGAAGCTGGCCCCACTCACCTGGCTCCTTTGTGCTCCTTTGCCATTCGTGACACGACAAGAACATTATTTACAATTATGATATTGCTACTATAGCTCCAAGAGATACAATTGAGATCTAAATTAAATTACAGGTTGTAAGTGTTTTTCATTATATTACATCAGGCAATCAGTGTTGTGGGGCCGGTTTGGCTACGGGTGGTGATATTATAGTTAGAAAATCTTGTAGAATTTGGAAGTTCCTTCTGAGAAGACTGAGTTTTCAGAACACACCTGGTGTGGCAGGAGTTGTTTTCCACGGTGAATCAATAATCCATAGTATTGAGAGTATTGTAGGTACAAAGGTTTATTCTCCTAGTGATACTTGCTACACCAGCTATCCTCTGATTGTCCATTGGTGGTCCTGGCCTTAACAGCCGTGATAGAACGCCATGGAGCTGATCTTCTCGCCACTATAGTGACACTGTGGAGAAAATGTAATTGAGCACTTTTTCTGTCGTGTTCATTGCAGTAAGTAGTTGTTAGGGATTGTCAGTCAGACTGCTGAGAAATCTGAGAGTAGTTATGCCTTCCGTATGCCCAGATCTAAGTTGCTGCTTGCCATTAATTACATCATCGGCGATAGCACAGTGCAAACGCCAATCCCAGAACGAAGTACTCATCACACCCTCAGGAAACTATAGACTGTTCTGCCTGAATTCTCTTTTCTCTTTTGAAAAGACACCTAACTTGTGGCCTCCTGTTTGTTGTTAGCTGAACCCCAGGTGATTAAATGGAAGTGATTCCTTAAAGTTTAATTGAATCTTAGCCAGGCCACATTGCGACTGTCGACTCGTATCTTTGTGTCACACAAGTTGGTTCACCTGTAGCGTTAACCTTGCTGTCAACAGAATGCAGACGTGTGTTCTTTCGGCCGGATGGGTGGTAAAGCAGCACAAAAGGAGGCGGCGTCATTAACAAAGAGTCACATGAGACAGCTGAGACCACCCCCTCTAAATGACTCTTGGCTGCAGATTAATGCTTTAAAGCTGTGCTGGCGCGGTCTACTGAGGGTAGCATTGAACACTCAACCATTCAACCTCCCAAACATAGCAGTTCTGCCTCGTCCCTGGCCAGTATGTGAAGCAGGCCTTCATGATGTTTCATCAACCTATATTTGATGTTGCTGCATTCACTGTCATCAGCCCAGTGCAGGGGTATGCTCGACAGAGAAGGCTGTGATGTGGCTTGTCCTGCCCCTATATACAGTGACTGAGGCTGTGTTCATTTTTACCTGAGCTCATTAGCCGGCTCACAGCACCTGTGAAGGTCGGACGCGAATGCTTGATGTAAGCACCAGTTTCGTCCCTTCATACTGCAAGCCCTTTGTCCTGCCCTGGCCTCGCCGCCTTTAGGAGAGTCACACACATAGAGCCCTTCCTGTGATGTCAAGCGCCACCATAAAGATAACAGGGACGTGGTGATCCACTATTAAATATGGCTACAGAAGTGTTGTATAAAGAGCGACCAAAGCACAGAATTCACGTTTGTTCTCTAACTACTCCTGACACTACTAAGAACAAATAAATTGCTGTACGTGCTTCTATGTAGCTTACCTATTTATTGCACTTTGTCTACAAAATACAGAGTTTTCATTTCAACTTTCTAGTGATCGAATACGTAAGTTTAAGATTTAGTAAGAATACGATACAAAGCTTGGCAAGCCATTTTAAGCAAATAGGGAACCTCTATGTCTATATCTCTTCAGATCAAAAGAGTCATTGGCAAAACCAATTGATCTCGCCTTATTAACCTATTTTTATTTTGTAGGTTTCACCATCAGGGTTAAAAAGCAGTGCAAATAGAGCAGTATAGAGCTTTAAACTGCTCGATGTAAAAGATCAACATGTTTCAGCCCTATTGATCGGTAGAGAAGTATCCGGGCTTTCTTCAGGACCTCCGGTTCCAGTGAGGGCATTTACTAAAATGATCATGTCCATTGACCATTTTATCAAATTTACGGTTTTGCTGCTGCGCTCCCAGCAGGCGGGGCGTCGCTCCTCCATCCTAAAGAAGTAACCACCTCTGTGCTCTACATTAGAGGAGTTGTCCTGCTTCGAACTGCTCTGGATTTTATAAAAATGTGTGAAATGAATCTAAGAATTCTGAAGTGATTAGAATGATCACAGAATTAGTTCAATTAGGAACCCGGGAATAATTCCCTGGCTTCACCTTCAGCTACTTGACCATTAACTCTCCA
Source organism: Triturus cristatus (assembly GCF_964204655.1). Lineage (NCBI taxonomy): Eukaryota > Metazoa > Chordata > Amphibia > Caudata > Salamandridae > Triturus > Triturus cristatus. The sequence goes on along the minus strand of NC_140590.1, from coordinate 719,194,085 downwards.
TTCCTGCGTGGACGTCACTGTTCTGTTTAAAGTGAAGATGACTACTTGTGCCAAGGCTGGTACTACTAGAGTTTACTGGCAGACCAGCGTGTGCAGCTGTTGTTCATTGACAATGGAGAGCTTCTAGCCTCCTTGGTAACGATGGTAACGAGCAGGTGTCGCTGGTACTGCAATGCTGGCACCGTGCAGTCCCTCAGCGGGGCCTTTGTTTGTCCACAGTGCTTTACGTGAGGTGAGGAGTGCTCAGAGGACAGAACCTGAGATTTAAGACATTCTTGTGCCGCTTCTTATTGCCTGAGCGGGTGGGTGCTTCACCTGGTTTGCCACATGTTAATGCTTTGTGTCGATCAGGGGTGCAGCTAGACGCAAATTTTAGGGGGGCTGACATGTCAAAAGCTTGAGGGAAAAGCAAATTCAGCCTTTTGCTCAAAATTGCTTGTGGGTGATCCATTATTCATTTTGCAGGTTTATATAGCTCAAACTCACCCTGAAGATATAGGAGCGCTTTACATGAACACAAGTTATATTACATAGGGTCACATTATTTATTTTTGAGACACAGGATGATTAATTGATTTGCCCAGAATAACAGGATGTTGAGCCGATGCCGAAACTCAAATCTGTTTCCCCAGCTTCTACGTCAGCAGCAGCAGCAGCCATAACGCCTCATCCTCGCATTTTTTTGTTGCTAACCAACTTTATTGGCATTTTGTAAACAAACACAGGACAGTTATAAAAGAAAATACTGTGACGTAAATGACATTTCATTACATATCCACTCATTATCTCCTTAGCAATACATTTAAGATTAAATAGTAAAGAAAGGAAATAGGAAAGAGTCCACCCTTAGCACCATGAGCAATCAGTCCAATATTCCCACCCATTTACCCCATATTCGTTCACATTAATTAGGGCTTCCTCTTGCCTCATACACCGATTTTTCTTAGATCGCACACCAATCAACTCCCCTTCGCCATTTCGAAATAGGAGGAGGCTTGGAGTCCTTCCAGGCCACTGCAATGTCTCTTTTAACGAACCATTTATCTTTCAGCATGACAAAACCTTCAAAAAAGATTGGTCACTGATATCGTGGCACTGTACACGGGATTGGCTAGTCCTGATTATTAAAACAGCCACTCGATTAACTCAAGAACTCAAGATTGACATACAAAAAATTGAAGTTGAATTGAAGAGTTACCAATCGACGGCGGTCCTTAAGAAGAGACTTGAAGAACTCAATCAAGAGATGAGTGAATATGAAATCTCACTCAAACAGAGTAAATACAAAAAACTGAAGAAAGATGTCACAGCCTTCAGTCACGAGCGAGTATACCCCTATATAAGAGACTATTACGTCCAGAATAGAACCGGGAGTGACCAGGACACAGACAGTGATCTTTCAGACACCGCCTCTAATGACTCCTACTCCAGTAGAACAAGTAACCCAAGGAATCAGAGAAGCAGGGGCCAACAACAAAGACCGTTCAGACAAAGAGGCAGAGGTTGGGGGGGGCTATCAGGGCCCACCACTATATACACAGTATCCATTCGGTCCACCACCAATGGGTATACCATTCCCACAGTGGAATCCGGTCCCCCAAGACTACAATTACTACGGTCCACCACCTTTTTTAGGGATGCGCCAGGGACAACCACGGGGAAGAAATCGGAGAGGACACCAGGTCCATTGGAACAACGACCAAGAAGACCAGACCAGAGTATCCACACGGAGCATGACAGCGGCGTCCAATCAACCGTCAACCAGCCGAAAGGACAATTAGTTGTCAATCTCTCGGAGGTCATACTAACTGATCCCCAAATCGCAGCTTTAGAAAAAGGTCTTGGTTTTGTCCCCACTAATAGGGTAGACAAATTTAAACTCTGTCTAGAAATTAAAGAGTTTGTACGCAAGCTTAAATTAAGAACTTTCTTTGCTGACAAGACATCCTCTGATAGTCAGCCTTCCGACACGGGTTTGAGACCAAAATCCACCTTTAGTCCTTTGGACTCAACCATACCCATTGAACTATTGACCTTTGAAAAAGCCGTAATGGAAGATCTAAATAAGACACTTAAGGAGGAACACCAAACCTTTCAGAACACGACGAGATCCGAAAAGGAAGCACTACAACAGCTCGCCAATAATGTTGACATCACCATAAAACCAGCGGATAAGGGTGGAGCGATAGTCATCCAAACTACCACTAACTATGACACCGAATGCAGAAGACTCCTGGGGGACCAGAGGAATTATGAAATCCTCCCCGATGACCCCACTGAGGCAATCCGGATACGAATAATGGGAATGGTAGAAGAAGCAATCACACACGACTGGATATCCAAAAAAGAGGCTGATTTCCTCATTCAAAAATCACCCCGAACACCCTATTTTTATACCATTCCTAAAATCCATAAAAACCTCGATAATCCACCAGGGCGTCCGATTGTTTCGGGTATTGGCTCCATTCTTGAGCCTCTATCCAAATTTTCAGACGCTTTCCTCCGCCCTTTAGTCCAGGCTACTGATACCTACCTAAAGGACACAAAAGCAGTCCTACAACTCCTTGAAGGTCTCAGTTTTGACCCCAATCAACATCTACTACTTGGACTGGATGTGGAGAGTTTATACACCAGTCTCCCACATAATGAGACCCTTGACATCATTGAAGAGGTTCTTTTTTCCGGTACCTGGAATTACCACACACCCAGGAACTTGGTCATGGAGTGTATCACCTTAGCCCTAAAAAAGAACTTCTTCCTTTACCAGGATGTACACTATCTCCAAAAACACGGTACCAGTATGGGGAGTACCTTCGCGCCGAGTCTAGCGGGCCTGTACGTCCACCACCTGGAATCGCAGAGAATACTGCTTCAACAAAACCCATTTTTCAACAATATTATTCTCTGGAAACGGTATATAGATGACGTTTTAGTCATTTGGAAAGGTGATTCTGAATCAGTATCTAATTTTATGACTTGGCTAAATGAACAGAACTCCTTCCTCAAATTTACCCACACTGTCTCTAACAACAACTTGGTGTTTCTTGATCTATCTATATATGCTGAAGAAGGAAAATTAAAATCCAGAACACACTTCAAACCGACGGCAAAAAATTGCCTGTTGCTCTATGACAGTTTCCATCCTCGCCATCTTCGGGATAATCTGCCTTACGGACAATTCCTCCGTTTACGGAGAAATTGCTCAGAGCTTACAGATTTTAAAACACAAGCCAAAGACCTGGAAAGGAGGCTTCTAGATCGCAACTATCCAGAACGAATAGTCAAAAGAGGACTCAAGCGTGCCAGGAACAACAACAGAGATGCTCTCCTGGAAAACCAAACACCGAAAGAACAGGTGACCAGACCAATTTGTGTGACCACTTATAATACCCACTCTAACCAAGTGTCCAAAATCATCAATAAGAACTGGAAAATTCTAAACTGTGGCGGTCTGGATCTACCTAAACCAATGTTCTCTCACAAACGTGGCCGCAGTTTGAGGGACATTTTGGTTCACACCAGACCCCGTCTCCTTTCAACACATCAAAATACGTGTAGTTTGTTGCCACCCTCAAAGGACATCACCCATGTGGCGTGTGCAGTGCGTGCTCTCTTACGAAAAAGAGTACCCAGCTTACCTTTTCAAATGGGACGTCATGGGAGCAACGTAAGTTCACGAATTGTAACAGCAAGAACGTGGTATACCTCATTACCTGTCCATGCGGCATGGAATATGTTGGCATGACCACGAGACAAGTAAAGGTGCGGATTGGAGAACATAAAAGTAATATCCGCTGCAAGAAGAGCACGACCAAAATGGCCACCCATTTTCTGAATATGAATCATGGCGTGGATGAAATCAAGTGGACTGTCATTGAACAACTCAACAATGATCGTGGACTCTTTGAAAAGGAACAACGTTGGGTGTTCCGTCTGGACACACACATAACGGGCCTGAACGATGATATACCTTGGGCACAATTGACATAATAAAGGTGTCTCCTTACTGGATTACTATCAATAATCTATCAAGAACGACGAGGTGTGAATAGTCAGAATTTGCCAAAACGTTGTGGGTGTACTTGCATACACCAGAGCACTTCTCCCACAGGGTGTTGTGTTTCCCCCCCCCCCCCCCCCCCCATCCTCCCCCTTCCTTTCCCACTTCCCCCCTTTTTTTTCCCCCCGCCACCCCCCCCCCTTTCTTTGGTTACTGGCGCGACTGCTTCATTAGGCACACTGTGTCAATAACGGACCTTACTTATTTATGTAGGAGTCTACCACAGCTTAAAATCTTTTTTTCATCAATCTCAAACTTAGCATTGTTTTCGCCAGCCCCGTAATCCTTTATTGTCAATTCATATCCCCTTAGACCGATTTTTTCCCCAGGAATTAATTCACATATAGGGCATTAGGTATTTATGTAGGAATCAACCACAGCGTAAAATCCAGCTAAATCATCTATCATGAGTTCAGCATTTTCTTTTTCGCCAGCCCCGTAATCCGTTTTTGTCACTTCACACCGGCATAGACGCAATGTTCCCCAGACATTGGTGCACTATAATACTCTTTTTATTCAACATCTCTTCAACCTAGAGATTTCTATTCACTTCCGTTCCCCAGTGTGCAAGGGTTACGGTCTAGTCTCTGTAAAAGCCCCAACCCGGAAGCGCTTCTAGGTGCTCCGCCGTCATCAGCTGACTCCCATTTCCCAGCCAATTACGGGAGCTTTAAGAGCGTTCTACCCGCCCTGGTTCCAATACACAGCGGAACCGCGGGAAGGACAGACTCGTAGCTGAGATTGTCAGCCAGGGCACGTAAGTACGGAGCCACGGCTCCGGTTTGAAGACTTCGTCCATCACTCAAATCCTTTGCTGGAGGTAACAACCTGATCCTTTTTTTCCCCTTTTTTCCCCCACTAGAACTAAAGCTCCATTACGATCCTACCCGTTCTAGGTTCATGAGGCATTTTCCTCATATACATATAAGTATGCACCTTTGTTTTTAACCACGTTTCTCACCTGAAATGCCAATGATTTTTCACGTTTAGTTATAGAGTGTGTGTTTTCTGTTGTGTAGTGTCTTGTATTGTCCTTTCTTTTACAGGTCACTGCACACTTCCTGATAACGCTAATATTACAGTTGAAGCACGCTATTTATAGTCACATTGTGGCGTTTATTTACATTTACAGGTACTACGCTCTCCTTCTGGGGAAATTGATAAAGTCTCTGTTTCCCTTTGCAGATCTTCATACATACTATTAGGTATTGTATACACGTGCATTATTTACTGCATTTTTTTCACTTTTACGTATTTACTAAGCACATGCTTCTAAGTTGGGAGGGATCTTTTCTCTGTCCTGATGAAGATGCCCAGCATCGAAACATGTTGACCCACAAGGAGTAACCACACATTACGTAGGCAAACTCCGCACTTTTGTTTTTACTAGCACCAGCCCTCTTGGGACAAATTAAAGTTTTTTCTGTCTCCCTGGGCCAGTTGCTTTTTAACATACACATTCTCACAACTACAATAGACCCTCCCTTTACATCACACATAGTACTTCATCGAAAGTGCTCCCACGTAGTCGTAGGTCGTAGCACGCCCCGTCCCGCAGCGGGGCGGGAAGACCCCAATGATGAAGCATGACACCATGGGCCATTCTTGGTGTGTGAGGGGTATTTAAACAACATTGGGTGTGCCCAACCACGTTTTGGGACACTCATTCACCATTACCCCTGCTATCTGGTCTTTTGAGTACCTCCTTCTATAAGGTGGATCCTTTTGTTTATAAACAAATCTTTTAACAATCAGAATGGTTGTACCCAGGAACGACTTGTCGGCTCGGGAGCCGTCCAGTCCCTCCATTACACAGAGGAGAAGAGCCAGTGGAGTAAGGGGCACCTCCCATCCCAGTACGCCACTCAGTTCCGTTATGACTGATGCCCAGTACTTGGATATGACCGTGCAGGACCAGACCATATGAAAGAAGTCAGCTAGTCCCTCCCTACAGCGTGGTCACTGTGGGGCTGGGAGGAGTCCGGTTTTGTGCCATCATGCCGGTGTAAGATATGCGCAGTGAAGATAATACGTCTGTATCAGATGAAGTCTGGCAGAGATTGTGAGAGTTCTGGGGGTCATAAGGGCATCTCTCCAATTTTCATCCAAGAGCGGGCCTACCCAACCTTCCCACCTAGTTCTAAGAGGGTCCAGTGTGGACAGGGTGTTGTTTATCAGGGATCGGTATATTTGGGATATGCCTCCCTTTCCCAGGTCCCCCATGAGAACTTTGGCTTCCAGAGGGCTGAACTCTGGAAATAATTCTGGGTCCGAATTGTGAATGGCAAGAGCGTGACGTAGTTGGAGATATTTAAAGAATTGCCTAGAGTTCAACGAATATGTACGTTGTAAGTCCTGGAATGAGGACAGATGTTTTCCCTTCCAGATATCACCAAAGTGGGTTATGCCTATCAGGTCCCACGCCTGAAAACCCATCAAATCCCCCACCTCCCGCAACCAGGTGCCATAATGGATTTTTTATTATTTTTTATTTGTATTTATTGATTTTCAATGACATGAAATCTCAACATTAGAATCAATCATAGACAGACTTATCAACGTAAATCATCAGGCAATAATCAGTACATTCATGGGCATTGCATAGTGAAAAGGAAATTTCCACCTTCATCAGGTTGTTTTCTCTGGGCCTCCCCAAATATATTAAACATTGCATCCGTCAAATCGCCAGTATCAGCAATCCCGGGACAAATAAAGGAGAGGCAGGTAGTGCCTACACAGTAAGGCACCTTGACCCGGTATTCACATATCCACTCCGGTACAGTGGAAAATAGGTATGAGGAAGACGAGGAAGAATTGTTTTTACAACATGTGCCAAGAGGCATTAAATGCGCATTGTGTCCCTAGAGACCTATGCCGCCGATTTGTCACTAGTGACATCAGGAGCTGCCGAGGGCAGGGCACCAAGGTAGGTTTTCAGGGGATCCGAAATGTCCCTGGGGCGAGAGGACAAAGGTAGTAATTCAGAATAATTACTCAATTTTTCTTGACAATATGTGAGATCGGAGAGCCATTCCTTAAACTTTGGCGCTCTGCCTCTGCCCCATCTGCAGGCAATACGGCGTTTAGCCATCAACAAAGCAAGTGACAGGAAGCTACGGTGGACCTTGCTACCAATGCAGTGTAGCCCAGCAGGGCCGTTAGTGGAGTGGCTTCTAAAGGAAGTGCTGTCATCTGTGCTAGGGCCTCAAAGACCTGCCCCCAATAGTCATTCACCACGGAGCAGTCCCTGGCCAGATGAAGAAAATCTGCTCCAGCACTTCTACATCTATCAGAACGATCCGACTCCCTCAGTTTGTACTTATACATTTTGACAGGGGTATAATATATAATCGGTGCAAAAATATAAAGTGTGTAATACGAAGTCTGCAACTGGCCAAGATCTGCTCTGTTTGTAAACAGCAGTAATCCCAGTGTTCGTCTGTGAGCTCTAATCTTTATTCTGTGTTCCAGTGTGCACGAGAGGAGCAAGGGGCCTCTTCCTGTTGGGTACGGATGGTATGATAGAGTCTAGAGATGACAGGTCCCGATGAAGTAGCCTGCAAAACCATATGCAGCGGGGCCAACGTGGGGGGCTTCTGGGGGAACGCTGGGGAGATGTGTCCCACAGCCTGCCAGAGCCGCAAATAAAGGAATACGTCCAAGGGAGACGGCTGAGTATCAAGAAACATTTGCTCCTGCGATTTGAACGTCCCATTGGCGTAGAGGTGCCCCCCAAGTTACAATGTTCAGTCTGACAAGTAATTTGAGAAATCCCGTCTCTTGTAGGCATGGCAATTGGGGGTGATATAACAGGGGGAGTAAAGGTGAGTAGAGCACCATTCCACCTTGTATTGCAAGAATGCGATGCCAGGCCTCTACCGTGCATGTGAGCATTGTGGGTGTTTTGTATCTTAGCTGCAGGGTGAAGTACATCATACCCGCGAGGGGGACAGGGTCTGCCAGCCAATGTTCTGCTGCAACCTGTGGCATGTACGCAGGTGGGTGTAACCAAAAATAAGCATAGTGTGCCTGCGCGCAAATGTGGTACAATTTGAAATCGGGACGTCCAAGCCTCCCACGGCATAGGGCCTAGTGAGTACTTTCCATTGTAAGCGCGGCTGTTTGCCCCCCCCCCCCCCCCCCCAAGTTAGTCTGATCATTTCTGACGGAATAGCTTTAATGAAGTGCCTACCTGGGTGGTACGGAATATCAAGAAACAAATATAGCAGTTGTGAGAGAACAATCATTTTTATTAGGGAGACGCGACCCGCCAGAGAAAGGGGCAGTGAGATCCATCGGGTCACACAGCTAGCAATACGGTCGAGGGCCGTACCGTAATTGAGTCGTATTAATTCCTCTCGATCTCTAGAGATACGTATCCCCAGGGATCGCAAATCTTAGCTGCACCATTCCAGTGGAAAGTCTATGGGGAACTGTGTGGAAGCCGGTGTGAGAGGAAAGACTACCGACTTTCCCCAGTTGATATGAATCCCGGAAAGCTTCCCAAACACAATAAATTCTTGCAGTAATGGGTTTGTTGTTTTGTGGGTCTCGAACATATAGGGTGACATCGTCCGCATAGAGAGCTATCAGTCGTTGGCGCAGGTTGCATCGCAACGCCTTGTCCTGATGATGTTGACGAAGCTTAGCCGCCAGAGGCTCGATCGCAAGGGCGAAAAGAAGGGGGGGAAGCAGGCACCCCTGTCTGGTACCTCTGGTTAAGGGGAAAGCCGGATTGATTATGACTTTGGCGGAGGGAAGACTATATAACAAACGGATCCACGAGAGAAACAGTGGAGGGAAGCCCATGCGCCACAGAACCTCTAATAGATAGTCCCATTCGACCGAATCGAACGCCTTGGTGGCGTCTAGAAAGACCGCCGCCAGGGCCAGATTGGATCCACGTTATGTAATATAGAGAAAAGTGTTTGTAAGTTATGTGTGGTTGAGCGCCCAGGGATAAATCCCGACTGATCGGGGAGAACCAGCTTCTCCATGAGCAAGCTCAGTCGATTGGCAATGACCTTAGCGAGAATTTTGGCATCAAAATTAATAAGGGCCAGAGGTCTGTACGAGTCGCAAAAATATGGGCGACTTCCCAGGTTTAAGTAGGGAGATGATGAGGGTCTCTCTCATGGGAGGGGGGGGGGGGGGCTGCCTTGCTCCAGGGAATCCTCATAAACCTCCTGGAGAATGGGAGCTAGAGGATCAATGTACGCCTTGTAGAATTCATGGGGGAGTCCATCTAAGCCAGGGGCCTTCCCCGACTTCATTTGCGTAATAGCTTCCCTGATTTCATCTATTTCAAATGGAGCGCTCAAAAACTCCCTCTGCGAGTCCCCCAACCATCCCAGGGCAACGTCAGCGAGATAAGTGTCAAGATCAAGAGCATCCCGTCTCCCTGAGGTGTATAACGTGGTATAGTGAGCCTTAAATGTGTTAAGGATGTCAGCCGTACCCCTGTATAACACTTCCCTAGGTCCCTCAACGTCCAGGACATAATTGAGGAAAACAAGGCTTTCTAATAGTCTCTGCCAAAGCCCTGCCCGGTTGTTGGCCTTCGCTGTAGCATCGAGCTACCCAATACCTCCCTCTGAATTTTGCCTCCCTATCTGCTGTACTAGCGTAGTCCGATAGCTTATCGCGAAGTTCACTCTGTTCTCTGCCATCAGCGCCCTGGGAAAGTCTAGTCTCTATACCCTTGAGATCCTTCTCTAATGTCTGTAAGGTACGTTGGATGTTCCGTAGGACGCCACAACTCTTTGAGATACAGAACTCCAGAATTGTAACCTTGAATGCCTCCCAAACTGTTTCGACGCTCTCAACAGAGCCTTGATTCCTCTGCAAAAAATCAGTTATTTCTTGACCCAATTCGTCATGAAACACCTCATCTAGCAGCGTGAGGGGCGACAACCTCCAGTTGTTGCGTGAGAGGTCAAATCCCAGAGGTGAGATCACCATTTTTACAGGAGAGTGGTCAGAGAATGTGCGGGCTAACTGCGTGACTGATAGTATCGCAGGCGCGAGGCTTCGAGAGATGAGACAATAATCCAATCTAGCCCAAGAAGTAGATTGTGCTGTGAAATATGTACCTTCCGCAGTGTGAGGATGTATGTGACGCCATGCATCTATCAGCTCACCATCGGCCATTATATCTTGCAGCACCTGTTGTGCTCTAGTGTAGTGCTGTGGCAGCAGCATTAAGAGCAACATTGAAGTCCCCACCCCATATTATGTGAGTGGAACCAATTTCTATTATTTTCCCCCACAGCATGTTAAGAACTCTGGAGAGTCGATGTTAGGACCATAACAGCACGCCAAGGTGACAGATTTGGGGCCTAATCTTCCCCATACGATTCAGTATCGACCTTGCTGGTCACATGTTGTGCCGGCTACCACAAAGGGGGTGTTCTTTTTTATGAGTATGGCTGTCTCTCTAGAGTATGAGGAATAGGAGGAGAACGTTTGGTGATTTGCCCATTTTTACGCAAATGTGTTGTTGTGTTGGGGAATGAGATGGGTTTCTTGGAGCTTCACAACTTGTGTCTAATGGCGATCTAAGTGTGACAATACCCTCCGCCTCTTCCTCGGGTCACCTAGCCCCCTAACATGCCAGGGGAGGACATTTAGACTTTGGGGATGTGATGAGTTAGCCAGCTGAGAATGCAAAGATTAATGTTTGTTGTGTTGATTTCCGTGCTTCTGTACTGAAGATTGTGAATCTAAATCTCGTCTGTCTGACACAGCATGCCACATGTGCTAAGCTAACACCCATAAACAACCCCAGACCCCCTTCCCCCACTGAAGCATTCCAATCATGCCAGAAATTGCATTCCCTACCTCCTCCCAACACCCCATGAACAGCAAGTAACCTCTGCGGACTAGTCTGCAACAAGAGTCCAAGAGGGTACGCCCTCCGAGGGAAACTTCTAGGGGCAAGCACGGTTCCTCCCCGCCCTCAAGGCGCTGGAACGATCATGCCTCTCGAGGGCGAGGGTGCTCGGTACTTGAAGTAGCATGCCCTTGCACAACATTAGCCTGTTAAGTACCACCAGGCGACCAAATTCTTCCTGAGCAGCTCATCCGGTTAATCTGTTATAACAATGGTATGTCCCCACGAGCTTCATGGAGACTGTGGTTACGTGTCCCACCAGACAATTAATCTGTGTCCACAGGATTTTTACTTGGGGACGTGTCCGGCGTAGAGGAAATGTTATTATGGCGCTTCAATATTTTCCGGAAGTCATTCACCTGCTGCGGGTTGGTAAAAAAGGATTGCTTGCTCCGGTGCGTGACTCGCAGCTTTGCAGGGTAGAGAAGGGCATAGTCTATCTGGGCCTGACGTAGCTTCTGCTTGGCGGGGTTTCAACTTGTGCCGTTCCTCCTGCACTGCACTTGTAAAATCTGGGTAGATCGTACATTTTTTGCCCTCGTAGACAAGTTGGTGTTTTTCCCGAGCTACCTTGAGAGGAACCTCGCGATCGCGATAATTTAGAAGGCGTGCAATTATAGGGTGCGGCGTGCCTCCCGGGGGTAGTCTAGGGCCGAGGGTGCGGTGCGCCCTTTCGCCTATAAATTGGGAGGAAAAGGATGCAGCCCCAATAGTGTCAGTCAGCAGTCTTTCAATGTACTCTTCCATTCTGCCTGTGTTGGTACTCTCCGGAATACCAAGAACGCGTATATTATTTCTGCGACTGTGCGCTTCAAAGTCCTCGTTCTTTGCGGCAATGATCTTGAGCAACTTGTCCATCTGGGCCACATGAGAGTGCATGCTGGAGGTGCTGTCTTCCACTTCCGAAATGCGGTGCTCAGTTTCTTTAATGTGTTCATCGTGTCCATCCAGCTTGTGGACGATGGTATCCATACGATTGGTTATGGCGTCCCATTTTTTCAGCAATGGTGGTGAGGCTCTGTCGCACCTCTAACAGTAAAGATTTCATATCGTCCTCTTGTTTGGGCTTTCCGTGTGGCATCCTCCCCGGTCCCCCCTCCATCTTCCTGCTGAGTACGACCAACCTTCTTAGATTCGAAAGTCAGCCAGGGCTTCCTGATGTATGCCTTTCCCATGATTGATCTGAAATATCGTCCGGTTCAGTGTAGAGCGTTGTAGGCTTGGGGATGAACCCAAAGCGGGGTGTAGAGATCGTGCGCGCCTGACCAGCTCACCCCAAGGAAAGATATTAGGCTGTTGTGCTGCTCTTCACCAGTGCCCCCGCGTCGGGCCCCTCACCACCACTGAATAATAGTAGTAGCAGCCCACCAGTCGGCCGGAAGGAGCGGGACCACTGGGACTGTGCCACCCAGCAAGATGGGTTGTAGCAGTACCTTCGGGACCAGAGGGTAGGCCGCCCAGCCTGTGGTTTGTGCGCCCTCAGAGCTACGAGGGCAAGCTTTTTATTCCTGGAGAGCCCAGCGCACTGCCAACTGACAAGGAAATCGCAGGGTGCAGCGCAAACTGCCCGCGCCGCCCAGCAGGACAATAGAGGGCAAATTCACAACTTTACAGAGGCCATAAACCCACCAGGACTCCGCATTACAGTCAGAGAAGGGGAAGGTCCGGCATGGTGCACTGGCAAACTGGGAGGGGGAGATGCAGTAGAGTCAACGGGTGCGTTTTTCCAGTCCCAGGTCAGCGATGTGGGCAGAAACGGATAATTTTAATCGGTGCAAGCGTTGGCCATTTGAGGTTATGATCACGCAGCAGGGTAGACCTCTCCGCGCCACAAGCCCCTCTCCAGGGTTTTCGGTTGAGTGTTCTGCCTGCAGCAGTATGCGGATTCTTCGCAGCGGTGGGATCGCTTTCCGGGAGAGAGGATGGCGGGGTTAGACAGTGCCGCAGGCGCCACAGGTTGGTGGAAGCTGATATTGCCCGCTGTCTGGCATTTGCAGTTCACACAGACTGCTACTCTTTCACAACAGCGGCAAATTCAAACAATGCACAGTCTTTGCACTCGCACCGTCAATGGCGCGCTAGGGGCCGGGAGCCGATGGAGGGGGCCTTCTTTAGGTATGCAGACGTTGCTATTGTGGTTATCCCCCCCGCAGTAGCAGGACAATGCTGGCTCAGCAGCGCGCCGTGGGCAGCTCGAGGTTCACTCACCCCCAATGTGTGTCAGCGACGCAGGACTCAGACCCCGGCCCAGACCCCATGTGGGCGCTGTGGGACTCGAGTGACAGGTCGAGCCCGGCAAGGGTACCGGGCTGTGCAGGTCTCTCCAACGGTGCCGCCAAATGGGTTGACGGCGCACCACCAGCCCCAAATTTGCCACGCCAGGGCACCAGATCTCAGACGCCACTTCACCGCAGCATGGAGCAGTTTAAAGTCCAAGCAGCAGGATAACTTTCAGGATAACGGTGCAGAGCTGCAAGAGCCTCACACCAGTGCGGCCATTTTGCTCATGCGCCACCTAGCGCCCCCTACCCCATAATGGAGTTTGCAGTGTGATCTTGGTGTCACAGTGGATGTGCAAGAGAGCGCATTTTAAAGCACAATGGGCCTCTAACAAATTTTTTGGTGAAAATTGTGTGTCATTCAAGGAACTTTAGCAGAACAAATTGTAAATATTATATTTTACTACATATTAAACAGATTTAGCTAGCATCATGTGGCATTTGTGTTTCTAATTTTAGTTTAATCAACAATTAATGAGAAATGATATGAGGCAAAACACCAGGGGCCGGTTAAAATACTTTAAAAAGATTAAGCTTTTATGCGTTAATCAAGAATGTGCATTTTTAATAATGTGTTGAACAAATAATGTACACTCGAATTAACGTGTACACAGATGCAATACTATTGTCTTTGAAACAATTTTAGTATGACCTGTTAAAGTGCAATTTTCCTAGCTTATACTAAGTAGGCTTTGATGCAAACTTGTTCAAAATGGATGTCTCATCATGTTTGTATTTTGTTTAATATTTCTGCTGCATGTAGTCAAGCAAATCTTGTTTGTTTACTTTTGAATGGCACTGTTCTTGAAGAAGTCTTCCTAGTATGGGCTCAGGATTGCATCATTTTCCTGAGAATCTTCCGCAGTATGCAGCAGTATAGTTCACTGTTGTTTTTGTTACTAGTTTGTCCTGACACCTCTGGATGGAATTAGGTCAGAGGGGACTGCATCACTTTTAATACAGTGGGATAGTACTTAAATGGTAGGGGCTGTATGACAATTCTAAATTCCTATTTCTTTCTGATATGTAGAAAATGTATTTCTTTGATCAAATCATGATGGTTCTGTACTTTCAACAATGCTCTGTGAGAAGATTGCCTATATAAACTCTCAAGTATAGGAGAAAACCATGAGACCTTTCTTCGGCTACCAGTAATGCTGCCCATTTTCTTTCTGGTTTTGCTGCACATTTTAGACGTATTCTATTTTTGATTTTGCCTGGTAATCTGTATTGTTCTGTGACTGATAGCCTTCATGGCAGCGATTTTATGCATTTAAATGAGATTTTCTATTTAGTAATTCCTGTCTTGAAGTTTTGAAGTGTTTGTAACAAATCCTTATGATTTGCAGATTTTTAGGCTAACACCATCCCTGATCCACCCAACCAGTGAGGATGCTTTTGAGGTGCAAGAGTTCAGGGTACAGCGTGCCCAGAAAGATATGTAGGCTTTCTGTCCCTGCCAACGTCCCAGGATGTTTTAGAACATTGTGGCACATAGTGCACTTTAACCAAATTTCTTTAGTTATTATTCGATTGAATGAGATAAATGGTTGCAAATAATATGTAAAGTGCACAGCTACCCCAACAGAACGTCCTTGCACTAAGTGATAACTACAGGAGATCTTGAGATTACACTAATGAGAAAAAGCCAAGTTTTCAATTTTCTTTTACCAGAAGCATTTGTAAGGTTCAAATCTAGCTATAGACCTCCAAGCACTAAAGAGTTGGCAGTCTTTTTAAGTAAAATCCACCCGGAACCCCACCCAGGGTTCTCACATCAATTCTATGGCTTGCCCATTTTCAGCTGGGATCTGTTGCACCTCCAGATCTTCTGATACAATGGACAGAGCTTGATTCAACAAGAAGGTCAACAAGTGCTCACCATTATCTCCCAGCAGTGGTGCATACAAGGTGGAGTAGTAATTAACGAAAATGTTATTGTTATCAGTCTGTGTATAGTGCACTGCCTTGAAGTACCTCCACTTGCACTTAAGGCACATCGGAGGCCCCGAGGCGCTCTAAAATCATGCTCTCTTTGGCTATGAATTCCTCATAATCCAAGCAATTCAGTCTGTGTATGATCTTGCTGAACTGTTCCTTACATGCTAGTCATCTATCTTTGACCTACATTTCAGCCACAGAATTTCTCAGAAGGATATACATGACAGTCTGTCTTTTCAACTTCCTTCTACAGCATCATTGTAGCCCCTGTTACTGTCCTGATAAACACCCCCCAAATCCAACAGCAGCCGGCGCGGGTAAGCGTGGTGTGGCGGGTAGTAAATAGATAAATTCAGTTCCGTCATCTGTCGAACCCCCCCTCACCCAATTCCGTCATCTGTCGAACCCCCTACCCCTACCCCACCCGCCTCACCACACTTACCTACACCAGCCGCTGCTGCCCAAATCGCTAAGTTTAATATTTCTTAGTTGGTAAGCACGCTCACTGATTTCTTTTCACTTTATCTATAACAGTCCACATTGGCTCACAATTCCCAGAAAAGCTGCACCTTGGAGCGCTTTCGCCTTCAGGTTGCATGTGGGAATACTGATGGACAATTTACCACAGACTAGAGTAACAAAGAGCAGGCAATGGTCCGATGTTGTTTTGCATAAGTACTCTGCTACAGCCACCAGTCCCACTTATGCAGAAGTTTCACGGGATTTCTGTGTCACCACCAAAACCCAATGAGCTGTCTCCTGAATCATTGGTGCGAATCAAACTTAAGGATTCTTCGAGTGCCACCACTGCTGCAGCAACTCTCTTGGCTTGTGCAAGATAGAGGATGGTCTACCAGCCCATGTTCGCTCACTCATCAGTGAAGAAGTGATGTTTTCTGTTGTGCTGGACTTTCAGATTTGCTGGAAATGAAATTAAGGGAGTCGTTTCTAACTTCCAGAGACATTCTCTCTTGTTGTTGTACCTCCAGAGTGTTATCAGGAAAAATTGGTACTTCTGCATCGCCAATTGAGTAAGTAATCAAGGCCAGTCAAATGTATTTGTAAGACTTAACACAAAAACTAGTTGTGGTGCCATGACCAAAAGAACCTGGTTTCGCAGCTTGATCAAACTGTGTGACCGTAAAAATAGTTTTTCTCTTTGTTAGTTTTTTCCATTATCGCATTTATGAGAACCTTGGGATAATTCAGTTCAGGAAGCACTCTGTAAAAAATAAAAAAAAACGTTTGTGCATATGGTTTAAAAGACCATAATGTTGCTCCGGCTGTAACAACAATAAAGATGATATACTGGAGGCACAAGACACCGGACTTGCCTCTTGGGTCAAAAAGAAAAATGTCATCAAAGCAGAAGATTAAAAATGTGATAGCCCTCCTATGCCATAATTGCACAATGTGCAATAAGGAAACTTGATATCAACACCAGCTTCGGAGTTTTACCAAACCTTGGGACCTTTCTTCTCTGTACCTCCTATTCCATGAGCCTACTATTTGAGAGCACCTTAGAATGAATCAGTTCAGGATGTACACCGTAGACATATCTCAATTGTATATTGCTTAAATAGACCATAGTTTGCTCCATCTATAACAGTAAAGGCTTATATAGAAGGCACAAGATAGAAGGGGTGTTGTTGACTATCCAGTCAAATGCAGTCCACTCAGTGTAGTCATGTAATCCAGTGTGCTCAAGTGAAACAATCCAAAATACAAATTTTTAATTAAGAAGTTTGTACCTCAGCTATAAAAAAAGTGACAGTCAGCCAGCAACACTTTTAACAGGCAGGGAGGGAATCGGAAGGATGAGGCACTGGTGAGAGCTGTTCTCCTCTCTGGTGTTTTTCTGCCGTGGAAAATCATTGCGCTCTTCACAGCCTCAGTCCCGCTCCCTACTGGTGCTGGCTGGTAGTGAGGCAGAAGATCCTTGGTTGTTGGTCGTTTACTAGGCATGCATGCCTCACACTTTTTTGCAGGATGAAGTCTCTGTCGCTGTTTAGCACTTATAGGTGTGACAGGGACTCGAGGTGGCAATGATGGTACCAAGATCCTGTGTGCACGTTCAGCTGTGAAGAACTTCGTAGGACATTGGTTACAACTGCTGTGCTCAGTTACTCTTCTAAAATCAGATCAGTGCTCAGGTTCTCCTCTCGTTCAAGGAAGCCCACAATCTGATTGTTGCTCCTCATAGCTCTTCTTTCAGCATTCTTGGTCCAGTATTTAAGGAAATGGGATTCTGTTTCAAAGCTTAAATATCAGGTGTCATCATTTTCAATTTCGTGTCAGCTTCTAATTCTAAGTCTGCCAGTTTCTTCTGATCCGCTCCAGTTTAACCCTATACCAAGCACTAGTGTGTCAATCTTTGCTTCTAGTGCTGCACAAGTATTTCTTATTGCAGCAATCTATGGCTCAATCTGTCAGCAGTGTCCACAGCTGCAGGACCCGCTGTTGTAGGAGCTTCAATGCTACAGTGGTATGTGACTGGCTGTGAAAATCTCCCAGTAGAGAAGGAACTGGGTGGCTCGATCAGGGATTTTCCATCTTTTTTTAGATCGTCATGTGTCTGATCTTTGCAGACGTTAAGGAGTGCTTTACCTCCTCCAGTCGTCTTTGGTGTCTGAATTGTGCTGTCATGGTTTTGCTAGTTAGTATTCATGGGGGCATGTCGCTGCCCAATCTTCCTGTTCGTTGGGCTGCCCAGACTTTAATATCGCTTTGCCACGGTATCCATCTTCTGCTGTAACAAATGTGCCTGACTATCATTTAGAAGCCCCAGGACATACCAGGTTGCACTATCATGTATCAGTGGAGTGACGCAGCAGTCTCGGGTACAATATCAGAACAATACTTTCTTTGTAGCAGCCTTTTTGAAAGGCGATGATCAATCTACTCACAGTTGCAGGAAAACTGCAATTTTCTTCTTTCCCGATGAGTTTCTTACCATGGACATGGAGATGTCTTAGCCAAGAGTCTAGAGTATTCTCCTGGTCTCTCTCTGCTGAGCCTCTTTCCTTCTCATGCTGGTTCTGTCCCTCTTACATCCCCCTATCGTCGATTCTCTTCTCCATCTACCGCTCTCCTCCCAGCATCTTCTCTTCTCTTCCTACATCTACCTCACTCTTCCCTCTCGTTTTATTTTTTTTGCTTGTTATAAACTCTTCCCTTGATTCCCTATTCTTTAGTTGCCACCTCTCCCCAGCCTCTAATCTTCTATTGCTGGTTCTGCCCATCCTCGTTCCCTCTGCCTATTACTTGTTATCGCTGGTTCTGCTGCTCATGCACTCCTCTCTCCGTTTCTCTTCCCTCGCTCCCTCAGCTTCTTACTTTTTGCAGGTTACCTTTAAAGCGCACCTGGTGTCCACAGTACAGCTCCTCGGCATAAGAGGCCAGGCCAGGAGCTTCTCTGGACTCGGAGAATATCTGGCCATCCAGCCCGTTTCGCTGGACGCTGTGAATAAGAACACCAGCAGCCTTTTGCACTGCGAGCATAAAAGACCAAGTCAACAGCATCTCTGGGACACAAGGGCATAACGGTCAAGCAGGCACCTTCTTTGCCACATTGTGCACAATAGGGCAATTAGATAGTTTCTTCCTGCGTTCTACCTGCCAAGCAAGCAGCCTCTCTTGGCGGAGCAGGCCAAGTAGACAGCTTTTCTGGACTCCTTGAGCACAACAGGTGAAGGAGGCAGCTCCTTCTTTTTCGAGAAGAAGCTGGCCCTGCTGTGGTCATCAGGGCACTGCAAACCAAGTGCCAGTGAGCCTGGATTTCTCGCAGTTTCTGCAGAAATGTGGGCTATTGCAGCTCTCACTGAGGCTTTCAGTGCTGGGTGCGGCAGGGTATTTTATAGGAAGGAGGTAGCTGGAGGTATCCTTTCAGCCGCAACGGGTCCTTATCTCCTCGTCATGCACATCCAGTCTCGAGTGCTCGAGAGGAGTTGTCCTCAGTGCATGTATCCATCCACCAGCCACATGACCTCATCTTTGTCTATATAGTCAGACCCCAACTATGACTTCTATGTGGCATGTGTACAGTGGGCAGCCTGTAATGTCAACAGTGACTGACCACTGTGTTCATTGTCTCTGGTACAGTACACTTGCGTAGTACACCATGGCGGGAGGTCCCCTTTATGATTTAGTGTCACTTCAACCCCCCCAGATTCTCCTGGAATATTTAGAAGCCTTTGGCACATGTACACAGGGTTTCTTGTCGATTGGGAAACTTGTGGCTCTGATGTTAACATTGCCCATATACATCACAAGCTCTTATGAAGGTAAGGTAAGGTGAGTAGCTACCACTTCAGTTAGCAGTTGAAGGCCGTGGAGGGAATCGGTGGGTAAATTAACGCTGGTGGTTCCTTGCATAGGGACATATTGACGTCACCGAGGAGCATACCACACGACTTTGGAAAGGAAAACTCTAAGCCCCTCACTACGACTTGTAAATTGATTATTTGCCATCAGCAGTCTGTTGAGAGGGATTATGTTTCCCATCACCATCCTACTCCAAAGCAAAAACTGTGAATGCCGGACTATTTCTCCAAAAGGTCGTTTTACTTTTGACTCCCGACCTATGCCCACACAAACTGAAGAGTCCTGAAGGGCCTCCAGTGCCAGTGTTAATTCCATGCCAAGGTCTCTGCTGCCGCCAGAGGCCCGCGTGTAATTCAAGTTATAAGCTTTCAAGCAAAGTAAGATTTCTTTTCTGTATTATGTTTTACAGTGCAGGGAATTGAGTTATCGGTGGCATGACCGAAGTAATCCCAAAAACTCATTATCTGACGCAAGGCCTGGCTCCAGGGTCCAGAGGGATACAAGCACTTGATGGCACTTGTCCAGAAAAGGAGAAGCTAACCAGTTCAGGAGCAGGGATATCGAGAGAGAGGATCATGAGCAGGGATTGTATGTGCCAGAGGCGACTGCAGCCTGGGACGGTGTGTTGTCTGAGTGTGTATTCTGCTCACATGAGCAAGCAGATGTTATAATATTATAGAGTGTGTTTCAGACTTTCCCCAGAACAGGGTAGCGCATAGGGAGCCCCTTATTTCCTCAAAGCTGGTACTGCACGTTTTTTCTAATATCCTGAACACCTGTTACTCTGCTTAATTACATGGCTGCTCCATGGCTATAATGGTCAAACAGTCAAGGTTGTTTAGGAGTTGGTACCCCACAGTTATCGCCAAAGTCAATATTTGAATGTACTCTCAGATGCATTTACCATACAATTTTGTTCCATAACATAAATATTTTATATACATAAAATTGCACACCATTTATGTTTCTAGCCATAAAGGTTCTTGATGTTTGATCCAAACAAGAAGAGCGAAGCTTGAGCTCAAGTACCATAGGACAAATTTGGGACAATATGTCCTTTGCAGGTAACATTTGTCAATGCTTGGCAGCAGCCGTTTCAGCACTGTGGACTGCACAAGGAGATACTCTTTTTTAAGGTGTCACCTAGGCAGCAATTGCGCTGTCTCTTCGAGATGTACTGTATTCATGTGTGGACTTTAAGCTCTGCCCACTTTACGCCCATCTTTTCAATTGGCTCCCATTACTGTTCTTTCTAAATGGTGTCTTTTGATTGATTAATAGGCTTAGTAGTTCCTCCTTAGTACCTCCTTTTCCCTCTTTGTAATCTCCCATGAGGACTGCCCGTTGCATGTGTTGTTACTCAGTATGTTTTATTTACTGTTTGTGAGCACTATTTTCTTAATCACTTTCTCCTAGCTGCTGTTGCAGGCACAACAGGTTCTCTGCTCTCCGCTTCAGGAAACCAGAGTCCATGTGTTTTACATGGCTCAGCGTAGCACTCTATCATGGATGCCACGCTTTATCTTGCGGTGATGCTTCCTCCCTGCTCCATGCCTGCTGCCTTGTTTGATGCTTCCTCAGATTATTTTTTAGATCTCGCCTGGCGACGCAGCGTGAAGCGCTAGCGAGATTTATTGTTGTCGACTTGAGTTTGGAAGGGGGACAGGAGATGTGGACACGGACTAAGGACAGCAGTTGTGCACACGTACGGCGGCGTTACCACAACTCGTAGGACAGGAGATGTGCACGCGGCAGCTTGTGCCGCGTTTACACGCCTCCTGCTTCCTTGCTGAACAAGTCAGAAGACTGCAGATGTGCACCCACTAACTTGCGACGCATTACCACGCCTCGTGCGCTGCTGCGGGGGCCCAGTGTCGGTGCAGTGACACCTGTTCTGTGCAAGACAGGACAGAAAAATGCAGGTTAGTAAAGCGCCGCGGTGCATTACAACATGGGCCTTAGAAATGTCCTGTCTCGCCGAGCTCCTGGGAGGGGTTCACGATGCAGACAGTAGGAGGACTGCAGATGTTCACGCGCCAACTTGCGACGCGTTATCATGTCTCGTGCTTTCTCACAGCGTCTTTTTGAGCTTGTTCTTTTTAACATAGCGCAAGAGGCCGAGTCATAAAACCCCCAACCCTTCCATAAATAAGCGCTGGCCAAACAACTGTGCCTGCAGCCCACCCGTGCCCTCGCTCTTGGGACAGCCTCACCTTGCCTTTTCACCAAAGTGACGTTGATCACCTCGCAGCCTGACATCTCTATTTTGCGTCCCCAGGCTCCCTTCTCTGTTGCTCTAAACTCCACGCACCCACTTCCTCACTCTGTAGTCAACGAGGGACGGATGGAGGGCCGCGGCTTCTGCACACAATGACTTGAAAGCCCCCCTTGAGTAAAGTTTACTCGGCCGGGGCTGACAGAAGCTGTTTGCACGACGAGGTCGCGCCCACTGGTCCCTAACAATAACAAAGGCCCAACAAACAGGCAATTACACAGTTTAGCAGCAGGGCTTTGAAATGCTGCGCTGATCCTCGCTGTCACTCCTGTCTTCAAATTCCA
The DNA here is from genome assembly GCF_964204655.1 of Triturus cristatus. Lineage (NCBI taxonomy): Eukaryota > Metazoa > Chordata > Amphibia > Caudata > Salamandridae > Triturus > Triturus cristatus. The sequence goes on along the minus strand of NC_140590.1, from coordinate 719,172,031 downwards.
AAGCAGGCACAATGCCCATTTCCACTGCAGCTTTGGCAACTTCATTCACTTTTCCACACTCCCATCAATGAATCCCCACTTACATCGCACAGATTTATTGCCTTTCAAAGACTTCTACTAGATTTTTATTTATATCTGCCCGATTAGCTTTTAAGTGTGTTCTCCCCCACCTCTCCAACATGAGTTTTCCTATATTCACAGACTCACTCTCCCATATTAGTTTACACTCCCTTATGTTAGTTAATGTTACCTTATGTTCAGTCATGTAATGATATACCACGCCATGCTCTGACATGTAAGCTAATTTATGCTATGTTATTCGGGTTGCTTGTAAATTATTGTTTGAGCATATTATGCAGTTATATCAAAGCTTAGTATAATATGCTAAATTCATGGTATTCCTGTGTTAGAATATGTAATCATAATGATATGTTACATTTTATTTAATCGTATATGGTACATTATGTCACATAATTTCAGACAATGCTGTACTTGCCATTTTAGGGTTAGATGAGACTCATGTCAATTTCAGTTTGAACACTTTATCTGTAGGAATTTCCATCCAAAAAAGTAACATACATATCACAAATAAACATTTCATCCAGTTAAAAACATATTCAGGAATGTTAATAAAAGAGAGATTACAAATAGCAGCAGATTGTTAGAATGGTAAAGTGCCACGTGCCCTCACAGCATATTTACACAAGCATTTGCAATGCAATAGGTCTCGCATTTGCGAGAGTTTGAGCTATTGGCATTGTAAATGACAAAGCTTTTTATTTGTGTTTTGAAACCCTGCAATAAGGGCATAAACACACATTTTGTACTTTTAGTAGTATTTGCTTAGGAGAAGCAAGGCTGTTAGTAACTGTGCCTGTTTTACTGTCAGCCGTGCATTTCGCAAGCAAGGACTCTAAGTACAAAGTGCATATTTACACGCGCTTGCTGGCTTTTAAAATGCATAAATAAAAGGCCTTGGCATTTACAATGCCAATCGGTTAAACTCTCACAAATGCGAGACCTATTGCATTGAAAATGCTTGTTATTAGTTGCTTTTGCTTTATGCAGGCCGACCCCCTTACCCCACCCATAACACTGCTTGCCTGCCCCCACGACCCCTCCGAGATTGCTTATTGTTTTTTAGTTTACATAATATCAACAGCTTCTCAGTGGTTCACAATGTGTGTGTTGAGGCACCCTAGTGCGCCATTAAAAGTAGCCAGGGGCGCCATACCAAGCACTCTGTTTGGGAAACAACAGATACACGTCGTCACATAAACAAGCCAAATCTGCAGTTAGATGCTTCCTCCCAACGGCAGGCCGCCTCGTTTCATGCTTCACCACATTTCTGTTTTTAGGTCTCGCCTGACCCAGCGCATGCGCTGGTCCGGCGAGACTTATTGAGAGGGCTCCAAAAAGTGCTACCAGGCCAGCCTAGAGCTACAGTGCATGTGCGCGGGCGCGCGCGCTTTACCGCAATTACTTTCACTTTCGCGGCCGCACGGCCGCTTTGATGTTTGATCGTGCTCACGATCACTTTCACTGCCCCACCGCCGCTTTGCATAGCCAATAGGTCTCGCTTTTGGGACCTTATAAGTATTTAGTTATGCAACTGTTGCATGGCTAAACACTTATAAGGTCCCAAAGGCGAGACCTATTGGCTATGTCAATGCTTGTTTATCTTACTTTGGCTACTCTCAACAAGCACGATTTGCAGTGGGCGGGGCTTTAAGCAGATTCACTGTGCAAGTGTGAGTCCTAGTCGTGATGTTACTACACATTATGTGACGTAGGCATTGTCTTCTGGACTTCTACCGTGAAAAGTTAGCTGTAATCCTTGATGGAGGTGTATGCTTCCCCGCTTTTCTTGAACGCAAAACTTCTGTAACGTATTAATCAGCCTAACTTTGTGCGCAGGTCAAGGCTAAGCAAGTGTGTTTTCTCCCTGTTTCCACCATTATAAGTTATGTAATCCTTGATGTAGGTGTATGCATCCCTGCTTTTCTTGAGTGCAAAACTCCTGCAACAAATAATGTATAACTTTGTCCGTGTGGTCAAGGCTAATCAGGTGTGTTTTCTTCGCATTTCCACCGTGAAAAGTTAGCTGTAATCCTCGATGGAGGTGTATGCATCCCTGCTTTTCTCGAGCGCAAAAGGTCCGTAATTTATTAATCAGCCTAACTTCATGCATGTAGAGAAGGCTAAACAAATGTGTTTTCTCAGCATTTCCACCGTGCAAAGTTTGCTGTAACCCTTCATGGAGGTGTATGCATCCCTTCTTTTCTCAAGCACAAAACGTCATGTAGTGTATGTGACTAAGAGGTTCTTTCTCGTCATCTGTTACATTGAGCCGGGTGGCTGAGAGGAAGTGTGGACATGTTCTGTTGTTTTTTTTACACACTAAGATCACTGCCTGGCCTCACACTCTCTGAGGGACCAACGTGATGCCTATTAACAACCCGATCCAGATAGGAGCTTTGTCTGCACTGGGCAGGCCTGGCATGAATCTGTGTTGTACTCTTTCAGTTACAATTAAGTTAAACTTGTTACGTTTGGAGGTCTAGTATTATGGAACTGCAGGCTCGCGCCTGAACAAGATCTGCATAGTTATACAGGAAATAATCTCAGAGAGGCACTATCAACATAGCTGTTATGGTTAGCTCTTTGTGCCATTGGGCATGCTCCAAGGGTAAGAGACCTCACCAAGATTGTTTCCCGGTTCACTCCAGAAAGAGTTATTTCTCAGAGCTACATTACTTTGCAAGTGATGCTAATCGACGCTCCAAGGGTACGAGACCTCACCAAGATTGTTTCCCGGTTCACTCCAGAAAGAGTTATTTCTCAGAGCTACATTACTTTGCAAGTGATGCTAATCAACGCTCCAAGGGTAAGAGACCTCACCAAGATTGTTTCCCGGTTCACTCGAGAAAGAGTTATTTCTCAGAGCTACATTACTTTGCAAGTGATGCTAATCAACGCTCCAAGGGTACGAGACCTCACCAAGATTGTTTCCCGGTTCACTCCAGAAAGAGTTATTTCTCAGAGCTACATTACTTTGCGAGTGATGCTAATCAACGCTCCAAGGGTAAGAGACCTCGCCAAGATTGTTTCCCGGTTCACTCGAGAAAGAGTTATTTCTCAGAGCTACATTACTTTGCAAGTGATGCTAATCAACGCTCCAAGGGTACGAGACCTCACCAAGATTGTTTCCCGGTTCACTCCAGAAAGAGTTATTTCTCAGAGCTACATTACTTTGCGAGTGATGCTAATCAACGCTCCAAGGGTAAGAGACCTCGCCAAGATTGTTTCCCGGTTCTCTCCAGAAAGAGTTATTTCTCAGAGCTACACTACTTTGAGAGTGATGCTAATCAACGCTCCAAGGGTAAGAGACCTCACCAAGATTGTTTCCCGGTTCACTCCAGAATGAGTTATTTCTCAGAGCTACACTACTTTGCAAGTGATGCTAATCAACGCTCCAAGGGTAAGAGACCTCACCAAGATTGTTTCCCAGTTCACTCCAGAAAGAGTTATTTCTCAGAGCTACATTACTTTGCAAGTGATGCTAATCAACGCTCCAAGGGTAAGAGACCTCACCAAGATTGTTTCCCGGTTCACTCCAGAAAGAGTTATTTCTCAGAGCTACATTACTTTGCAAGTGATGCTAATCAACGCTCCAAGGGTAAGAGACCTCACCAAGATTGTTTCCCGGTTCACTCCAGAGAGAGTTATTTCTCAGAGCTACATTACTTTGCAAGTGATGCTAATCAACGCTCCAAGGGTAAGAGACCTCACCAAGATTGTTTCCCGGTTCACTCCAGAAAAAGTTATTTCTCAGAGCTACATTACTTTGCAAGTGATGCTCATCAACGCTCCAAGGGTAAGAGACCTCACCAAGATTGTTTCCCGGTTCACTCCAGAAAGAGTTATTTCTCAGAGCTACATTACTTTGCAAGTGATGCTAATCAACGCTCCAAGGGTAAGAGACCTCACCAAGATTGTTTCCCGGTTCACTCCAGAAAGAGTTATTTCTCAGAGCTACATTACTTTGCGAGTGATGCTAATCAACGCTCCAAGGGTAAGAGACCTCACCAAGATTGTTTCCCGGTTCACTCCAGAAAGAGTTATTTCTCAGAGCTACATTACTTTGCAAGTGATGCTAATCGACCCTTCAATCTGCTGCTGTACGTGCAGCCTTGCTTTGCCTGCTGTGATGTTCTTAAGGGCGGAGGATTGACGTTTGTTTGCGTAATATCAAGAGCTGCAGTAGTGGTAGGTGCGGCATCAGATACAAGCACTGCAGTATTAGAAAACCGAGCAGAACTTCTACTGCCAACCCTCTTCGGGCCAAGATATATAAACATGGTTAGCATATGCTTGCTAATGTATGATGATTAACCAACATCATTGCAGAGCTTAAATTCCCGGCGTGCGTTGCTGGCGGGGGGGGGGAGGGGGGGGGGCACCTTTTCACTTGCTTCTTAACTCCAGCACTACTAGTGGGGCAGACATCTCAGCATACATGTTAATACTGCCATATCAAGTAAGTGGTCTCCGTGTGTGCAGGTGAATAGTTACTGTCAAAATATTCTCCAGTGTTCGCACTTGTAAAGCGATCGGTATCTGTGCGTAGCTGCATAAACAAGTCCGGCTACGAAGCGTTAATTGCACAAACTATTGGCATATGTACACTAATGAAAAGAAACATTTAGCAAATTAATTTTCTCCTTGTGTCAAACCCAGCACATATACTCCTTAAAACTAGATTTTATTAAAAACATGCAGTCATTGACTTATTGTAAAGCCATATGAGCATTTGCTTTACTTTTCATCAAAATAATTCGTCACACATCTCGAATGTTGTGCATAATTTTGTATGATCTTCAGAATTCTGAAAAAACTGTTAACTTGCATAATTATTTTGTAGGAGACCCTTAAATGAACAGAAAAGAACTTTGCAGTACAGTACGTTTTGAGAATATCAGCTCTTTGCATCGTATTTTTTAACAAATATATTCTCTTTACGGGTCGCACACATTTGTTACCAGATGGAGTTTTTCTCCTTGCCTCACAAACTTTCCTATGAAAGCAATCTCCCCTTTCAACCTCCACCAACCCCCACCAATTTGAGTGTGTCCTCTTGACCCATAATCTGGCAAACCTTTGAAGGCTCTCCTACCTGTGCTCTCAGTCCACTGTGAAAAATTAAAGTTTTGTCCAGTCAGGAATGTAAACTTAAACTCTTATCTCCGCTCTATACTGCCTGCTCACACATACTAAGCACAATTTCTTTCCCGTGCAATTTCAAGGTTTCCGTCCCTCAATTCCACCCTCTCCTCCTCTTATTGAGATGTCTTCTGCATACACAGGTCCTTCCTCTTTATGCGTCTGTCGCCTGCTCTCCCCTTCTTTCTCTATTTCTCACACACTCTTTCTACTTCTCTTTATGGAGTTCATTCACCACTTCCAGCACAAACTACCTATTCCTCTCTCTTCCTTTCTATTTATTCTTTGCAGCTCTCACCCCATCTATTCACCATGCTGCATAATTCCGCTACACAAATCCACTCCACACAATTCCAATACAACCCACATACACCCACTACACTCCAAACCAAAACACATAGGTAAAAGACATTATCATTTACAACGTCAATAGCTCTAACTCTTCTAAATGCGAGACCTATTGCACTGCAAATCCTTGTTAGTATACCCATAGTCCGGACAGCATCCGGCCTACACTGCAATTCGGAAATGGCCCATACCCCTGTTGCATGGGTAAAATATATGGTACTGTAGTGCACTATGGGTGAATTATGTAGGTGCCCTTGATATTGAGCGGGCTCTGAGGTAGTATGATGGGGGCAGATTCAAGGGCTTATGCAAGGCTGGAATGTTACTTAAACTGCTTTAACATTCTAATCAATGTCTAATGAGGGGAAACCGGCAAGGCTGGGTGACGAACGTCTGCTCTCCTCACAAGTGGTGTCTCTGCTTTTTTATGCAGCGGTCGCTGTAGGCAGATGGACCAGACTTTCTCCGACTTCTTGTCATGGGCCGGGGTCACAATGCTCTTGGCAGACCCTGGCAGAAAGAAAGGTAAACCACTCTACAATCAAGTTATATTACCTGTGTGACTATGTGTGCTGCAGTCCGCGCCCCCTGTTGCAGATGCAGGCTCCTGCAGTCAGAAGGGATGGAGAATCAAGGATTCATTCCACTCCGACCCCCCAGGCTCTTCATTGTAATTCTGCTGCTCGAAATTGTATTTATGAGAACAATCAATTCTGCAAGCCAAGACCTAGATGACTTGGTAGGCAAATTCAGTTATCTGCAGCACCTTGGTAGCAGGGCCAAGACCCTTGAGGTGTATAGCACATTACTTCACAGATACAGACTCGCCCATCATCCTTCAGAGGACAGAACCCGTAACAGGCTTGGGAACAAAGTACAGGATCATGCTGGAGTGTTCATGTACTGGTTCTCCCTAATCCGTCAATTTCCAGGATGGACTGAGACTTCTGTCTTGACTTCACTGCTGTCTGATACTTGCTAGATTCTGATCTGTAGTCACGATGCCACCTACACAGAAAAGGCAGTGTATAGTAACATTCATATGGCACTTACTACCCCTGATGAGGCATCGAAGTGCTTTTTGGCGAGTAGCACACTACTCCGGAATCAAAAAAGAATTATTGGTGAATTAGTATAGGGAAATATGAAAATTCATTTGAGCGGTGGACATGCGAGTCTGTTATTTGGATTGAAAAAAATAAAGTGGAGGGATAGAAGAAAGAAGGGTTTGCATTTATATAGCGCTTGGTACCCCAGATGAGGCGTCAAAGTGCTTTTCAGCAAGTAGCACGCTGCTCCTGAACCCAGAACAGGATTAGTGGTGAATTAGTATAGGGAAATATTAAATTAATTTGAGCGGTGGACATGTGAGTCTGTTAGTTGGATTGAAAAGTATATTGGAAGGTTAGAAGAGGGAAGGGTCAAGAAAGTGTTTATTTGGAGATCATAGTAGCAGGAGGAGGTTTGGGATGAGGAGAGGGGAAGAGTCAGTTGAAAGGGTTTAGAGTGGCTTGTTTGGGAGATCTGAATAGTAAAAAAAGGTTTGAGATGGTTCATGGAGGGGTAGAGAAGGGAAGAGTCTTAAAATGGTTATTTTGGGGGGTCATAGTAGTAGAATGGGGTTTGGGATGAGTCAGAGACGAGGTAGAGATATATAGAGAGAGGTATAGAGTGAGCAATCGGGTAGTTCATTGGAGATGCTGAATTAGGAGTAAAGTAATAAATATAAAGATACATACGTACATGGAAGGTATATATGTATAAGTAAGGTAATATAACTAGATTTTAATTGTATTTTGTAAGCTCAGACTTTCAAGTGTTTCAGTACTTTAAGCTAATTTATTTGTTTTTATAGTTATTTTTTCCTTCAATAGTGAAGCAATTGTAGATGGATAGTCATGATAAAAATTAACTTATTTATGCACTGACCTATATACATGTTAAACATAGAATAATATAACTATAAGTAATATTTACATTTGGTGTAGCCCACCACGGCAAGATGGTGGACATAATCTAGTGTTGCTCCGTGCTTTGACCCACGATCCCACTGCCCGCCACCCACATCTGTGAGATGGATGACGCCCATTGCAGCCAGGTCGGGTGCGTGGGGCCTGAAGACCAAGGTGACTGCTTTGGGTGTCTGGAGGGCTGCTGTGGTCCGCCGAGCGCATCTGGGGTGGATGAGTCCACATGGAGGGTCGGGCACAGGACCCAACCTGGTGGATCTAGAAGTAGGCCCGGATGGAGCACCGCTAACTGACAGAGGCTTTAGCTGGGGGAGTCGTTATTGCTATGGACCCTGCTAGCCCCCTCTTACTTAGGAGGAGATTGGGGTCCATCGTCACTGCCCAGAAGAGACTGTGGGGGCCAGCAGGGCCTAATGTTGGACCGCCATGACGGGGCCTGTGACTGGAGTGGTGTTGCCTAAGGGCCTGGGTGGGGGCGGTGAGTGCGAGTAAACATCGGTGGAGGAGGGGCTGGGACTGGACACCGCCCTGGTCTCTTCCCGGTGGTGGGGTGGTTGTCCATCTCTTCCCCCCCTGCCCCCCCCGTTCTCATTTTTCTCTTCTTTTGGCGAAGGAGAGGCCTTCTTGTCTTCAGGGCACCGTCTTTGCTGCAGGGCCGGGGCCTGATCGCCAAGAAGCTGTTATTGCACAGGGGACGTCGGGGGTGGAGGCCAGAGGCCGGCACCCCCTCGGAGGAGAGCCTCGCTGGGCCTCAAGTCCACCTTAGCTGTGTGGAGGAAAGACCCGGATCGCTCGAGCCCTTCTCCTGGCCACAAGTCCCTGGCCCATCTAGAGAGGTGAGGCAGGTCCTGTAGTGGAGCCTCCCACCCCCGCCCATTCTGCATCACCATGAGGGCCTGTATTGTTCACGACACTGTCCCTGCTCTACCTGATGTCAATGCTGTGACTCGAGGGAGGCTCTGCGTGGTTGTTAACTGCTCATGCCTCACTCATTACCAGCCACCCACATATTGATGCGAGATGAGGCGGGTCTTTTATCATGGTGACTCTGGCACATGGACTTTTTCCACGCCTGTTGTAATATACTTTGAGTTTAGGACCAGAGTCCGTTTACCACCAACCCTGCACCAGCTAACTTCCATCGAAGTGGTCCAGTGGCATGCTTTACACCATCATCCAGTCCTGGCCTTTATCTAACATCTCCCTCCATTTCCAAAAATTGTTAAGTTGAAGCTGGCTATAAAGCGGAGACAGGCATAAATGGGACATTGGTCCACTTAAATGTTCTAGAGGGTGGCCAACTAGAGGCCTGGAAGGCAGCCATCTGGAATGGATCACTGCCTCTTTAATTTGATTTCTATTTTCTGTGAACTGTTTAAAATGGGGTCACAGGGAGACAGCAGGAGAGGCAATCTAATGATACAAACAAAATTCAACACAAGAATTGTGTTTGCATTCAAGAGAGATGTTTTTTCTTTGCAGTTCCAAGAGGTGTGGCTGTTTTTTAGACCATTAGTGTTTACACACTTGTCACATTCTGTAAAAAAGATAACAGCACCCCCTGTTCACATTACAGGTGGGCCTCAACAATGTACGAGTCAGGGGTCATTCCGTCCCATCTCTCTCTACCCCATAGCTCGTGCATGAAACGACAGCTAATGGGCTTGCGATTTGGATTAGTCCTTATAAAACGCTATTGGTATGGACGAAGTAGTCTGGATGACTCAGACAGACAACGCCACCTCTGTGCAAAAGGAGAGCAATCATTGATGCATGTTCTCTGCATCTATGATAAGTTTCTCCTGTTAAGGCAATTTTGGCTTCGACCGGTATGGTGCCTTTTAAATGTCAGGACCTGTCGAGGCACCTTTAAAAGCCTGTCGGAGAGGCGATTCAGCGCAGCTAGACGCTCGATTTGAGAAATTTATGAAATTGGTAGCTGCACTGTCCACATGTCTGAAACGTATGGCAGTGGCATGCCTTTGCTTATGCTCCGTCACCCAATGGTCACATTGAATACAATTGCAATTTAGACTCTCCATGTACTTTTATCCTGGTTTGTTCGCCCTAAATTGGCAGGGTATGCCCAGACGTGAGTCCCTTGCTAATTTTGCCACTGGATTCATTCTGGCCTGGCTGATGAGGGGTGTTACCCCGAAACCGGTCCCACAATGGTTGTTTCCGGTCCAGGGAAGACATGGCTTGGCAGTTCGGGCTGGACTGTTCCCAAAAGGAACAGGGTCAAGGCTGATGCTAAATCCCAAACAAAGCTCTGGGCAATAGCAGTACTGAATACAATTTAAATAGTATCCCAATGGATCACTGTGTTGGTTCCTGCTGAGTTGCATGACCCATCACTGTAAAAATGTACCACGGCGGCCCTAGACAATATTGTGCAAATCCCTTTTTCGGCGGAGATGTGAAGATAATTAGTATAGGTGGATAAAAGCAGACAGTGAAGAACCATGAAAGATGGGGAGAGAGAAGGAGGAAGGACAGGTGGGAGGTAGAGCTGACGGATAGAAGGGATGGTGAAAAAGGAAGAGCAACTGGGGAAATCAGATACATTGAAAGGAACGAAGGAGGTGGAGAAGGGAAGGAGAAAAACAGAGGGATGGGAAGGTAGTTAAAGTGGAGAGAGAAGTAAGAAAAGTACATAAAGGAGAGAAAGGGAATAGTAAAGACAGTCTGGAAGAAAATACACAGGAGTGGGTGGGGGAGCAAGAAAGGAGAGAAGGAGAAGCAAGCAAGAGTGGATATCTCTGCTGTCTAAAGCCAACACTAACTAAAAAAACAAAAAGGGAAACTGGAGTAACATCTGGCGTGTAGGATTCGCAAGGCTGTCTCTACTAATGTCTAGGTCTTCTGTCTAATAGAGGGTCTCGCTAGGGGTGAATTGTCCGCTAACTAGGTGGGTTTATACTGTCTTACTACATGCTTGAGCCTAGAGCATAATGTTGGGGTGGGATATACTTTCCAATGCAAATCAGGATTTGTCTTGGAAAGCTTCCTAAAGTAACACAAAGTTGCACTATGCAGTATTTTGCATCAAGGAGGGGTTCCATGTGAAGTAAATGGACATGCCCGTGCAACCACAAATGGAGTTTGATGGGATATGCGCCAAAACCTTAACGTCGCCTTGAGACAGACATATCCTTATATTAGTATCAAAGGAAGGTATTTGCACTGAAGAGTCCCCTTCCAGTCCAAAACCTATGCTTTAGAGCCACAAAGTTTGGTCTGTAGTGTAACCGAGTGCCAGATAGTTGGCAACAGGGTGGCAGTTTGGTGGGGGAACGGGCGAGGGTGATTGTAGTGGAAGCAGAGCACGTAAATCTAGTGGCTATAGTGCACAAAGGAAAACAAGAACACCTAAGCTCAGTCCCGGCTTCCCCACTTCATCAAACTGTGTGTTCATAGACAACTGTCTCATTCCACTTTCCCCTCATTTTCTGGATGTGCACTGTACAAAATCCTCTCGTGTTTGATTTAACAAACTAAAATGTTGTTCATGTGTAATAGCAATCTAGGCCACCCAAATGGTGCCCATAACAACTGACCCGCCTCCCAGTTCATCACTGGCACGGTTGTCTGGATGGGGGAAGCATCAATGTCTCTAAATTCATATTTGAAAGCCATCACCTCCAAAAACAAATACCTCACAAAGCCACACACTGATATGATCTGATATATTAAGATGAAACGGTTCTGCATTTCTGCATTTTAGAATTATAAAGACACATAATCATATTTGTATTCGTTTGCTACAAAACGTCTTAAACAATGATGGTGTTCCCAAGGTTAAGCGGTGCAGGACACCCTAGTTACTTCCTTTGTTTAACTTCAATTAACCTTTAACTACATGCTTATAAGTTTATTTAAAACATGTTTAATATTGGTTCTGAGTCGAGTAAATAGCAGCCCAATGTCTTCAAGAAGGGTCGCGAGGGAGGAAAAACACAGAAGGGAAAACATCCTCCAGATATATATGGAAGAAGAAATTTGAAGAAACAGATCAGCAGTTGATACAAAGATAAGTAAGTACGTTAAAGTACCCAGGACTGAGTATTGAAGAATCCGGTATCAGGAAACGTGCTATAGAAACTTGGAAATGTTTCTTGAATTCAAGGAAAATCCTGAGGAATAACCTATGGGATAAGCATATAGAGCAAGGGGCACAGAACATGACAAAAAATACTTCTGGCTGCGCTGCAGCACATATTTCCATGATTCAAGCAGTCTTCTAGATTAGCGATTCTTAACCCGTGGTTCGAGGACTCCTAGGGGTCTGCCACGCCAATTCAGGGGTCCGCAATGCCTATTCAGGTGGTCCACGACTGCTTAGAAAATTAAATAATAATAACAGCTTAATAAACTGTACATACATAAAGAAGCAAAATTGGAAATTAGAAAATTTATAATGTTCTGTAAATGAATTTGAAATAGGGGCTAAAATTAAGTTGGTATCCTTGGATTGATTTGCAGGAACATTGCAAGTTCATCAAACAGATTTTAATATGGATGATGGGTGCTCTCAATTGAACTAAATAAAGCTCCAACCTTCCCATTAAAACTGAAATCTTTTTTTAAATGTGTTTAATTAAATACAATATTTCATCAATTGCGTATTTGATGAATGCTTGTGTCTGTATTTCTTTGTATTGTTTTGCAGTTCAAATCATTGAAATTGCTTAGACTGGTGTCATCCAATTTCCAGTAATGACTTAGCTGGATCCTGGGCTACAGTAATGATTCAGTGGGGGTTCTCGGGTTCCAGTGATGATATAAGTTGGAGTCCACAGAAGTCAAAAGGTTAGAATAACTATTCTATCCAAAATAAGTAGGAAGGGACTCCAAAGGAAATATAGGAGCCTTCTCAGATTTGGAAACGGTCGTAGGAATCCACTATGCCCAGAATCTTATATTTTAAATCATATAGTCCAGCTCCGCCTATCTCTGGAGACCTATGGGGCATGGAAGATTCCATAAAATATGAAGTGACTTCACAGGAAATACAGGAACTATCTTGGATTGGAAAGCAACCATAAGAATCCTCTTCACCCACCTTCTTGGATTGTGAATGATGTAGTTCAGCTCTCCCTCTGCCTGGAGAGCCATGGGACAGAAATGACTACATGGGGGATTTAAGAACATAAGTAAATAATTTCCTGAAATAATTAGGGTTTTCCCTTCGATATCCCTTACAGAAGGTTAAGCTTTTAGGGGAAAAAGTTGTGATTATCCACGAACCCATCTGGCAACTCCACGAACCTGCAGCGCTGTTATGGTGTTCTTGGTGGCACAACAGAATTTCTGCAACAACAAAAAAAGGAGTCTTGATTAAGCCTTAGTGTTATAAAGAAATGATTCATTGAAGCACAGTTTGGATGCTCTTTATATCTTTGGCTAGGGTCTTTGTCTACAGTCACTAGCCAATAAAGCAAAAGGAAACCGGCATTCCAGGCTTGTCTCCTTTGTTGACATGGTTTGGCACGCTTTTGGATGTCCTGTGTAAATTGCATCCTGAGTTGTCCTTGCACCCCTGCTGATTTCCACAATTTTCTTATTGAGAGGCAGGAATGTTGATAATATCTTTCTCTAGAAAAGAACCAACTGCCTGGGAGGCAGGAGTCTGGGACAAAGGCCTTATTTTCTCACTCCCAGTGGTGAATCTTTGTTTCTCCAGTTTCAGCTCCTTAACTCTAGGGCCAGTTTCTGCTAGCTCAAAAAATCACTTATTTTGTTAATTTGCAGTGGGAATTTAATTTAGCCATAATCATTTGTTATTTTAACCTTTTTTGGGATAGAATTCAAAATTAATAGAAATCCTTCAGGATTAAATCACCATCTTAACTAGCTACCATATTCTCTTATGGTTCAGGTGTTTATGAAGTCATTATTGTGAAAAAAAGTACCAGCTGCAGAGGGTTCTCCTTTCTGTTTTTTGTAGGGTGCAGGTAGGTGACACCTTCGCTATTCAGACATGGATGTGCAACTACTTTTTAATGCTAACTTGAAGCAAGAGTCGAGTTACTTATTTTACGGAAAACTAGCATCGCTGCCAAGATCGCTTCTGGCCTTCATCCCTGGAAACCTATCAGATGTCATTGGTTACGGTCCAATTTCTTGGTATACTGCTAGATATCGAGAACTCCCAAAAGGCCCAAATCAGTGCAATGACCTACTTATGCTTTCACAAGCTATAAGTGCTGGGGGAAATTCTGCCATTCCTGCTCAGAACATCTGTTGCCGTGATCCTGGATCACATAAAAGCATGAGTATTTATCTGGACCTACCACAATCTGCTGAAACACTAGCAAATTCAACATTTTGTAGCGTGAATGCAGTAGATTTGAAAATATTTCACCATGCTAACGCTGTCAAACATTCTCTATTTTGGCCGCTGGTAAAGTAAACAATATATTTCAAAAGTACAGTACTGATAAATCTCTTTTTAAGGACAGATTTTCCAGATACCTCACATGTAGATCTCTCGCTCCAACTCTGGCTTCTTGCTCTATCTCCCCTGGATGTCAAATGCAGGCAGGTCTCTCCGAGACCCCAGCCAATAAGTGTAGGATGAGCTTCTTATCAACCTGTATAGGCTGCACAATTGCCTCGTTGAAGAGATTTTTATTTTGTTAAGTCACCTCTCGTTTTAAGGGGGTTCATGTTGTTAAAGATGGCACTTGAGATTCCACTAGTGCAAGATGCTCATTGAAGTGAACGTTTGTGCTCAATAAATAATAAATAGAAATAAGATTCAGCCCGAGGTACAGTTATCAGTAATGTGCCCCAAGCATAGTTTATATAATTCTCGCCCACCATCCAAGTAGTTCCCATGCATTTAGACTTTAGTTACCTCCAAGAGACATTCCCTTCACCAGCAGTACGTTGGTACTGCTGGCACTATCATACAGAAGAGCTATCTTGACAGCCCTCACCATTAGTGTACCCTTGATAAAAGGAGTCAGACTCCAAATGAAAACAGATGGAGCCATTTGAGTAGTAGCTTGAAAACTTCAAACTTTTTGAGGGCATCTTGTTTCCAAAAGCGTTGCTTTTCTCCTTTGTTGTGGGCACTGGAAGTATTCAGAAAGTTATGTAAACCTATAGGCACCTGTCCATTGCCGTCAAATGCCCTTTGATTACTGCCTGGTGCTGTAATGCTGTAACTCATGTGGCTGTAAGTGCTGACGCAAGGCCTTCAATGAACTCATCTAGTGCTAATGCAAAGCCCTACAGGTCACTCTCCTGTTGAGAACTTCTTCAGAGCCTATCCGGACTTGTCTCAAGACCCTCAGGTGATTTTCAGGTACTGTGAAGAAACCTTAAAGATGCCTTTTCTGTTGTGTCACTTTGTCTTGATGTGCTGCAACTCAGCCCTACGAATATTTTGGTCTTGCCTCCAATACTTTCAAAGGCTTTTCTTGATGGTTAACAAGCACTAAAGGCGCTTGTCTGCTGTCAATAGGTCCTAAAATGTATTCATCTATATTTCCTGCCGTGTTGTTGTCACTAATCCCTTTTGGTGCTCGTCCTGTGCTGCACCGGGCCCCGTTGATGCTTATTCAGTGTGATCAATGGCCATCGAAGATGTATGAGGTACAAAAGGGGGTGGTGATGGACGGAGCATCAGAACCAATCAAACACTCACACCCAGTCAACAGATCTGGGTTTGATCCATCACCGTTCTTTAGCCCACTCTGCCACCCCAGTTCAGACATGGCCATATGCAAATCAGTCTGACCCTGTGCCTCATGGGAACAGTCCAGCCCGAACTGCCAAGCCATGCCTTCCCTGGACCGGAAACAAGCTTCCTAGGACCGGTTTCTGGTATTTCAGCCGTCTTCAGCCAGCCTGCTTGAATCCAGTGGCAAAGTGAGCAAGGGACTCACGTCTGAGCATACCCTGCCAACTTATGGCGAACAAAGCGGTACAAAAGGGGGTGGTGATGGACGGAGCATCAGAACCAATCAAACACTCACACCCAGTCAACAGATCTGGGTTTGATCCATCACCGTTCTTTAGCCCACTCTGCCACCCCAGTTCGGACATGGCCATATGCAAATCAGTCTGACCCTGTGCCTCATGGGAACAGTCCAGCCCGAACTGCCAAGCCATGCCTTCCCTGGACCGGAAACAAGCTTCCTAGGACCGGTTTCTGGCATTTCAGCCGTCTTCAGCCAGGCTTGCTTGAATCCAGTGGCAAAGTGAGCAAGGGACTCACGTCTGAGCATACCCTGCCAACTTATGGCGAACAAAGCGGTACAAAAGGGGGTGGTGATGGACGGAGAAGCAGAACCAATCAAACACTCACACCCAGTCAACAGATCTGGGTTTGATCCATCACCGTTCTTTAGCCCACTCTGCCACCCCATTTCAGACATGGCCATATGCAAATCAGTCTGACCCTGTGCCTCATACCCGAGTGGGACGGGTATGCTCAGACGCGAGTCCCGTGCTCTCCATGCCACTGGAATCAAGCTATCCTGGCTGAAGAGGGGTGAAACCCCGAAACCGGTCCTAGGATGCTTGTTTCCAGTCCAGGGAGGACCTGGCTTGGCAGTTCGGGCTGGACTGTTCCTATGAGGCACAGGGTCAAGACTGATTTGCATATGGCTGGGTTCAAACTGGAATGGCATGGTGAGCAAAAAAACGATGGATTTAGGCCCAGATCTCTGTACTGGGGTGAATGTATGACATTGTTCTGCATTCTGTCCATCAATTGTTGTTTTTGCATCGAAGATATATGACCAGTGTTGTCAGTAAACCCCTATTGTTTTCTTGTTAGCGCTTTCAGTCAGCCACTGGTGCCATGCTGGAGAGTCCTGAGCTTCTGCAGCATCTCTGCACGTGAAGTGAATCCAGACATCTCCTGAATTGGTCCTCCTGCAACCAAGAGTATCTTGGTTTCTCACACTTCCAATGGGAGAGGATACTCCAGCTATTTATCATTTAAAGAGGTGTGAGGTAAAAGCATTACCAGCGCAGAAGCGAGCACCACTTTCCTACTGACCTGATCCCACCACTCTACTGACCTGATCCCACCACTCTACTGACCTGATCCCACCACCCTACTGACCTGATCCCACCACCCTCCCACTAGCTTAACTCACCTACAGCCTACAATACCAAAATGTCGATCTCATTTATGAGGGCCTTTCCTGCAGAGGCTGTTAACTGTCGGGAGCAAGTAGCAGAGAAGTGATAAGGCATGTTCTTAACACCGGTCAAAGAATGGTGCTTTGTCTGTGTGGTTAGACGTAACTCTGTAGTTCTCTTCGCTTTCCAGTGGTTGCTGCAGTTGTTCAGTCACTCCTAACTGATGCAAGATGGTGTGAAGGATGGCACTAAAAGTAATGTAACACAGATTTTCACAATTAATAAAAGTCAATTCCAGTCAGGGGTGATGAATTTTTAAAAATATTTATTATACATTCACATAGAACACCGTTTAATGCAATTGTCTAGTGAACACCAGAATTCTCGAGTCTGCATGCTTAATTAGTTATGTTTCCAAAACGGCTTCCCATTACATAGCATAATCCAACAAGGATGGTCGCTTCCACCAGCTCGTCCCTTCATAGAAATGAGTTCTGCTTCTAATGTTGCAATGTGGACCTTACGCAGTCACTGTCAATCTAACAAGAGACGCAACTAACTATCTTGAAATGTAGCACTGGTGGCAAGACCATTCCTTGGACACTGTAGCATCTGCCGAGGGGAGGGGAAGGTCTAAGGTCATTTGGAGATTTGAGTGAGATTCTGAAAGTAAGGTTTTCTGCTGCCCTGGGTACAATCTATACCAGTTGTAATAACTTCTTTCAAATTTCCCTGGGCTCTAGTACCACCTGTGATCAATAGGCCCCGTGCAGTTCCTATATCACAAACTGCTGTTCGCAGACAGGAAAAGAGGGCACTGGGAGCTTGTTCCTCAATCCTGGTTACCACCTGCTAAGGTTAATTTTCTAATACAATGGGATCCAGGGGTAGGTTTGAAAACATGATTTCACTTGGGTTCTTTCAGTCCTCAGGCATATCTTAGTTGTTCGGGGATCCAGGCTACTTGGATTGATTTCCAAGGTCATGGAAGTCTCTAATTCAGTGTCTGGTGCAGCATAGGTGATGGTCTTTCTACATAGCACCGGGAATAAGTTGTCATACAAGTCAGTAGGATCCGCACCCTCTCGTTTGCAAGAGGGCCTTCACTCCAGACTGAAAGCCAGTCAGACGGAGGCGTGGAAAAGGGCTCTCCTGCGGTATTAGTTGATCCTGGAGAGTAGGTTGGTGGAAGTTATGAAGCAATATCTCTGTGCATCTTCAGAGCTGTCATCTGCACTTTGTTATTAGTTGTTCACCTTGATCACTGAACTCACTCCTCCATTTTCACTTTAACTCATTCCTGTGCAACTTTTCATGGTCTTTGCTGTAGAGCCAGTAGGAGGGAGGGCCCTGGACTGCTCACAGGCATGTTTGGTGTTTTTTTGAGCTAGACAGATCAGTCCCTTAAGCAGACATCTTCCACTGTAGGTTCATAGGCCTATCCTTTCTTGGACTTAACCTGCGGCCAGTGCATCCGGCACATTGCCTCGAGGCACCCGCCTCATCTCTCTCCCCTTGGTCTCTCTGTGTGACTTTTGTGACACCTTTCACAGTCTTTCCGCCTTTTCTATCACTTAGATTTTATTTGCATTTTTTACTTGTTCATTGTGCCATCTCTCTCGCTCTTTGTGCCTTCTCTCTCTTTGTTCCTTTTCCTCTTCCTCTCACTCTTCCTGCGACTTTTCTGTGCCATTTCTCTCACTCTTTTTGCCTCTGTGACATTTCTCTCACTCTTTTCTCACGCTCTGTGACTTTTCTGTTTCTCTTGCTCTTTATGACTTTGTGCAATTTCTGTGACTTTCTCGTGCAGTTTCTCTAGCTCTTTTTGACTCTTTGTGACATTTCTCTCACTGTTTTCCCACTCTGTGACTTTTCTGTGCCCTTTATTGTTCTCTTTTTGACTTTTTGTTTCATTTCCGTCACTCTTTTCTTACTCTCTGTGTGCCGTTTCTCTTGCTCTTTATGCCTCTTCGTGCCATTTCTGTGACTTTTCTGTGCCATTTCT
Organism: Triturus cristatus; assembly: GCF_964204655.1. Taxonomy (NCBI): domain Eukaryota; kingdom Metazoa; phylum Chordata; class Amphibia; order Caudata; family Salamandridae; genus Triturus; species Triturus cristatus. The sequence continues at coordinate 719,153,380 of NC_140590.1, read as the reverse complement.
CTCACTCTTCTCACTTTCTTCGTGACTTTTCTGTACGGTTTCTCTTGCTCTTTTTGCTTCTTGAAGCCATTTCTCACAATCCTTTTCTGACATTTGCCATCTCTCAAGCTCCTCTGCACTCCTTTCCAACCTTCTCTGCATCCCATTCCTCCCCCACTCCTTACCTGCTCCTTAGCGCCTCTCTCCTTCACCGCTGTCGCACTCTTTCTCAGATCCGCCCACCACCCCCTGCACTCCTCCTCCCCTCCCAAAACCTACTTAAGGGCCAGCACAGCACAGATGCATGCAGTGGTAACACCAGAGGTGTGCCAAAGGCAAGGCCGTTGGGGTCTTGACCATGCCCATCGCCAGAAAACGTGGCCCCCCACCCAGCAATACCCCTCTACTGTCCTTCGCGCCTTGAGCTCTGGACACCCCACGACCCTCTGCTAATGCGCCAAACCACACAACATGGAAGGAGCCTTCATCTGCTCCCTCGGTTGTTTTTCCTGTACCACGGTGCCTCCAACACCAACCAAGAACATATCAACTACACCTACCCATACACACACACTCAAACACCTAGCAACAAAAACCCACACCTCCCACCACCAATAGCGTGCATGTTTCTGAACACCTGCTCACTCAGCAAGTATGCCACAGAGATCTTGGACCTGCTGAAAGCTGCTGCCCTGGTCCTCCTTTTCCACACTGAAACATAGTTGACCACAGCTTCAACGACCGACATCGCCACCGTCATCCCTGCAGGATACACGATCTCCTGGCAAGTCCACCAAAACAGGCCTGGAGGAGGAATCGCCATTGTCTACTTAGACACCTTTATCTACATAGGCACTTTCATCTTAGCCATCTCTGTTGATGATGGATTAAACTACATAGAGCACCTCAATTTCAAATTACAAATCACAGCACATTTAATCCTGGGTGGGACCCTAGTATACCATTTCCTATGCCCCTGAGCCAACTTTGCATACAACATCACAGACTTTATAAACCCCAGCCCCCCCACCCCTCAGTCTTCAACACTAGCGCTTTCATCCTACTTTGGAGGCCTCAATTACTATCTTGAAGACTGGATCAACCCCATCTCAGCTGCCCTTCTTGACAACCTTGGGTACCAGGGACTAACACATCACAGAGCCCACCCACGCCATTGGACATCCTAGTTCCTGTCTTCACATCTTTCAACAAAATTACGATCAACACCCCAAGGCCCGCCACCTGAGCAGACCACGCCATAGTGAGTTTTAGAATCAACATCCGTCAAACCTGAAGAGCCCCCACAGCAGGCCCAGCACACTGACACAAGAGCAACAACAGAGGTGAACTTGACCACTACCAAATACAAGAACAAACTGGAACTCAAAGGCATCCTGTCATGTGACATCAAGAACTTCAACAAGTGGATCACCAACTGCTCCTACAATCTGACCCCCATGAAATGAAGCAACATTGCAAAAACCAGAGCACAAGTCAGCTGGTACACAGAAGACCGCTAAATGACCAAGCAAAACTGCAAGCAACTGGACCAGAAATTGTGAACCAGCAAAGGGATGTGAAAAAAGTCGCCTTTAAAGCCGCCTAGGGGAGGTACCACCAGCTCATCTGAGAAACCAAGAGGAAGGCCCTGGTCGAATGAATAAAAGCCAGCTCCAGCAAAAGCAAAGAAATCTTAGCAATTGTCAAAGACATTACCACACCCACAGCTCTTACTGGAAACATCATCCCATCAAAAGATCTGTGCAACAACCTCTCGACCTTCTTCTGCAGCACAATCAAAACCACATGCAGCCTCCTCCCCCATAACCGGACCCCCTGGCCCTCTCCAGAGATCTCCCATTGATGAAAGAAGACCATACAATCACCACATGAGACACCATTAGCACAGAGAAATCCACAACAATCATGAAGACCATTCACTCCGGGGCTCTCGCAGACCCCTACCACGCCTTCAACAACGGAGTAGTCCCTGTCACTGAGCCCCTCTCCCATATCCTCAATACATCCATCAGTGCAGCCACCTTCCTGGAGCCATAGAGTTACGCAGCTGTCAACATCCACCTTAATAAATCCTCAGATGACCTGACCAAACTTGCTAATTGCTAAATGATATCCCTCCTTCCCTACACTGCCAAAGTCTTGGAAAAAAATTCAACGAGCATCTCGCTGACCACCTTGCCAAACACCAACTTCTTGACACCATTCAATCAAGATTCAGACCCCCGCTGACTGACGTCATACAAGCTCACAATATAAACATCTTCGTTTACACCGATGACACGCAACTGATACAGTCTCTCTTGGACAAAACACCCAACACCAGGAACACATTCACCACATGCATGACAGAAGTAGCCACCTGGATGAAATCCAATTCCCTGCAATTGAACTCCTGCAGGACCGAGGTAGTAATCTTCTGGAAGGATGTCTTGCCATGGGACTCCACCAGGAGGCCCACAGACCTTTGACTAACCCCCATGCCCTGCTGACAAGCAAGAAACCTTGGAATTAACATAGACAACAAACTGGACATTACCGCCTAACTCAGTGCAGTGGTCTCAGTGTGCTTCAACAGACTTAGGATGCTGGAGAAAATCTTCAGGTGGCTACCAAATAACACCAAGAAAACTATCACCCAAGCCCTCGTCAACAGCCGACTAGATTCTGGAAACACCCTGCACTCAGTGATTATCAACCAACTCAGAAGAAGGCAGCAGTCTGTCCAAAATGCAGCAGCCAGAGTAGTCCTCAACCTCCTAGGACAAGCCCACCTCACACCACACCTTAGGGACCACCACTGGCTCCCGAAACACAAACACGCACTCTTTACACTTCTCACCTACAAAGCTCTCAGCAACACTGGCCTTGCCTATCTGAACAGCTGCATTCACTTCCACCAACCTTCCAGACACTTCCACTGTGTCGGTCTCTCACTCGCCCACACACCACACATTTACAAAAGTAGCACAGAGGGCTGCACCTTCTCTTAACTGGCACTTAAAGCCTGGAACAACCCCCATAACACATCAAAGCATTCTCTTTTCTTGACTTTCGCAAGTAGCTGAAGACCTTGCTTTCTGAGCAAGTCCCCAGGGCTGGCCTTACACTCCTTCTTCAGAGCACCTGGATATGTTCATGGGTGATTAGCTTGCTATAAAAACACCAATAACCTAACTGCCAAAAAGGTAACTGAAGTACTAGCACAAAATCTCAGAGTCCGAAGACTAGTGTAGCTCTCAACAATGGAGAAAGGAATCCACTGTTTGTTCTGTTCTTAGGAGGGCAGAGTAGGGATCCGTCTCCGATCAAGTATTGTACTTCTCAATTTCTAGGCTATCGGCCTTTCAGCAAGAGCCCTTTTTGGTCTGTTTCATAGGAAAATCTGCAGAGGGGACTTCTTTGGGCTGGAGCCTTAATATCTATGCCCACTTACAAGCCAAGTATCAGAAAAACAAGTTCAAGTTCTTATTAGGAGTTCCTATTGCTGGCAGGATGTGGAGAAGACTCAACGATAAGATAGCCTTCCAGAGGCCTTCTGTGAGATGGTTCAATAACAAAACGGAGCCCTTTCTAAAGAGTGTGCTTAGGGTCGTATTCACCAGTTGGCCTCTCAGAGAGAACCTGACTAGCTAAAGGGAGAGTGCAGCAATTCTAAAGACATCTACACTCATATAAGTGAGCAAAAGTGTTACTCTGTGAGGGAATGCGGCACAAAGGGACAGTAGATCTTGTGGCCAGAGTACAGTAAAAGATTGCACCCCAGTTATCAACACTGCAACGATCAAGGCAATACAGAAAGAACAATTGATGGACAGAATGTTGAACAATGTCAAACATTCACCCCAGTACCGAGATCTGGGTCTAAATCTATAATTTTTACGCTCCCCATGCCATTCCAGTTTAAACCCAGCCATATGCCAATCAGTCTTGACCCTGCGCCCCATGAGAACAGTCCAGGCCATGTCTTCCCTGGACTGGAAACAAGCATCCACGGACCAGTTTCGGGGTATAAAAAAGGCTAGTTTGACTCCAATGGCATGGAGACTAGAGCACGGGACCCACGTCTGGGCATACCCGTCCCAATCGGGGTGACAAATGCAAGAATAACAATTTATGCAATCAGTTTGATAGCCCAGTAGGGTGGCATCTCACTGGAGGAGTTGAACCGGAGTGAGAGTTGGAAGACTTTGGGTGCTGCACGAACATGCAGAATGCAACTCTGCTTAAGGCAGGACAAAGTTGATACTTGTGTGGTCTGCAGGGTTAAAACCACCAGGAGAAAAAGGTGCAAGCAGTTGTCATTTCTGAAAGGAAAATAAGCAAACCAATACAAGATGGGACAGCTGTTGCGTTGAACGCTTGACTTCTGTTTGTTAGTCCTCTACATCACTCTGCACAAGTGAAAGCTGTGTTGGGATGCTGAAGGGGCTCTGGACATCGTTAGATGGCGGGGGGGGGCATTCATGAACCCTTTTTTCTGCTGTGTCACACTTGACAAGACGTGTGCCGTGGGGGAGTGGGATCAAAGTTGTTGAACAGATTCTGTGTACCCACCAGGCAGGCTCACTATTTGAGCTGCTCTTTGTTGGTAGCTTGGTCAATTGTCCACCATGGTTCACTAGTCAAGCTCTTGTTGCATCACCACAGTTTTGAGAGGACTATCGTGAAGCTCTGGGGATGATTCTGAAATAATCCTTTCACCTCTGGGCTGCAAACGTGGACTTTAGGTCAGGGTCCAGAGATGGATTATCTCCCAGCTTTATACTAGCTGTAGAAGAATTGAAAAACATGCAGTCCAGTGTTTGGAAAGATGCACAGCCACCATTATTTGCAGCCTCACAGTACCTGAAGTGTGCCCTGCCCCTCCCAAGTGTCGATCAACCGGCAGCCTCCTCGCCATGCTTCTTTCTTCTGGGCTCTGGGAACCTCCAGGGCACATAATTGCATAACAGCAGACTTGGCTATTTGGTTCGTCACCACTGTTCCTGCGCTACTGTGTTGAGCGGCCTGGAGCCCATTAGCTCCCCACTCATCCTCTACTGTGGACCGTGTTGACACTGCCCTGAGATACGATACTAGAGCAATCCAGAAGCCATTTGACCAGCCGCTCCTAGATGCGCTGGGGGTTGGGTGCCTACGGCTGCCACTGGCCCTCCTCACTTCCACCTTGATTGCTGCTTAAGGGTTAAAGCCCCTGTGAGGATTGCAGTTGGCCAAGACATCTGTTGGGACATTTATCACCCCTGGATGCCCCGCAGCCTCCTGCTTCTTGTGCCTCTCGCTGCTAGGGCGACTCCGTCAGCTGGATGATCCGCCTCTCCGTGATACGTATAGTTGGATACGGCCCTCCGGGCCCAGGATTCCACACTGTGGCTGCACACCTGCTCCTCTGTGGTCACCCATGGTGGAATGAAGCGCTAAGAAGGTACAAGCAATCAAGAACATGTTGCACCAATCCTCATCTCGTTGGCCCACAACAGAAATAGATAGCAAAGCAATCCGAGCCACTAATGGAGGGTAGCCAATGCAAATTTGCCTCTGCAGACACCAGCATCACTAAAGACTTCCTCCTCGCAGCCTTTCAAGATCTTAAGGATGAGATCTAGACCCTCAAATGGGACCTACTCGGTGACTTTCAGAAGGTCCATAGGGATGTCTCCAACCTAGCTTCAGTGTGGAGAAAGTTCTTCATGAGCAAGTGGACAACTGCAATAAACTTCAAAAAAGGATGCTTACTCTCGAACAACAACATATGTAGATCCAGGATAAATGTGGGTATCTTGAAAACAGATCACCTCGAAATAACATCTGCATTTATGGGATACCATTGGATGGTCCAACAACAGACCTCCCCAAATATGCCAAAGATCTCTTTGAAGCTATTCTGGAAGATACAGATGACCCACACATCCTGCTGGACAGAACCCACAGAGTGACCCCCAAATGTTCACCGGGGGCTCCCCCAGATGTACTGACGAGGATCCATTTATTTGAGGGCAAATAAATAGTTATGGCTAAGGACCTGAAGGGGGACATATATCCTTCAATGAAACCTCATACAACTTTTCCAAAGACTTGTCCCCAATCTCCCTCTCTAAACACAGATCATTCGCAGACTTTCTGAGATTTACTGGAGTCAAATATACATGGGGGCACACCTTCTGGCTACTTTTTCATTTCGAGGGCAGGGCCTGATCCCTCACCAGTCTTGGGGGAATCTACCTGTGCACTGTATCTGGGTCGATATACCCCTATGTCATTGATTTTAGTACCACCCAGAGATGACTCAATAATGAGGGACTGTAGTAATTTTAGCTATGCACTCAGGAAGTTCTTCACCTGTTTTGCACTGACCATGGTATTCAGTTGTTTTGATGTTGTTGTAGGGCCTCAAGGGGACTTGAGGGGGGCATGACCTCACTTAACATCACATCTCCAAGACGCCAGCCTACCCAACAATTAAATCGCGAGCACTCAGACACACTGGCACGCTGCACCATGCGCACTGATCAAATAACCAACATTGCAAGTAATTACATATAACGTCCTGGACCTTAACACAGCAATTGCCTTGGTATTGTCGATGAACTGAGGAGATCGGGGTCAGGTATAGGTCTTTTGCAAGAGACACACTTACTCAAAGAAGACCAATTCCATCTCCGCCTCCGGTATTTCCTTACTCAATGCCATGGATTGGCCTCCACAAAGACAGCGGAGGTTGCAACCCTGATCAGAGATACTACCAAATTTCGTGAAAGGGAGGTCTTAGTTTACAAATAAAGCAAGTGTCTCTTGGTGGTGGGCAACTGGGAGGTTATGCGTATAGCAGTTTGGAACATCTATTACCTGAACATCGGTCGAAAATCGTTCCTATTTCCCATGATACTGATGTTTGATGGCTCTACAGACCACATTCTACTGGTCCGGTGTCCTTTAACAGTGTCAAGCATCCCACACAGGATAAGTCCCAACAGAGTGTAGGGGGTACTCCGGCCATTTTTGCAGCTGGCAAAGCAGTCCTGTCTGACCTGAGACTGGTAGACACTTGGTGTCACCGCCGCTCTTTATAGAATGGTTATTCACATTTCTCCTCTGCGCACCATACCTACACCAGGATGGATCACCTCCTCCTACTGGACCAGTGGCTATTGCTCCTGATCCAAGATGTCCGACAGGGCCCCTTCATTATATCAGATCACAACTCCCTCTTACGCTGGAATGTTCTGGACATTGCTCTGCCAGAAAGCGAAGCACCTGGACACTGAATTACTCCTTCCTGGGGGAACCAGTAGTCCAACATGAGACGAGAACTTCGATACAAAAATACCTCACATTCAACCACACAAGAGGTGAGCCGTGGGATAGTCTGGCACGCATTTAAAGTGGCCATGCAAGGGATACTTCTCAAAGAGGCCAGCCGCCATAAGCACATGAGAGAGACTGAACTGACCTAACTGGTGGATGAAATCATCCTGGCCGAGCAGCACCATGAATCACATCCCTACATGAAACTTTGTTGGAAACAAACTGCAATCCGTGGCCAAATCCCTTTCCTTGGATACAACAAAGCTAACGATATTCTGGCTATATCAGGTGCTCACTTCTACGAGGGCAGCAACAAAGCAAGTTCCCTTCTCACCAACAAATTATAGGCTCAGGGTACCAAGGGATTCATTCGGGAGGTCAGAACTGCAGAAGGTGTCCTATGCACTTCTGAGAATAGGAAAGCACAGGCCTTCCATGAGTGCTATAGTGCATTGTACTAGGCCAGCACTTCAGACTTGGATACCCAGAGGTCCTACCTATAATCAATTCCTCTCCCTACTCTGTCCTGGGATGACAGGGAGGTGCTTGATGAACCCATATCTGTGGCAGAAGTCATTGCAGCTATCAAACACTTGAAGCCTGGTAAGCCCTGCAGTTCCGATAGCTTCACCGTTGCCTTTTATAAACATTGTGGCCCCCATATTGCCAGAGGTCTACAATAGCATGAACCAATCATGTGGGCTAATAGCATAGACTTCCTGATAGGAAAGCAGAATAAGGACCCTACCCAGTGTCAATCTTTTAGCCCCTTCTCCCGCTTGAATATTGATATAAGATCATGGCCAAAGTCTTTGCAACAAAGCTGGACTCAAATCTTTCTTGCCTAATACACGCTGACCAGACTGGCTGTGTCCCGTCTAGAACCACCAGTAACAGCACTAAAAGAACCCTCTACATTATTGATCAAGCGTAGAAGCAACACAAGGAAACAGCTTGGCTCGCGCTAAACGCGAAGAAGGCCTTTGACTAGGTCGACTAAGCCCTGCTATGGGCGATCTTGGTTAGGGCTGGCTTTGGATTCTGCTTTCGGGGATGGATTGATGGCGTTATACGCCTCACCTTGGCTTGAAGACACAGGTTCAGTGAAAAGCACTGCAGTGTCGCCTTCTCTCCCAAATGCTTTTTGCATTCTACCTGGAATGTGTGCTCCAGAGGGTGCATGATCATGCAGGAATTTGAGATGTGCCTTTCCATCAGGACACCTTCAAAGTCTGCCTTTGACGACAATATCCTCATCTCCCTGACCGACATGGTTCGGTCCTTGCAAAACCGTGTGCCTCTTGTGCAGGATTATTGCTCCCTAGCTAGCCTCAAAATAAACCTGGGGAAGTCAATGGGCCTAGTCATGTCTTGGGGGAAGAAGCGCCTCCTCCCACTGCATTCAGAGACCCCCTTTCACTGGACACTTGAATCCCTGCCCATCACTATGGGTAACCCTTACACCAGATGTCTATGACTGTGCTAGATGCAACTTCAAACAACTGGTTCGATCTCTTAAAGAACTAACTTTTTCATGGCTCCTGCATGGCTCGTGGACAGGGAGGATTGCCCCTTTTCAAAATTTCAGCACATCTCAAGATCCTATACATGTTCCAGGCCCTCTCACTTCCTCTCCAAAAGACTGAACTCACACAACTAAGAGAGCTGTGCAAGATCTTCATCTGGGCAGGGAAAACACCCAGACTCCGATTACCACCCTATAAATGAAACCAGGGAGGCAGGGTATCCCCAATATCCATTACTACTACCTTGCATCTCACATGCGGTATGTGGTGGAGTGGCTTTATAGGGAACCGACAAACTCTGGTGCTTCATTGATTAAAACATAATTGCCAGACCACTAGCAGAAGTCCTGTGACTCCCTAAAAAACAGAGATGCCAAAACCTCTGATTGTCACAAGGGTCACTATCGAAGCATGACATTATCTATCCTGGTAAAAAAAGACCTATCCCGCCCTTTGACCCCAACACTTGGTAACACAGATTTCACTCCTGGCCTGGAGCAATTTAGTTTCCGGGTGTTACCTCCTTAGAAAACTTTTCCATAAAGGTCAGTCCAGCCCTCTGAGGGCATTAAACGTACGTTCAACATCTTGGAGAGGGGCTATGTTTCATTACTTACAGATAATACACTGGGTCTCACACCTGCTTATGAAGGCAGCAACCACAAGGTCTCTTACCTATTTTGAGAAATTCCTTTATATCCTAACAACATTTAAACATGTATTCTGTAGTAGGGGAATCTCTGTGATAGTCATAATCTAGTGAATAGTCCCGCCCATGTGCGGGGACCCCGGAGCAATAAAAAATAATCTCTTAAGGTGTCAAATCATGCAGACCTGCATCCACCTTTAAGAGAGAATTTAATTTAAAGACAGATAATGCAGCCTATACCCACAGGCTACACTGTCCAGTCCAGTACTTCAACTAGAATTCCACCAACATCCACAAACAGCACTGCCTGTCCAGCTTTTCTCCACAAGGGAAAACACCCTGCCTCTACCAGCAAAAGCCTCTGGAATGATAGAGAGGAAGGAATGGACAGACAAGCCCCATAGGCTGCCATTATGTGGCTCAGAACAGGATACTGTGCCTTTAAGAAAACTTTCCAGAACTTTCCCAGTATCCCAGAATGCACAGCAGGTCCCTTTTACTTTCAGTTCTTTTTTCCGGCTCCTGCTAGCAGGACCCTGGAGCATTGAGCTCTCCCTTTTCAAGGGTTTATTTGTTACTTTTCAAGTAATAGTAGTTAGTAAAGTCCTTTCCTTTTGGTGTTGTCAGCATGCCTGGCTTGTTTGACAAGTGTCCTGATTGTGAAAGGAAAAAGGCTAAGTCAGACCCACACAGGGTGTGCATCGTCTGCCTTCCCCAGTCCCACGTGCCGGAGGAGTGTGAGATTTGCCGTTCTTTTTCAGACAGGACCCTGAGAGAGAGGATGAAAATCAGGCTCCAGGTCCTGGAGGACAGAAGACTGAAGGCACGAGGTGGGTCTGGAGGGGCTGATTCTGCCCATGCTGAGGCCTCTGGGGGGGCTCCCCAGGGGCAGGAAGACCAGCAAGCGTCCCCACTCCCCGTCGAGGGCGTCGACGGCGGCGTCGAGGGGGATGACTACAGTCTGTTCGCCATCTCCCCAGGGCTCTGGGGAGAAGCGGCGTCGACGATCGACGTCGAAGGAGCTGAACAGACCGCCGTCGACGGCATCGTCTGCGACGACACCGTCGACTCAACCGTTACCCACTCCAGTGGGGGGAAGCATTCAATTTTTTGCGGCAGAGTGGAGAAAAATTACTCAGGACAAGTGGGTGCTGAATATTGTTTGCAATGGATACAGTCTTCGGTTTATCAGCCCGCCTCCAGCGATTCCGCAGGTAAGCGCTCAGTTTCAGCTGCGAGAGCTCCAGGCGGAGGCAGACATCTTGTTGAGAAAAAAGGCGGTAGAAGAGGTAGCTCTGCCTCAAAGGGGAAGAGGTCTGTACTCTCGGTTCTTCCTCGTTCGCAAGAAGGACAAGAACGAGTTCAGGCCCATTCTGGATTTGCGACAGGCAAACAAATGGATTCGCAGAGAGAAGTTTCGCATGCTATCGTTGCATCAGATTTACCCTCCGCTGCAACGGGGAGACTGGCTCTGTGCCATAGATCTACAGGATGCGTACTTCCATGTGCCCATTGCACGGAAGCACAGGAAGTTCCTGCGATTCCAAGTCGGCGCCAATCAATACACAGTACTGCCGTTCGGGCTGAAGTCCGCGCCCAGGACCTTCTCGAGGTGCATGGCGGTGGTGGCGGCACACCTGCGGAAGAACAAGGTGTTTGTCTACCCGTACCTGGACGATTGGTTGATCAAGGCCTCATCCTTCTCGGAAGCAGAAGAACACTTCCGGTGGACGTGCGTTCTTTTGCGCAAATTGGGGTTACACGTCAACATGTGCAAATCGGTTCCGACTCCGGTCCAGTGCATTCAGTACCTGGGAGCCTCCATCGATACGCGGTCAGCAAGCGTGTCTCCTTCGGAGGAGAGACGGTTATCACTCCTTCGGAAGGCCCAGGAACTCAGGATTGCTCCATCGACGACAGTGAGGAAGGTGTCTTCACTGCTGGGATCGATGGCCTCATGTATCTTCCTCACGCCTCACGCACGGCTGCACATGAGACCACTGCAGGAGTGCTTAGAGGATCAGTGGGATCAGAGGACAGGTTCTTGGGACGACAAGATACGGCTGTCTCTACATGCTCTTCAGTCTCTGAAGTGGCGGTGCTCGACGGAGAACCTCCTCGGGGGGTTCCCTTCCACAAGGACATTCCCACGAACAGTGTCGTGACGGATGCGTCTCTCCAAGGCTGGGGAGCGCATTCCGGGGAATTGCAGATTCAGGGAAATTGGTCCCCGTTGGAATCGACATACCACATCAATTTCCTAGAACTAAGAGCTGTCTTCCTGGCGCTGAAGGCCTTCCTTCCGTCCTTCCAGACCAACTCACTGCTGATACAGACGGACAATACAACCACTATGTATTACCTCAACAAGCACGGGGGGTCGAGATCGCGCACTCTGTTGCAGGAGGCGCAGGCGATCTGGCATTGGCTTCTGGCCCGAGGACTGACGATTACGGCCACGCATCTGCCAGGGGTACAGAATGCTCAGGCGGAGGCACTGAGCAAACTGATTCAGGAAAACCACGAATGGGTCATAAACGACGAAGTACTAGGAGAAGTCTTCGCAAGGTGGGGGACTCCAGACGTAGATCTGTTCGCCACCGCCGAAAACAGCAAATGCCGAGACTTCGCATCCAGGTACTACCAGCGGGGGACGCTGGGGAATGCGCTATGGATCGACTGGTCGAACAGCTTTCTGTACGCTTTTCCACCCATTCCCCTGATTCCGGCAGTGCTCATCAAGCTGTCCCAGTCCAGGGCGCGGATGATCCTGATCGCCCCGGAATGGCCCAGACAGTGGTGGTTCACGGACCTACTTCACCGGTCTCTTCTTCCTCACATACGGTTGCCGTGCAGGCCGGACCTTCTCACGAAGTTCGGGGGGCGGATGGTGCACCCCAACCTCTCGTCTTTGAGTTTGGCGGCATGGCTCCTGAAATAGTGCAACATGGCCATCTGAATCTACCAGAAGATTGTATGGACATACTGAAGGAGTCTAAACGGCCTTCCACTAGGACGTCCTATGCCTATAAGTGGAAGAGGTTCTGTATCTGGTGTAAGTCCAAGAACTTTGATCCTACGACATGTAAGGAAGATGTCATCCTTCCATATCTTTTACATTTGGCGCAGTCTGGCCTTAATTTCCATTCCATTAAGGTTCATCTGGCTGCTTTGACTGCTTACAGGAAATGCCCTTCACAGACTTCCTTCTTTCAGATCCCTGTGGTCAAGGATTTTTTGGAAGGCTTGAAGAAAGTGTTTCCTCCTGTCAGACTTCCCTCGCCTTCCAGGGACTTGAATGTGGTGCTGTCCAGATTGATGAAGGAGCCTTTTGAACCCATTCACAAGGCTTCATTGCAGCAGCTATCCTGGAAGGCGGCGGTCCTAGTGGCCATTACATTGGCCCGCAGGGTGAGTGAACTTCAGGCATTATGTTGTCAAGAACCTTGTACTGTATTTCACGCTGCTAAGGTTGTGATGCGTACTCACCCTAAATTTCTTCCTAAGGTTATATCTGATTTTCATGTCAACCAGACCATAACTTTACCTACGTTCTTTCAGAATCCCTCTTCGCCAGCGGAAAGGTCTCTCCATTTCCAGGATGTTCGGAGGGTGTTGAAATTTTATCTGGATAAGACCAAGGATATTCGTAGGTCAGACCAATTGTTTGTTAATTATGGATCAGTCAGGACCGGTCTCGCGACCTCTAAGCAGTCCATCTCTTGGTGGATTGTGTCCTGCATACAATTGTGTTATCAAAAGGCTAATAAGACCTTAGGGGGTAAACCTAAGGCTCATTCCACCAGGGGCAAAGCGGCTACGACGGCTTTGCTGCGTAATGTTCCGATTGCGGAAATCTGCAAGGCGGCCACTTGGAAGTCGGTCCATACCTTTGCTGCGCATTACTGTCTGGACACGGATGCCAGGGCGGATGCTCAGGTTGGGCAGGCTTCGCTGCGAAATTTGTTCGCACAGTAGTGGTATTGTCTTGTGTATTCTCCACCGCCGTTGTTGTGTGGGGATGGGCTTGCCATTCTATTCACTAGATTATGACTATATACAGAGATCCCCTACTACAGAAGGAGTAGTTTCTTTTCTGTAACTCCAGTTCTGTAGTAGGGGTATCTCTGTGATAGTCATAAGCGCCCGCCCTCTTCCCCGGTGGAGAGAACAATATTCATGTAAGGAATGCTACAGGCCTGGCGTGCTACGCCTTCAAAAAGAACTGAAAGCAAAAGGGACCTGCTGTGCATTCTGGGATACTGGGAAAGTTCTGGAAAGTTTTCTTAAAGGCACAGTATCCTGTTCTGAGCCACATAATGGCAGCCTATGGGGCTTGTCTGTCCATTCCTTCCTCTCTATCATTCCAGAGGCTTTTGCTGGTAGAGGCAGGGTGTTTTCCCTTGTGGAGAAAAGCTGGACAGGCAGTGCTGTTTGTGGATGTTGGTGGAATTCTAGTTGAAGTACTGGACAGTGTAGCCTGTGGGTATAGGCTGCATTATCTGTCTTTAAATTAAATTCTCTCTTAAAGGTAGATGCAGGTCTGCATGATTTGACACCTTAAGAGATTATTTTTTATTGCTCCGGGGTCCCCGCACATGGGCGGGACTATTCACTAGATTATGACTATCACAGAGATACCCCTACTACAGAACTGGAGTTACAGAAAAGAAACTACTCCATCTCTGATATCTGTCAATACCAATACAACAACACCCCATGTACCGTAGGGGCACGGAAGAGCAGCTGGGGGTCTCATATAATAAACAATGGGACAAAATGTATAACTGCACTGCAAAGTTCAACAAACATTCACAGGGAAGGAAGACTCTATAAGATCCTTTGAAGATAGCACTATACCCCAGCGAAGCTTCACATTATAGACAAGAACCACTCAAGAAAATGTTGGAGGGACTGTGGAGGAATGGGTACCATGTATCACATATTGTGGTCTTTCCCCTGCTTGGAGTCGTTTTGAGAGGAGGTTCTGGACACCATAGCTGCCAACAGGGACGGTGCCTGCATTAGAGCGTTGTGGTGTTGCCCCACTCATATTTCCGCCCCACCAATTAAATGTAAATGTATTGTATTAACTATAGGCAGCAGTCATCATCACAAATATTTTAAATGCTAGAGCCGCGAGCTGAAGTGAACCGATCGAGCGCTTCATCCTTCAGGAGACGCAAAACCTGTGTGGTCCTGAGGGGGTGGGTCTTAAATATGCAACAGGTATGTCAGTCAGACACGCACCCGTAGTCCTGTACTAGAGAACAGAAGCCAGCATGTCGGGTTTGCTGGCTGCCTTTCTCCGGCCAGCTCGACAGTACTAGACTTCTCTCGCAGTCTCGCGAACTGTGCACATTACCGACTCAAAGCTGCAGCCTCCCCCCCCCCCCCCCCCCCCATCTCTCTCTCTCAGTAAGGAGCGTTCAGGTTCCCTGTCACAAGCAATCCTGGTGCTGGCTTACAGACGTGGCGGTGTTGTTACTAGGGGCCTGAACTCTTTAATGTGCATATGACCCGAGGCAGCATGGGGGTGGGAGGAGGCCACCCCCCCCCCTGCCTTTTCGTTTGACAGACAACAGGGGTTGGTTGGTATTCTGATTTCTCCTGGCACGCGCGGGCAATTATAATGTGACAGCTTTTTGCTGAGTTCAGTCAGGCGCGCAACACCCATTGGACTCACAGGGCGTCAGCACCCCCCCCCCCCCCCTCCCCAAATGGTCTTTTAAAGACCTGTGAAGTGCTCGGGTGCGGCTGTGTGTGCGCCGGGAAGCTGTCTCATCCCGGGCTGCCACACACGACGGGCTGACGTCAGTTTCCTTCTTTTCCGCATGCAACGCGGATCCGTAGTGTGTTCCCTTGACCTGTTTTCAGGCCTCTTTTAACGCCTTTGCGTTGGGAACAGTGTGCGATGCCTTCGGATTTCAAGACGTGTGCTTCTTGTGCACGTCCGATGTCGGCGACGGACACTCAACCTATTTGTATGTGGTGTTTGGGCGAGCACCATGGTTCTACAGACTGCGAAGCTTGTCAGCATCTCAAGCCGAAGTCCCGGCGGGACCGCCGGATGAAATTGCGTTTGGCTCGCTTGTCCAGATCGGTCTTGTCACAGCGCCCGTCTCCTACCTCGGAAGGATCCCAAAACCGCTGATTCCGGTTGCGGCATCGTCCTTCTCCGAGGCCCCACGGGCGTCGCTCGCCCGCCGGTAAGTCCTGCAGCTTGCCACCGAGGCCCTGTCCTCCTTCTGCAGAGGGTGCGGGTTCCTCTCGGGACGTGCGCCCTCGGCCGTCGCCATCCTATCCGCTGTTTTCTGGCATTGGGGCGACAAGACCCAAATGAAGGCCTATGCTACAGCTCTGCAGGCTTCTTTGGGGCCCCCTCCTCTTCCTGAGACGTCCGAGGATCCCTCGCCATGCGTGGGGCCTTCTGTGAACTCGCCGGCGGCTTCACCCCCAGCCCCGACGAGTTCGGCTTCAGGTTTTGGAGGTGTGGTGTCATCGAGGTGCTGCCCTACGGGGTTTCCCTGTTCGACCCACGGCGTCCCTGCCTCACCACAAAACCCTGCGGGGTTCCCTGTGGTGTTGCAGGAGGTCGCCGGGCCTCACAGCTCGTCCCCCTCGGTCCTCTGGGCAGGCGGCTGTCTTACCGGAGGCCGAGCCGACGCATCGACGGCTTTCCTCCCCGTCCCTGGCGGCGCCGCGAGTGGAGGCCGGGACCCGGGGTGCCTCACCGAGCCCCTCTCAGTCCTCTGCGCAGGCGGCTGCCTCGTCGGAGGTCGAGCCGGCGCCATTCCTTGGCTGCTTCGGTTCCGACCCTACCCCCTTCTCTGATGAGGCACGTGGTATTTGGAGGCCAACTTGGCACCCCTAGTGGACACTTCAGCGCCGATCGAGGACACACCGGTGCCTGTGGTGGACTCTCCGGCTCCGTCCCGATGTCAGATCGTCGACTCTTCTCCGGATGTCCCTTCCTCTCCAGAGGATTGTCGTCTCCTTGTCTCCTCTTCACCGGAGACTGGACGCCGCATCGTTGCATTTTCCACGGCAGCTTCCAGGGCGGGTTCTACGCCGTCTCCGCATCCACAGCCCCCGGACCCGCTCTTCCGCACCTTGCAGTTGATTGCCCCGCAGGCTTTAACGCCTTCTCCGGAGACCCCTCAGGCCCCTCACTCGTCCATGGGTCTTCAATCCTACAGGGGCTGGCCTTTTCTTCATCTAGCAGGGCATGGGGACGGGCGGCTCAGTTTGCAGCCTTCGCCCGAGGAGTTTGCTATTGGGCAACCCGGTCGCTCCACTCCCAACGGACCACTTGTTGGAGGTTCTCCACCAGGGCTCTAGTGGAGGGGAGCCGCTTCTCCCATTTGAAGCTTCGCTCCACAACTCTCTTCTGGGGTCCTGGGGGCGTCCTGCTATGGGGGATCTGGTGCCTTAGCCGCTCCTTCACCGTCCTGCCTCGCACGATCCAGTCTGCCTTTTTTCCCACCCATCTGCCCAAGTCCCTTTCCTGCAGACTGCTTTTCCTTCCTTGCCTTCGGTGTTGCTTCCTCCGTCAAGGGAGGCCCGGTGGTTGGATTCCTGGGGGCATAACATTTTCGCTTCCACTAGTGCTGCTCTGCGCGCACTCAACACACTTTGTGTGTTGGCCAGGGCTACTTAAGACCTGTGGGACTCCGCGGAGTCACTTCTGTCTCGTACCTCCCACGAAGGTGCCCGCGCTGATCTGCGGCACCATGTGCGGGATGGTCGGGAGTTAGCTGTATTTATTCTCTGTTTGGCCTTGGATGTCTCTGATTCTCTCGCCCGTGCTATGGCGAGTTCTGCGGCCCTCCGCTGCCATGCTTGTTTGCGGGATAGCGTTTTTCCGGAGAATATACAGGAGCGTCTTGTTGACCTGCCTTTGAGATTCTGTTTAACACCCACGCGGACTCCGCTATTCAACGACTCCTTGCGGGGCTCCGTCCTCCTCCCCCTCTGTAAGCTTCGGCTTGTCGGTTCTCAGGTGTCTTCTGAGAGGCGTTTATCCCACCTTTCTCTTTGGGGCCTTGTGTTTAGGTTGGCCCGTCTGTGTGCTGTGTGTGGCTTGGAATGCCTTCAGGGTCCTTAAGTTGGCCCCTCTGTTCTTTTGGCTGCTGGTTCAGCCCTTCAGCTTTTGTGGTGAGTGATTTTTGGCTGTTAGTGAAGCCGCATGGGTCCTCAGGTTGGACCATCTGTGTATTTTTTGGCTGAGTGGTAAGCCGCTTGTTGTGTTCTCCACAGGTCTTTTATGTTCTTGACCTCTGCTGCGGGTTTCCCTAAGAGGTGTTCCCCTGTTTTGTTCAGGGACGTGTTATACCCTAGGTGGGGTACGTGTTGGCTATTGTATAGCCCTGTCCTTAGCTGGGCATGTGTGGATACCTTCTCGGGTTCCTCGCGTTTTTTCTTGCGTCACTGTATACCGCTTGGTGCTGTCTTTCTTTTTCATGCAACTAAGCGCAGCTTCCGCTGCTCCAGTTTCTGTCTCGCTCATTATCCTTCCATTACAGGGCTTCCCTGTCGTCCATTTTGCCCCTTGTTCCTGCGGGATATCTGCTTCTGTGCGTTTCGCCTTCCCTCTTCAGCCTCTGGATCGCCAGACCGCCTTTTGTCATGACGTCTAAGTCGTCGTGTCTTGGTGTTTCCACCTTGTTATCCGATGTTTCGGCCTGGGCCTCTGCCTTGGGTTCCAGGGGGGCTAGGTTATTCCTGGTGTTCTCCTGTGTTCTGGTTGCCGGCTATTGGTCTGTACTACATATGTCTCACTTCCCGGGGCCGCTCCACCCCCGCCCCCCCCACACACCCCCGGCCTCTTCTTGGGGGGCTCTTCTCCTCTTTATCTTCTGGCTGGTCCTACTTCTCTTCGTGGGCCGGGTGGGGCTACTGGGATGGTCCTTCTCTAGGGCTTGTTCTGGAGTTCCCTTGCCCCTGTCTTTGCCTTCGCTCGGCTTGTTCTGGGCACGCTGCTTCATAGTGTTTACCAGCTGTCTGCTGCGCACGCCTGGTAGTTATGGTCCACCTCCGGGGGCCTCGACGTGTACCAGTGTGCTCCTGTCCCTTGCTTGCTGGAGCTTTGCGCGTTTGTGTCTTCCTTCTCACGTCTGCGCTTGTCGGCTGTGGGGCCGTTCCTGCCTTGTTCCTTGCCTCGGGCTGACGCCCGTTCAGCTGTCCCCTTCACTGTGTGTGTGTGTGTGTGCTCTCCTGAGGCGGGCTCTGCCTCCGTTCCACCTCTTCTCCTTGGATTTGCGGGTGGTTCTTTTCTTCCTTTTGTACTCGCTTGATGCTGTCTGTCCCTCCGGGTTTTCTGGCGAACGCCCTTTGCTCCTCGGGTAGGCTTGTGGTATCCTGGCCTTCCCTTCCCTTCTCCTTGTTCTTGCTTACTTCTGCTTAGAGGGGGCTGAACCGTCCCGCCTGTCCCCTAACACATCCCGTGTTGGGGCCATGTGTTCTTCCAAGCTGGTGAGGTTCTCTCGCAGCCCTCCTCCCCTTTGGGTATGGCTAGGGTATCTATTCTTTGTTAAGGAATCTGCGGCTAGTAGTCTCTATCAGATGTACAAATTATTTACCTTCGGTAACGATGTATCTGGTAGAGACGATTCTAGCCGCAGATTCCTTCACGGCCCGCCTTTCCTCCCCGTTTTGCGAGGACCCTTCAGCTTGGTCTTCTGCACTCGCCTCCCTCCGGGTGGCTTTGTCTTTTGCAGGTGCCCTCTATCTCTTTCTCCCTGGCAGAAATGCTTCGTTCTGTTTCTTTTCTGGTAATTGGACGGTAGGTTCATGTGCACTTTTGCATCCTTGCACCCTGGTTCTTCCAGTGTGGGGCCTACTCATACTCTTCTCCTCTTCAATGCTCTGGGTTGGGGTCTCTTGACTGTGCCTCAGCACTTAACTTTTTACAAGGGATACGACACTCCTTGATAGTGTTGTCTTGGGGTGATTTGTCGTTACTCATCTGTTCCGGACTTGTTGCCCTTCATTGTCATAGATTGTGGTTGCAGACTTTCTGGCGTCTGCCACGACATTTTTCACATGTCTTTTCTGCCTCCAGGGAGGATATCGCCTTCGCTTTGCAGGGCTGCTTCTCAGAGCAGTGCTCTGCTCTTTCATTTCCATGACTTTCAGTAATGCAGTGCTTGGCACTGTCCCTAATGGTGCTGTCCCTCACCATTCGCTTCTTCCCTTTCTGTTTCACTGATTTACTCGTACACTGTTCCCATACTCTCACAGTTTTGTTTGTGATGGCTCCGCGTTATGGCGCGGAAAAGTTCTCCGAAGAAAACTGACGTCAGCGCGCCGGGATAGGACTTATATGACCTCGCTGACGTCAAGTCCGCGGACGACATCGTGGCATGGTTGCGTGGTACCGCCCCCGGCGCGCAGAGATGCTGTGGCAATAATAATTCCGGATCCAGTCTCACGCCTGGGTAGAATTCTACATTAAGGAATCTGAGCCTAGAATCGTCTCTTACCAGATACATCATTACCGAAGGTAAGTAACTTGTACAACACATCGTTTAACCCCTAGCAGCACAGCTGGGGAGGCAGCACGCTATTTAGGTAGACGTCAATTTGACGTAAGAGCAGAGCAGAATTATCAGCTGACATCAACAGGAGAAAGAAATTTAAGAATATTAAGCCTGCAGTGGAATTTATAGACATAGATTTCTAAACTGTAATTTTACAAGATATATGATGCTTTAGTGTATTTCGCCTGAATTTGGTCCATCTTTTTTGCCACAGTTAGATATATTCAGGAAAAGATTTGGGGGGTGGGGGGGGGAAGCTTAAGCCCCCACCTCCGGTTCACGCAGGGGGGGTGGCGGGTACCCTCATTGCACGGTGCAGTCCTTATTGTAGGAAGCACCCCATATCTGCCTCATTTAAGCCCACCTTCAGCGGCTCTCACACCGTTCGGCTGCTTAATAGGACCCGTCACTACCACGAGTTCTTTGTATGTGCTCATCAGAGGGGCTCTCCTTGACCTCTTTGGCCAGTCTCTGTGTCCTGCGGGTTCAGTGAGTGTGAAAGCTCTTTGCGCTTGGAGAAGACCTCTGTGCATTGAGCTATGCATGGTGAACCCTGGGTGCTCTGAGGAGCTGTGACAGACTGTTGGAAGGTGTGAGTGCAGAGGCGGTCTCGGTAGAAGGTTTAGTGCAGTGTTTCGGCAATGGACACATCACAAACTTAATTCCATCACCTGCCCACTCCAGTCACAAGCCAGGCGATATGAGACCGGCTTCGATCTGGAACAGAATCTCTATAAATGAACACTAGTGACACTTTGCACACCCAGGCCCTGCAGTGCCATGCAGTGGTTGCCAATAAGCTGCAGCCGCAGAGCGGGAACAATCCCAGGCGTGCTCTGCGGCCCACCTCATCTGATGCTCTTTGTTACACTAGGCTGCTTGTTTGGTTGGTGCGCTTCGCAGGCTGGCACAGCTGGCATCTGCCCCAAGCTCCCTTTGGAGCCTTCAAGAGTGAAGCAGCAGTCATTCTCCTGGGCTAACTGAGCACTTCCCTTTTTGAAACTTCATTTATTTCATAGAATCACAGTAGGAGTTCATGCAAACCACTACTCAGTGTTTTTAGTCACTTACCTTGATATTATTGCATGATGCATTCTGAGAGTTGTAGTGTAGGTTCCGAACAATTTGACGGAAATATTAGATTATAGGAGTTAGTGAAAGGAAATCCCTGGGCTGGAAATATAATGTCCCTGGTGAAATGGAATCATATGGCTACACTATAAATAGTAAACAGCAGCAAGTTCAGTTGCCAGGCTAGTCTTGTTCGCTTCTGTTAGTTGCCAGCAAACTTCTACACAGTCCTAAGTGAGTCTCTATGATGAATCTGTATATCAATCAATCAATCATTTGTAAAGCGCACTACATACCCGCTACTGATCAAACAGCCAGGTCTTGAGCATCCTCCTGAAGGTCAGCAGGCCTTGGGTCTGTCGTAGGCTCAGTGGGAGGGTGTTCTATGTCTTGGCATATCACACACATGCTACATTATGTCCTCGGCACGCACCGGCAGTGATATTTCTTGTGCACAAAATAAAAGTACATTTAGTGCAGGTTTTTCTGTTGGTATTTGGCAGTCAGTCTTATTCATAATTCGTTTTTTGGAGAGTATATGCAGCAAAGGTTACCTGATGACTCAGTCTTGTGCTTAATTTAATAAAACAGTGCATCACTGCCTAGAAATCATCTGATGCTATGACCGTAAAGGGGCAGTGTAGACACATTTTTTCCTTTTTGTGAAGTTGCCTCCACCACTTGGCCACAGCCTTGTCTTTGCTCTTATGAGGCCTCTCTTTACTTGGGCCCATGAAGAGCTAAGAGAAGTTTTCAAAACTCTAGTAAAGCCTGAATTACTTACATTTAATCATCATTACTGCAACTCCTCCTCCTTTCTTCCCGAAATGACACAGTGAGGTCTTATCATATGCAATCGCTTTATTGATGTCATAATCACACATATAATTGCTTTATTAACCTTCTTGCTTTCTCATATTTGCTTGAAAATGCACATTTTGCCCACTCTTTTTTTCAAAAATGTACATCTCGATCTTCCTGGTCCCAGCAGCCACTGGGGCAGCATTAGACTTCTTGGGAAATCGTAGCATAGCATGAGAGCAGCGCGGGATTGGCCTGAGCGGGCTGAAAAGACGCTTCGCTCAGACCAGGGAGTCTATGCGGTTTCTCCTGCCTGGCTGCTCAATACTGTTTGAAAAAAGGGGGTTCGCCCTAATGCTCCACCCGCATCTGGGCGAAGAAACTCAAAAAATACAAAAAATGATGCGGCGGAATGGATCTGAGAATCTCTTATTGTGGAAGGACACTTAAATTAATCCTTCACCTGGAATATATATCCAAATGATTTCTTCATATATTCAACAACCATCACCAGCATGTGGTCCAAAGTTGTGTTTATATTTATATGTATATGTTTTTCGAGTAGGATCAATACACAACATATAAAAAGTCAACATGTATATACACCAAGTTCAATATACGTAAACAATCACAAATGTATCTGTACACAAATATATATGATTCTTAATTACCCTAACTACTATTATATTATATTCACGAAGATAGCCTATCTATATAAGCACAACAAGAGGGAAAATTGATAAACCCTCTTCAATCATTAGGCTGAGCTCAACAATTCCTTTCTGCACTTAATTCTAGATTTTTAGGGCTTTTCCAAAATGTGGTGTCGACGCGTTTAAGCCTGGTTAGTTAGGGCCTCATCAGGACTGGGGCAAAAGGAAACCTACAATAAGCAAAATGTATTCCTTGTACACCAAGATAAGGCTGGGCTGGAAAAAGCTAAGTGCGCATGTATTTTTGGCCGGCCTGAGACATCCGGCCAAACACACATGCACACTTAAAAATGCACATAGCACTCCTCCTCCCATGTCCTGGCCCGCCCCTCTCTGCACATGCAGGCTCAGAACCGGCAAATGAAAAATCAAACGATTATAGGTAATCGTTTTATTTTTCACCTGCTGGCTCTGAGCCAGTGGGGCGATGCTTTTCTGCAATTGTTTCCGGCATGTTGCTATTTCCCTGAGCAACGTAGCTGACCTTGTATCCTTCGTTGTGCCAGTTTCTGCATTTGTTAATTATTAGTTGATATTCGTCTCCATCTCAATATCTCAAACAATATTTAATACATAAAGGACTCGAGTATAATGTATTCCTTTTATCCTGTTTTCCACTGCTTCCTCTGCTTGCGCCCTCTGTCCTCCTGCTGCTCTCCATCTCCCTCTCTTCTCTTTGGCCTGCTACCACCTTGGCATGGTCCGCGCCTCCTCAGCATTGACCTCTGCCCTCCTGTGCATTGTTTACGACTTCCCTCTGCTTTGTCCACTGTCCACATCTGCTGCCCCTTCTGCTCCCCCCTCCCTCTTCCCCAACTCGCTACAATAATTCTCGAGCTGCTTCGATTGTTCACTGCTCCCTTTATGCTTCCCCCAGCCCACAACCAAGTCAAGAAAGTTAGGATGTGTCCACTAACATCAAGAGCCTGTTTACTGCTCTTCCTAGCTCCGATTTCTGATTTGTTAATTGCTTCCCTCTCCCTCACAGGATTCCCGGGAGACTGAATGATCGACGGACACCCTTGGGAGAACTTAACTGGATATTTACAGCCATCACTGACACAATCGCATGGAATGTACTGCCTCGAGGTAAGACATCTCATGGCACTGTAACATAGGCTGTTCTTCGTGATGCATCAGACACTATTTAATTAATCAGCTGCTACATTGCTGTGAAATACCTTCACAGAAGTAAAGACATGCTCTGAACCATCATTGACAACACAACGTGGACCAGAATTCCCCAAGGTGTAAATCATCACTGTGAGCCAGAATTATTGCATGGTGTGTTCTTGTCAGTAGGAACACTGCACCTTTCTGAGTGTGATCTCCACATCTGGGCTTTTGTTGTGGGCCCTAGAAACGGCCTTCCTACTTTATCACGTTATACATTGCAACTAGACATAAATCTATGGGCTTGTGCATCAGGAAAAGTGCTGTAGCAATTTGTAACATAACCCTTCCCTTCTAACCCGGCCTGTCTTTCTTTCAGATCTGTTCCAGAAGCTCTTCAGGCAAGACCTGCTTGTTGCCAGCTTGTTCCGTAACTTCTTGTTGGCTGAGAGGATCATGAGGTCCTACAACTGCACACCAGTGAGCAGTCCTCGCCTCCCACCCACATACATGCACGCCATGTGGTAAGTGAATGCCTTAGCACTTTAATGCCAGATGTGTCTGTCAGACGGGTAATGTTGAGAGACCGTGCCTTCCTTCACCCTCTGATGTTGGTTGGTGGAAAAGGTGTTTCATTTGGTCTGGATCTTGAATCGTCAAAGTTGCGGTCAGTGGTGTACAAGTCTGTGCTGTGAGTAGAATTCATGTATCTGGAGGAAGGAATAGAGGTAATATACGTGTCCTTAGCACTGGGAGTAGTGTAAATGCATCCAGAGAATTGAGTAGTTTGTGTGCTTGTCCACATAGCACTTTTGATGATGTCCATGGATCCTCAGTACTCGTAGTTGTCTGTGCTTGTTCTTACTTCATGAGTACTCTTTCATTTTCTCAAGATACACATGGTGCTTGAATTTCCTTTAAGGCACTGTCCCAGACTTTAACCTGGAGTGTTAATTTCTCTGGGCCTGTTGTCATCTGAAGGCCTTCTAGCCTTCATTCCGTAACCCCCTTCACTGATGCCAGATAGGATAACTTCTGACTTTGAGTTGTAGGATTCTGTAAAGTGTGGAACTTATTTCCTCATGGTACTGGCCTGTACTAATGCTGAGCATAAGAGATGCATCAGTTGTTTCTTTAAAATGCTGTCTCTAAGTTGTTCCACCTAGTGGCTCTTTTTCTTGGATGCTTTTAAGGTCTCGCCTGAGCCAGCGCATGCGCTGCTCTAGCAAGACATTTAGTGAGTGGGCTTCAGAAATCCGACCACAAGCTTTTGCTTGTGGCCTAAAGCTAGCGGCTACGCGCGTGGGCACGTGCACAGACACCATCTGGCTTTCCTCTCTCGCTCGCGGGCACCCTTACACTCGCGGGACGCTGTAGCTGTTTTCTCTTTTGCTGCCGCACGTGCGCACCACTCGCATGTTTTTTTAAAATTTCCTTTTAGCGTGCGCGCACACAACTCCCGGGCTTAGTGCTTTCACCTGATATTGTCCGATTACATTACATTAGGCCACACCTGCTTGCCTGTCCCGCATAATTATAGCGCAAATTTGAACCAAGGGCATTATAGCCCTTTACACGGAAATCAGCTCCCCTTACACAACAGTTTTTAAGCACAGTGTAACAAAGTGATTTGCACGGAATCACAAGATGCTGCGCCTGAGCCGAGATTCTAACCTAGTTACCCAGTTCTAACATCCGCAGCCCTAGCCGCAACGGGTGTGATATTAGGAGATTTGTCATAAGAAGAAGCACTCCCTGAGCTGTGAATACGTAGTGCTTTTACCTGATATTGTCCGATTACATTACATTAGGCCACACCCGCTTGCCTGTCCCGCATAATTATAGCGCAAACTTTAACCAAGGTCATTATAGCGCTTTACACGGAAATCAGCTCCCCTTACACAACAGTTTTTAAGCACAGTGTAATGAACTCAGCACCACCACAGCATCACTCAGCACCGCCACAGCCTCACTCAGCGCCGCCACAGCCTCACTCAGCGCCGCCACAGCCTCACTCAGCGCCGCCACAGCATCACTCAGCGACACCACAGCATCACTCAGCGTCACCACAGCATCACTCAGCGTCACCACAGCATCACTCAGCGTCACCACAGCATCACTCAGCGTCACCACAGCATCACTCAGCGCGACCACAGCATCACTCAGCGCCACCACAGCATCACTCAGCGCCACCACAGCATCACTCAGCGTCACCACAGCATCACTCAGCGCCACATCAGTATCACTCAGCATCGCCTTTGCACTAGTACACCACCACATCATCATCACTCAGCAAGACCTGAGTATCATTCAGCATCACCTCAGCATCGTCTCCGCACCAGTCACTACCACCACCACCCTCAGCATCCCTCAGCATCACCTCAGCCTGCTCTCGGAATCTGGCATCTGTTGATTCTCCCCTAGCGTCTGGCCGCTGCTTGTGTTATAATACAGATACTAGTTCCCAACCTTCACCCTCAGATTGTTTATGTCCACTCAAAAAAAAGCTTTAACAAACAACCATTGGAATAGGCAGAAACAAATTGCCAGCATTGCAAGAACAGAAGAAAACTGAGGAAATTTTTTATTGTAAATACTTTTTTTAATATGGTCGTTCAGTTGTACATAATGCCCTCTTGGTCATATATAAGGTAACAGAAGTGCTTCCGACACTTTTTTATTAAAACCTTTCAGCAAGCTGCACAGCAGCCACACTTCTCTACAGCACAGCTTAAAGACATTGGCAAAGTCAATAGCTCTGGCTAAACACTTATAAGGCCCCAAAGGCGAGACCTATTGGCTATGCCAATGCTTGTTGTAAGGTGCAGTTGCCTCTTTGACACTCACAACATATTGTCTGCGTGGAGTTGTGAAAGATCTTTTTTATAAATTCAAAATGTAATGGGAGGACTTGCCTCTGTTCACAGGCTCAACAACCATAGAGAATGCAGACACCTCTGTCTTTCTTTTCCAGAGGAAAGAAAAAAAACATGAATTCAGTGAACATAATTCAGTGCAGTGCTCTGGTCTTCTCTCTCGCTCGTTCTCACGCTCTAGTTGTCTCACTGTCTTAGTAGTCTCACTGTCTTAGTAGATCTAATTGCCTTGATGAATAATTACTCTTGGCAAAAGTGCAAGGAACAGTCTACGGCCAAGATGTTGCAGTGGGTGTGAGGCAGTATTTTATCTAGTGTGTCATGCCCATGCCCTGAATCAACTCCTCCATTTCAACCACCCCCAAACCAAAGGTGCTTCTGGTTGTTAAAGCAGTGCTTCAAAAGTCAGTCTTCCTGCTTTGTTCCAGCTAGGGTACAGTCAGCATACAGCTGTAACATCCTGGAAACTCCAGTGCAATA
Source organism: Triturus cristatus (assembly GCF_964204655.1). Taxonomy (NCBI): domain Eukaryota; kingdom Metazoa; phylum Chordata; class Amphibia; order Caudata; family Salamandridae; genus Triturus; species Triturus cristatus. The sequence continues at coordinate 719,126,305 of NC_140590.1, read as the reverse complement.
CTTAGAGTTCCATGTTTGAGAGGTATCTTTTTAAAGTACTACACCTAGGTGTCCATTGTTTATTCTGTTTTCTGACGGAGCTGAACAATGATCCAGCTCTAATCAGGAATGGTCAGCATTCCAGCTGCAAGGTCAAATTTATGGTTCTTTAAGGTGCCCCAGGAACAACTGCACGCAGCTGCATAACATGCGTTGAATCAAAGGGTTAGCGGGCAGTCACATGGGTGGTCTCGCCTCTGAGCTTGATGATCCCCTCCTCACTCCACTCGCCCATCTTCTTCAGGTTTCCTTGCCGTTCGGCTTTCCCTTCCTCATAGACATGGACTTAGTTCCTCGTGTCTTATTTGCCCCTCTGTGGCTCTAATTAAGTTTCATCCCCTCCATTTTTCTTCCTACGCTTGACTAATGTGCTTCGGCTCGGGTTTTCATGCCTCTCTGTGAAATTGCTCCTCATTACCTTATATATAATATATTTATATATATATAGGAAAAACAATGGTTCCTGTGGAATAATATACTATGAGGTTATGATACATGAGCACAATCGCGATTTAGAGAGTTAGATAATGGCAGAGCGCGAAGGAACCACTAACACACCGATTACAGTGTAGTATATTTTATGGATTTTTTAAACAATAAAGTTAGGAGTAAACATTATACATCAAAACAACGTTTGTGCATAGTGTCACAAGTGACAAAGGGAACCTAAACCTAAGTGACAATGTGAATATTAAATACAAGGTTTCCACAGTTTGTACAAGTCGGCCATTATCATAATAATTCCATGTGAACAGCAGCTATATACAGTGATATGTGCTGGGGAAATGGTTCCCTTCTTCTGATGAAGGGACATCTGAATATATGGTTGTGCAGCCTTGTGAAAATGATGTGCCACACGTGAAGAAAAGAGGAAAAAGGTTTACTCACATGAGGACCTGTCCGGGTACTCAATGTGAGGACAGGCTGTCAATCCAATGGGGTATGTAGGCGGGCCAGAGTGGCTCAATTAATTATACACCCCAGCCGTAGCGTTGTAGAATCCCTTTGTGGATTAACAGTGGCAATGCACTGAGAGTATTTCTCAGTAGAAGAATGCAAAAGCGGGACAGCGCTCCGCGTGTAGATTCAGAAAAAGCAGCGTCATTGTACCCGATCAAGCTGACTGACGCGGCTTTTTCTGAATCTACACGTGGAGCGCTGTCCCGCTTTTCTAGAACGATGACCTCTCACCTATCTTATGTGGTATGCTTCATCAATGGGTTTCCACATCTAGCACTGGGAAGCATCCGCAAGTACTATTGTTCAGTGGTTGTACAATTTACTAGTTATGCATCCTCTAGTTTGGATGAGGTTCTATCCGTTATGTAGACATTTATCGTCTCTCTTTTTTAAAATTGTTAGACTTATATTAGAACATTGGAATGTTAAGAGCTCTATTGAAAACAGTGGAGTGCTCCGGGAATCTAATGGCCAATAGTAGCCTGAGGTTTCAACATTCCAATGTTTGTTCTCAGTTGTTGCTGTGAACAAAAGGCCTCACGGAGGCCGAGGGGATTTTAAACCCTTCGGTTTCTGTGAGCCTTTGGCTCGGGCCTTTAATGGCCGGTAGAGCCTGCTATGGCAGGCTCTAAGGCTATACTAAAATGGTGTATGGGTGAGCTCAAAATGATTTTAGTGGTGTCTTCCTATTGCGAGATTAAAAACAAAAGGGCTGAGCAACAGACCCTGTTTCTCTTTTCTGTCAACAAGTTTTAGTACTAGATTTCTGCCCCTAAGGAGATAAGGCTACTTTCTCAGCACTATTTGCATCTCACATCAAATATTGTGAAATAGTACCTGGTTTCTAGAGCATGTTATCATTTGTTTTTACAAGAGTGAGGTGATGCAAGTGGAAATACCCCATCTTCATTGAACAGGTACACTTTGAGCAACAGCAGTGCACACTGCCCTCCTTCAGAGGACAGGAGACCCATAGGAACAGAAGTGCAATATTTCTTTATTTAGGACATGCACAAATCTAGCGACAACAGTGCAAAGTGTGATTCCTCACAGAACAGGTACAGCAAGGTAGTAAGTAGCAAAGCAAGCTTCCTTGTCTCATAGAGTGCAGCAGGTGCAATCTTCTGTTCACTGCAGAGCAGACGGATTCAGGAGGGCAGACTAGTACAAGCGTTCATCGCTCACAGAACATGTACAGTTCAGGCATGAGTGACCTCATCTCCCTACCGAGGCACTACTTCTCCTGGTCGATCCATCCCCTTTTGGCCTCTTTTGTGTTTTCCTTTTGTGAGCAGCAGGCGTCCAAGGTGTAAACCTTATCACTGATCACCTCGTCCTCTGCTGTTGTTCGTTGCTTTGTCTTTAATTCATATTCGCCTTGCAGGGCCCTGATAACGTGGCTCACGCTGTTTGTATAATGGTTCTTGTAAAATAAAGGCCTCTTGTCGCCTATAAACATGAGCATAATATATCTATGCCATATTGGCGAAAATAAATTTACCCTAATAAATATCACTGTCACAGAGTGGTAATAAATCTTGATAACAACTTTTATCACCGCTTACACGTTCCCTGTAGTGGGGGCATTCAAAGTGGAGTCGCAGGAGGAGGTAAGGTGGGGGGGCGGTGTGTGCGCGCGCACACAGCGCTGCTCCTGCCATTGCGGTAGCTGTTGTGTGAATGAAGGAAAGTTGCACTGTAACTGTGGCACGGGGTGTACCTGGTCTGTGTGAGGGGATCTTTGCATTCCTCCTTTCTTTCGTATGCTGCCTTTTGCTTCTGCATGCTTTCTGTCTGGCCAAGATCCCCTCTCTATATTGTAGTCCATCAAATGGAATTTGGTTCAGGTTCTCACAGACCACGCCACCACTGTTTTGTATTGCAACAAACAGGGCAGAGGGAGATCCTGTAACCCCCTGGAGTTGGTAAGAGTGCAGGGTGTTTACCAGGTTGTATACCATCTTGCATAGTCTCTGAATGCTAGAGCAGAGGAGTTGAGCTGACAGAGTCTGGCAGATCATGAGTGTCCTCTTCGTCACCAGTTGTTGCAAGCCCTCTTCCATCAGTGGGCTCTATCTTTTTGCCACTGTTGAATGCCAGTTTCAAAAGGAGTTAGGAGATGCATTCCGACTGGAATGGAACATGTGGCTTTTGTACACCTTCCTGTCTTTACCTCTCCTGCCACAAGTTCAGGAAAAAAAATCAAGAGCGGCTTGGCCCACGTCATCCTAGTGACTCTTGATTGGGCCATGAGTGTGTGATACTCAGAACATCCTTTGAACGGGCTACCACTTAGGGAGGATCTTCTGTCACAGCATCAGAGCACAGCCTTCACGGGGGCGCTAGGTGGCACGCTTACAAGATGGTCGCCAGTGAGTGAAGCTCCTGCCGCCCGGTGAGTTCTTCAATACCATGGACACCGCCAGCCGCGGCATCTAGGCTTCCTGTCACCCCACGGAGAAGTCTGGTGAGCTGCGATCTGCCGCGGGGGGGTACTCCAGCCCGCGGCTTGCCACGAGGTGTCTGGGCTGCGCGGGCCGAGATCCCTGCAGCGGAGGTGAGACGGCGACTGGCTTCCCCAGCACGGAGGCCGGTGCAAGTGGTGGCGGGGTGCGACAGAGACGGCGACCTGCCAGAGATGCTGCGGCCCGTCAGATGAGATCGGTGAAGTGGTGACTGCGGGGAGAACTCGGAAGCGGCTGCTGCCTGCTGGCGGTGACGCAGAGCGCGTACTGTCGAGACGCGGCTGTGGAGCGGATCTGCAGCGATACCCCCGGGGCGCCGTCCGATATTTCTGCTGGGAGTGCCTCCACAAGAGATCTGGCTGGCTGCCTGATGGAGCTGCCCGGGTGAGTCGCGAGGGCCCGACCTCAGCGCACTGGCGAGGCTGAGTGGCGCAGCGGGGCGACCTGGGGAGCGAGGCGGGCCTCCCTGCGTGTTGCAGTGAAACGGCGGGCCCGGCGGAAGTAGATGCGGAGGACTGTGGAGTAGTAGTCTGCCCTAGCGCCTGCAGAAGTGAAACGGAGGCCCAGGACTCGAGGGGCCTACAGCCAGAGGCCAGGTCAGTGGACAGTGGCCAGACAGGGCACGGACAGTGAGGTGAGCGGCTGTGGAGAAGGGGGGAGCCGCCTTGGCACTGCAACGAGGAGAGCATCTGGGCCTGCTGAATGCCCCTGAGGAACCAGCGCACAGCGGTGGGGCCTAAGCCCGTGTGTATACAGCGCGGAACGGAAGAGGCGGGAGAGACGCGAACTGGGCTGCGGGAGCTGGCGGTAGCGGGCCAGCGGGGGCTCCTTGCATAGGGAGCATCCCTGCGGGCGATAATAGTGTGGAGGGCCCAGGCATAGCTGGGACTGGGGTGCCGCTTGGGCTGTGCTGCTGTCTATATCGAGCCTGTAGCGGCGAGGGGGTGCCCCTCACTTACCAGTGACCCAGGAGCAGCGGATTCCAACAGCGGAGGTGGACAGCTGTTAGACCTGACCAACGCGGGACATAAACGTTAAGGCGAAGGAGAGGTGCCCGGCGGGGGATACTGGTGCACTGCGGAGATAGCACAAGGCGGTCCTGGTGGCCTCCGGAGCCTGGGAGTATCGGCCGGCTGGCATCTACTGGACGGTGGCCGCGGCCGCTCTCGGAAGAGTCCCTGCTCTTCCCCCCCCCCCCCCCCCCCTCTCTTCTCCCTCCTCCCCACACTAGCGGAGGGAAAGTGGTGTCAACTCTCCCATACCACGGTGGGACAGGAGCCTGGGCCTGGATCGCCCGTCCGGTGCCAGGGTTGCCAGCGAATGCCTTCAGCACAGCAGCTGGTCATGGGCCGGCTGCAGAATAAGTCGCATGATGGCCAGTCGCGGGCGGACGGCCTGGGTTCCGTGCCGGGACGTCACGAGAGAAGCGTGGAGCCTCAGGCGGCAGCACTTGCGGCAAAAATGGACACAGTCCTGGCGGCAGTGGAAAGAATTTGCTCCACCTTGGAGCAGACAAGGGCCTCCTTGGAGTCCCGGATCGACAAAGTTACAGTGGACTTCACCCTCCTCCATGCGGACCACTGCAAGTTGGCGGAATCAGTTGCCCAGCAACGCCAAACACTCAAGGATGTCCAGCCTGTGGTGCGTAATCACACTATAGCCCTGCAAGACCTGATCGACCGTGTCCATGCCATGGAGGACAGCGCCGAGGACGCGGAAGGTCGCTCTCGGCGCAACAATGTTCGAGTGGTGGGACTATCGGAGGGCGAGGAGGGACGGAACCCGGAACAGTTTGTTGAGGGCTGACTCCGGGACATGCTTCCCCCGGGGGTGCTCTCCCCGCAGTTCGTGGTGGAGCGGGCGCACAGGGTCCCGGCGCGGAGGCCTAGGCCCGGGGCCCGGCCACGACCCTTCCTTTTCAGGCTCCTCAATTATCGGGACAGGGACGTGGTGCTTCGTGAGACCAGGAAGTTGGGCACCATCACAGTGGGAAGTGGGCAGGTGATGTTTTTTCCGGACTACACGGCGACAGTGCAGAAGCGGAGGAGCAGCTATCTGGCAGTGAAACGTCAGCTGCGCGACCTGGAGATCCCATATTCCCTGCTGTTCCCGTCGCGTCTCAGGGTGGTCACGAAGGAGGGGACTCGTTTCGTCAACGCCCCATCGGGTGTCTGGGACTGGCTGGAGGAGACTGGGCAGTGCGGAGGACAGAGGCCCCCAGACCCGGGAGCTGGTGGACGACCGGAGAGGAGACCGCGGCGGCGGAGTCCCGCAGGGATGTGGGGTCGGGCCCCGCTATGGCACCCAGTCGGGAGAGGATACGGCTGGAGCGTCAGGGAGCCCTGGAGGCGGTATCAACCCTAGGGTCCACGAGCAGCCAGGGCGAAGCGGAAGTTCGCGGACAGACAGAACCCGAGACCAGCAGATCGTCTTCCCTGTCCACCATGCTCTCAGAAGATCAAGTTATGCTGTTGGTGACACCCCAGACTGCCGACCACATGGTGTGAGCCAAGAGCAGTGAGGTGGCGGCGCCCGCTAGTGCGCGGGTCGGCATGAGTTGGACAATGTGTTATGGTGACTGTTGGTTTACAGGTTCCGATGTATGATGTGGTGCAGTGCTGTGTGCTGGCGCAGTTTAGTTCGATAGGTCGCCTTGTACGAGTAGGGTGGCGGGAAGTCCTGCTCAGGGGGGTCATGCGTTATGCGAGGTCAGCGGCAGGAAGTGTAGATAGATACAGTTAGGCTACTCACATACACTCAGTAACACCTGCATCACAGAAGGCACCTATAGCGAATCCAGGGTAACGCAGCGGGTGAGCAGCATACGTTCGCTACAGCCACACCGCGCACCCGTTAGCCATTACCTGGCTTAGTTTCACCCATAAGCGATTAGCTTGCAGTTTGGACGAATGCCCATTTGGGGATTCACCCTGGCGGTTACACAGTTATTAATCTTCATCACGTGTGCTCAGCAGTACACAAAAGTTCTTTTGTTCGGTTGTTTGTTGCAGCACACCGGTACGACACTTAGAGCCTATGTTCTCCTCTTTGACCGTTGCCCGTGCAGCCCTTAATTGCTCTAGATGGCTACCACCGACGTAATCACATGGAACATACGGGGTGTGCACACGCCAGCGCGTCGTTATTCCATTTTTGCTTATCTGCAACGGAATAAGACGGCCATAGCCCTCCACCAAGAGACTCACATGACGCAGCCTGAGCATGCTCGGATGCGTACCCGTTGGAGGGGTCAGCTTTTCGGGACCACGTATTCCGCACACGCCTGAGGCACACTGATCTGGGTGACGGCGGGCACACCGTTTACATGCACAGATGTAGTAGCTGACCCGGCAGGGCGATGCACCTTGGCTCGTGGGAGTCTTAATGGCCAACACATATTACTAGGCTCCTTATACCCCCCGAATATTGAGCAGCCGTCGTTTCTTGCCCACTTGTCCATGGTGCTGGCACCATATGCGGGTCTTCCCTGGCTACTGGGCGGGGACTTCAACTCAGTCCTTGACACACACCTAGATATGTCCTTTCCTGCCCCTCCGCAACACACAGGCGGTTTCGAACGCGAGGACCCTTACTGACTGGTTGTCGCATTGGGCATTAATTGATATGTGGCGCAGCCTGCACCCCGACGACCGCATCTACTCTTACTACTCGTCGGTGCACGACCTTCACGTCCATCTCGACAGGGTGGTGGGCTCCCGCTCTCTGATTCCCCCGTTAGACCAGGCAGAATATCTGGGTCGGACCCACTCTGACCATAACCCTCTCCGACTGCGTCTCAGGTGGAACCCCTGCCGGCCCCCAGTCCCCACGTGGCGACTCCAACCGGCAGCCCTGGAGGATGCTGAATTTCGTGCATCCCTAGGCACAGCGATCGAGCAGTTCGTCGAACTGAATGAGGGGACGGCGAGCAGTGAACTGACAGAGTGGGACGCCCATAAATCCACTATCAGGGGACATTGTCTGGGCGCGACGTGGAACATTCGTAAGCGGCTTGCACTGTCGCATGCTAGCCTGGAATCTCGCCTTCTCTCGTGCGAACAACATGGCGAGGGCGGAGGCCGTGGCTCGGCTCGGCTGGCGCGGCTTCGGGCGCGCCATGCTGAGCTGCTGGAGTGATTGCGTTGTCACAATTATGCGGCTCACTCAGCCCGAGTCCATGCCACGACGGCAGGGCTGGGCGATTGTTGGCCTGGCTGCTCCGGCAAGAAGCTGCTCATGCCCTGATAGATGCTATACGCGGCCCCGACGGGTCGCTCGTATACACGCAGTGGGAGATTCATCAGGCAATGACGGAACATTATGCGACCCTGTACCGTTCGGCGGGGCGTCGGCAGGCGCAGGACCTGGATAGGTTTCAGGAGTCTGCCTGTCTGCCCACGGTCCCAGATGAGCATCGGGAGTCGCTCGAGCGCCCCCTCACCGTGGAAGAGATCGGATAGGCGGTTACCTCTTTGGCCTCCGGAGGGCGCCGGGAACTGCTGGGCTCCCAGCGGAGTTCTACAAGACCTATCGGGAGTCATTAGTACCCAAACTACACGCTCTCTATATTGCTGCTCTTGAAGAGCGTACCTTGCCAGCTTCCATGCGAGAGGCCTATTTGGTATCCCTGCTCAAGCCCGGACGGGACCCCACCAACCTGGGGTCATACTGCCCCCTTGTCCTGCTTAACGCGGACTACAAAATCTTGGCCAAGGTGCTGGCGGAACGGCTGGCGCCGACGGTGCCGGTGCTAGTGCACGGCGACCAAAATGGCTTTGTGCCTAAGCATAGCACCTCCCTCAATTTACGGCGGTTTTTCCGGGTGGCTACCAACAGTGTGCAGCAATGGCCTGGGGCGGGCTGTCTGGTTCTGGACCTTGAAAAGGCCTTTGACTGTCTGGAGTGGGGGTACCTGGTGGCAGCATTGTCGCACTACGGGTTGGGCCTCGGGTGCCTCCAGCTGGCAGCCCTCCTTTACAGGGACCCCACCGCGAGGGTGAGAACCGGGCCGTACATTTCGACGCCATCCCGATTTGTTGTGGTACCAGACAGGGGTGACCGCTCTCGCCCCTCCTGTTTGCGCTGGCAATAGAGCCTCTCGCCGCCACGCTCCGCAAGGTGCTGACTGATGGCATCCCTCTGGGTGATGCGACGCATCAGGTATCGCTTTATGCGGATGACCTTCTGGTCTTCGTCAGAGATGTGGCTCACATCCCGGCCGAACTGGAACGCATTCTACTCGACTTTGCTGCTCTCTCGGGCCTCCGGGTGAATGCTGCTAAGTCCTGCCTCTTCGCGTTCCGAGCCGACACTCAGGACCCGAACTACCATCTTGGGGGCGTGCGGCATCCTTTTTTTTTTTTTTTTTGTTAAAAAAAAAAAAAAAAACTTTATTCAGCATGAACACAAAGCAATAACTCCAGAGCTCATCCTCAATGGGAAGCCCCAATTCGGCCTCCCATTTGGCGCGCCCAGCTGATGTAAGGGTTCTAAAGTGGGTGGTTCATCAGGGAACTCCCCCGTCAATGCCCGAATACCGCTGCGAAGTCGAATGTATAGAAATGTGTCCATGGGAGTAGGAGTGAGGTCTGCTAACATGTGTGTCTGTGAACGGAAGCGCCCGTCCTGGTAGAGATCTCCCCATTTCTTAAGATTGATTTTGGCCATAAAGTTCTTGAACAATTGTTCCTGCAGTAGGGGTATTCGGGGGTGGTATGCCAAGGGAAGCAGTGGAGAATACAGCAGCGTCGTGCGGGTTTTTTTCCCGATGCGCTGCCAAGCTAGAATAGTGCTGGAGATTGTGGTGTGAAACGCTGCCCGTGGTTCTGGTGCACTAAATAGTGCCCCTTCTAATGGGATAGGATCCGCCAACCAGTGTTCCACCGCTATCTGCGGAAGAAAGGGAGTGGGGTGGATCCAATGATGAACGTAGTGGGCCTGAGCGCTGTAATAGTACATCTCAAAATCCGGTAAGTCAAAGCCACCCTGAGCGAAAGGACGGGTCAAAGTCTCCCAACCTAGACGCGGCCTCCTCCCTCCCCAGACCAATCGAATAAGCTCAGACCGTAAGAGTTGAAAAAAGGACTTGCCTGGATAATATGGGATATTGAGGAAGAGGTAGAGGAGCTTAGGAAGAACCACCATCTTAATGAGAGATGCACGGCCCGCAAAAGAGATGGGCAGCGTGATCCATCTGGTCACGCAGGTTTGAATCTGGTCAAAGGTTCGGCCATAGTTTATGCGCATCAACTCCTCCCGATCACGAGAGAGAAGTATACCCAGGTAACGGACCTCATCCTCATCCCACCGTAAAGGGTAGTCCAGGTGGAACGTCCGAGCAGCCGCCGTGAGCGCAAATATTGTGGATTTCCCCCAGTTAATATGGATACCAGACATACCTGCAAAGCGAATGAACTCCCTGAGGAGGGGGTTGAGGTTAGCAGCGGGGTCGCGGACATAGAGCGTGATGTCATCGGCGTACAGGGATATGAGCACCTCCCGCTGAAGACAGCGCAGTGCCTTGTCCCGGTGGTGCTGTCGGAGCCGGGCAGCCAGTGGCTCCATCGCTATGGCAAACAACAATGGAGATAGGGGCATCCCTGACGAGTTCCCCTCGACACCGCAAAGGCCTCCGACATTCTACCATTCACCACCACCCTGGCGACCGGCCTACGATAAAGGAGACCAATCCACTGCGTGAATCCCAATGGCATGCCCATGTTTCGCAAAATACATTGAAGATAATCCCATTCTAAGGAATCAAAGGCCTTGGTGGCGTCCAAGAAGACCGCCACCAGTGGCAAGTCAGGGTCCACATTGTGCAATATGGAGAAGAGTGTCCGAAGATTATGGGAGGTAGCCCTGCCCGGGACGAATCCCGCCTGATCCGACAGCACCAGGCCCCCCAAAAGCAACTGCAAACGATTGGCCAACACCTTGGTCAGAATCTTGGCATCACAGTTAAGTAATGAGAGAGGACGGTAAGAGTCGCAATATTGAGGCGGTTTCCCAGGTTTTAGGAGGGAGGTAATGAGCGCCTCCTGCATGGACTGGGGGAGCGTGCCAGACTCATGTGCCTCCATAAAAACCTCTCGGAGTACCGGAGCTAGAATATCCACATACGCCTTATAAAAGTCCATAGGCAGACCATCCAGGCCCGGTGCCTTCCCTGGTGCCATCTGGTTGATTGCGTCTCTAATTTCCTCCAGGCCTATAGGTTCGGCCAAAAACTCTCTCTGTCGATCTGAAAGCCAGCCCAGGGTGAGCTCCTTCAGGTAGTCGTCTATGTTTAGTTCACCCACTCTAGTAGTAGAGTAAAGTGCAGAGTAATTTGTAGTGAAGGCAGCCAAGAGCGAGTGAGTGTCGCGTATAGGAATCCCCCTTCCCCCTCCAGCTCCAACACGAAATTTGAGCCACGTGGTGGGCGAATCATTCCCGCCAGGAACCGGCCGGGCCGTTCTCCCTCCCCGTACGCCCGCGCCCTGAAGTATTTGCCCCGGAAGTTAACCTCTCGCTCAGCAGTGGAGGTGTATTCGGTCAGTGCCTCGCGGTATTGCGCCTGGGCATCGGAGTTGACGGCATAGTCTGGTCTAGCTTCTAATGTGTGCAATGTGTTCTCCAATCTATGTATTGTGGCGCGTAAGGCTCTCAGCACGCCTGAGCCCTTAGAGATACAAAACCCACGTACTGTGACCTTGAGCACTTCCCACATGGTAGCCACCCGGTCCACTGACCCTTTGTTACGAGAGAGGAAGTCTTCAAGTTCCTGACATAGTTCAGTACGGAACAGTTCGTCGAGTAGAATGTTGGGTGGAAGTCGCCACGTCGGGGGCTTACCCATTATGTCCGGTAAGCGGAACTTGGCCAACACCGGGGAATGGTCAGAGAAAGTGCGTCCCACGTGTTGCACCGAGACCAGGGAGGGGGCCAGTGCCCTATTCACCAAAATGTAGTCCAGTCTGGCCCACGTAGCATGGGCATTGTTCCAGTGTGTGCCTTCCATTAATGTCGGGTGTAAGTGACGCCAGGTATCAATGACATCCTGCGTGTCGCAAATGTCTCTCAGGTATTTGTGAGTGTTAGTATAGTGTTGTGCAGAGGAGTTGGATCTGTCAAGAGCGGGGTCAAGCACTGCGTTGAGGTCGCCTCCCCAGATGAGATGTGTCGACCCCACGTCCCTGATCCTATTCCAAAGAGCAATGAAGCTACTCGGGTCATCGCAATTAGGGCCATAGGAACAGGCCAGGGTGATGGTCTCTACCCCTATCCTGCCCCAAGCCATGCAATACCGGCCCTCTCGGTCTGTAGCGGTGCCCAGGGGAACATAGGGAACACCTCTTTTAATTAGAATTGCCGTGCCTCTCGCATAAGATGAGTATGGCGCTAGAATCGAGTGCGCTGCCCATCTGGCAGCAAAAGCACCTCTGCGGAGAGGGTCCATATGGGTCTCCTGCAAGAATAATACTTGAACATTTAGTCTATCCAGCGCACCCAGAATTTGCCTCCGCTTCCTGGGATCCCCCAGTCCTCTGACATTCCAAGTAATGACGGAGAGCAGGCCCCCCCCCCCCCCACCAGGATCAAGGTGTGCGACGTGGTTCAAAACTGCAGATAGGGGAATCATAGATCAAGAAACCCAGCAAGCAACCTCTCCACAAGAGCAAATGTCCATACAAAGTGTCAGACTGTGCAACATTAAAATATAGTTCGTTAGTATCCATACTGAATTCGAACATAACAAAAACACCCCCTTGAATGCCCACCCACCCACCCACTCCGACACCCCAAATATGTCGGGCATCTCCCCCAACCCACACAAACCCACAATGTCCTGTCATAACTTCACTGGGGAATACCCAATAGGGGGACACCAGGGGTCCAGACCCGCCATCCAACTCCCCCGATATTGCACCCGCTACCCCCTGGAACCAATATCCAGCGGAAGACACGGGAGGGGGAGGGAAGTGCCAGGGCGAAGTCAGATTTAAACAACATCAAAGAACCTCCAACAGCAACAGAGCCCAACTAGTGGTGGCTCATCAATATAGGGCAGGGGCGCAGAGCTAGGCACCCAACGAACACAAGAGCCTCGCAGAAGGCGGGAACAAAGTAAGGCCACACAACCAGAGTGTCAAGAAAGAAGGAGAGGAGCAGCCATTGTAAATGTCCCATTCAGTCAGGAGCAGAAGTGGGCGATCGGGAGCCCTCCCTTACCCTCGGAGAGCGTTCAGACTCAGAAGATCGTTTATGGTCCTTCAGAAAGAGTTCAACCTTGGATGGGTCTATGAAGATATGAGGCTTACCCCGGTAAACCACCCGCAGACGGGCTGGGTATAACATGGAGTATTGAATCCCACTTTGAATCAGTCGTTTCTTGACCTGTCCAAATTTACGGCGCGCATCCTGCACTGACTGTGTAAAGTCCGGAAAGAAGGAGAGTGTGGTGTTCTCAAATTGGACAGGTTGTTTCTCCCGGGCGAGGCGGAGCAGAGTGTCACGATCTCTGTAATTCAAGAATCGGATGACAACTGGCCTCGGGGGCGCTCCGGGCACGGGACGAGGGCCCAGGGTGCGATGCGCCCGTTCCACCACCAGCTGCGGAGAGAAGGCATCTGCACCAAAAAGGTCAGATAGGAGCTTTTCAATATAGAATTCCATCTTGCCCACAGAAGTAGTCTCTGCCAGACCAATAAGGCGCACGTTATTGCGACGTGATCGCGCTTCTAAGTCCTCGTTCTTGTCGGCGATCAACTTCAGCAATCTCTCCATCTGCAAAACCTTGGACGTGGTGGCTGACGACCCATCCTCAAGCACAGAGATTCGGTGTTCGGTCTCTTTAACTCGCTCCTCTTGTTGATCCAATCTGTGCACTACGGAGTCCAGGCGGCGAGACATGCCGTCTATCTTGGAGTCAATGGAGGTGAGGCTAGTTTGCATATTAAGTAGGAGCGCCTTCCAGTCTACATCTTCAGAGTCTCCTCCATCGGAATCGCCGTCCCCCGGCGGCGGAGCGCTTGGTTTTTTCTTTTTTTGGGATTCAAAGGGGAGCCGGGATTGCTTGGTGTCTGTCTTCCCCATTATAGCGTTTGAGGCCCGGACCACCAAGTAGGAACCCCTGCACGGAGCAGATCCACAGGGGCAGCCAACGCCCGGATGCGTGTCACATAGCAGAACTTGGTCTGCACCACGCCGCCACCGCCGTGGGATTTGTACGTAGCGTCAGCAAAGCGATAGGCCCAGCAGTCCTCAAGAAGGGGGGATTAGTCGTCAGCAGACCACCACAAGGGAGTCCCTCCGCTGTGGAAGGAGCGTGACCCACAGCAGTAGTATCGACGATGTTCCCCTCACTAGGCCAGCAGGAGCACGGCTCAAATGGTCAATTCAGCCCAGGCGTAGGCCTATCCCGGTCAACTCCCCGCCCCCCAGTCCTCCGGGCATTCAGGGGTAATGATAATCGCGTGTGGGGCAACACAACGCGCTCTCACCGGATCCCCAGCTCCCCTCAGGCCGCCAGATGATGTCCGCGGCGCCTGTTGCGTACGATGCTTGGTCTGCACCACGGCTCCACCGCCGCGGGATTTTCACGTAGCGTCAGCAAAGCGATAGGCCCAGCAGTCCTCAAGAAGGGGGGGATTAGCCGCCAGCAGAGCACCACAAGTGATTCCCTCCGCTGTGGAAGGAGCGTGACCCACAGGAGTAGTATCGACGATGTTCACCTCACTAGGCCAGCAGGAGCACGGCTCAAATGGTCAATTCAGCCCAGGCGAAGGCCCATCCCGTTCAGCTCCGCGCCCCCCAGTCCTCCGGGCATGTAGGGGTAATGATAATAGCGTGTGGGGCAATACAACGCGCTCTCATCGGATCCTCAGCTCCCTTCAAGCCGCCAGATGATGTCCGCGGCGCCTGCCGCGTGCGATGCCGCCCCTCCCAGCGGCTTCACGCTGGGGCCGATACGAGACAGGCCAAAGGCGGGTAGCTCCACACCGCGATCACGGGGGGGGGGGCTCCAGCCACCAAGAATCACACCCCCCACCTACCCCAGAGCCGTTCATATCAGGACAGGCGCCCCCCTCTCCAGCCCAGGGGACGAAGTAATCCACGCGGCAGCAGCCCACAGCCTTCAGTGTTGCCTCAGCCCGCCCCCGCCTTACCGGATGGGCAGCGGTGGACAGTAGAGGTCTCCGTGCAATCACCAGGCGCCGTCCGTGTCTCCCAACTCCGGCCGCGACCCGTGGCCTATCGCGTACTGTAGATCCGCGGTATTGCGTGCATACGCACACAGCCTCCTCGCTCCGAGCGGGCTCCAGCCACGGCCGCCGGAAATGTCGGCGAAGATATCCACCGAACCACCAGGCAGAATGGCTCAGGATTTGCAACAGGTGCTCTCCGGCTCCAGCCCCACAATCGGTGCCGATTAAATCCGAGGCTCAATGATGCAGGATGGGCTAATGCAGCAGCAGATCGTCCGGCTGGCGAGAGAGCCTCACGGATGTGCGGCCATGTCGGTCTGGCGCCCTCTAGCGCCCCCTTATATACCGGCATCCTTCTTCGCAGCCCTTGCGCGGTCACTTCGGGACTTTATATGGGGTAATGCACGCCACAGAGTTGCGTTGCCGAAGCTGTATCTCCCCACTGACCAAGGGGGGCATGCGATGCTGTGCTTTGAGCATTATTACCTGGCTGCGCAGTTACAGTGGATAGCCCGGTGGTTGGCAGATAGAGGGCGAGATGACACGGCGACTGCAGCACCCCCCCCCCCCCCCCCCCTCCCTTTAGCTGACATCATCAAACTATTCCACCCGGCCGCGAAAGTGTCGAGGCCTGTGCCTCTCCTTGTGGTGGTGGCCTACAAATGCTACCGCCATAGTCTCTATCTCACCCGGGCCCGGACTCCTTACGCCCCGGCCATACCGCTCGAGGTTTCACCTAGAGGGCAGGGGGTGCTTAGTGTCTCAGAACTTGTGGACTGGAGCGCGGTAGACATACAAACACTGGGGGAATCTTTACCGGGAGGGTGCCCTCCTCTTGTTCGCCTCTCTAGCGGAGGAGACGGGGCTGGCTCCTGGCCACTTTCTTCGTCACTGGTCTTTGATAGCGACGCTTACGAGCCGATGGCGAGATCTCAGGGAGGAACCGGAACAACATCTTACGATGCAATACCTCCATGTAATGGGACGGGGGAGGCACCTGGTTCGGTGGTTTGCGGCCTCCCTGCGTACACATGCGGCGATCAGCCTGGCCCCGCTGCGCCGTAAATGGGAGGCGGACTTGGCCCGGCCCATGACCGACAGGGAATGGGACAGGGCACTGCAAGGCCCGACGAAGATCCCTAGGAATATGCGTTTCCGCCAAATACAATTCTTCATCTTACACAGAGCGTACCTCACGCCTGAATCCATCAACAGATACTTCCATCGTACGGATGCGGGCTGCCCTCACTGTGCGGAACTAGATGCCGGACTGATCCATATGTTGTGGAGCTGTCCCGCACTGTGTTCGTACTGGCAGACAGTGCGAGAGGCGCTCCATGCATGCACAGGTCGCAATATCCCGTTCGAATGGCCAGCCTACCTGTTACACCTCTTCCACAGAACTTCATCTATGAAAGTTACCTCTCGGTTTATCGACCTGGAGTTAGTAGTGGCAAAGCAGCTGCTCACTAAACGCTGGAAAGCGGCTGATCCACCACATATACGGGCATGGCGGGATTCATTTCTGGTGTGGGCTAAGGCGGAGGGCACAGCTCTCTTGAGGGAAGAAACACTAGGCCTCAGGAAGACCCCCATAGCAAATCAATGGGAGGCACTTCTGCAGACCATGATGCGATCAGGTGGGGATCCTGCAGTGATTTGTCAGGAGCACGATGTGGGCGCTCACCTAGAGGGGCTAGACACCAGCTAGCCCAGACGAGAGGCATGGAGTATTGTAGCGAGGGCATGGCTGACCAGGTGGGGCGCAAAAGCAAATGTTACACTGTATGCAAAGCAGTTTGTGTAAGGGGCACTGGGATGGGGGGACGGACTAAGAGACAGGGATAGACGATACTTGAACACAAGCCGGACTCTGCTACTGTTGTTGTTTTGATTGGGCACTTGAAGTTCTGCCCCGTTATTCCATGGTTTGCTAACTGTTTATGGAGACACTCTAGGGGAGAGTGGGTGGAGTGCTAGCACTTTTCAATTGGGGTGGTCTTTCTGTGGCATGATACCAACAGGGACTTTATAGTTACCGCCACTGTAGAGAGGCCTCCAATGCTGGTATGGGACACGGAGACGCACCCACCCCTCATTAATTAATGTACACCTGCCTGGGTAAATACCAACGATACAAATACTAATGTAAGTTGCTCTGGCTTCAAAATGTACGGTAAACCTTGTTAAACTCCAATAAACAGATTTATAAATAATCAGAGCACAGCCTTCACCCGAATCTACACCTACAAGTGTAGAGAGTGAGCAGCAGCAACTGGCTGCTTTGACCTACCTCTTAATGTGGTGGATGTCATCCTTTCCGACAGGTGCCCTTCCATTTATGCCACGCACTGGGCAAATTTGTGAGCTGTTGTGGTGCTTGTAAGATTGAACCTTTACAATGAAAGCTGTTTGAAGTCCTTTTATTTGTTTTATCTTTAGCCCAGCCTTGCAGTGAGCACTATTAAAGGTGGTATGCCGTCCCTTTCGGCCTATCTGCATTAATGAACTAAACGTTCTGTTGTGGTGAGATTTAGTAAAGGTTTGACACATGTTCCCTCCTAAGCCATTTTAGATGCCACATTGGCACCTAAGCCATTTGAGATGCCACATTGGCACCTTAAGTAGGCCTTGATATTTCTCATGTAAACAGCCTTTGAGCGGATGCATGGTTTCTTGCTGGATCTCCTAACGTTATCACGATTAGGTGTGCTTGTTGCATGAATCAACTCCAAGCACTTTTAGCACATCCGTCATAGACCACCTTTTTCTTGGACAAGTTATTGCTGAGGACTCCGAAGGCATTCTTGCCAAAAGTCTGTACTCCCTTTCACGTAGGGCAATCCATCAACCTTTCCGTGTTCTTTTCTCCCCCACACTCCTCGAAAAAGGAGGAGTAGCACCAGTTGTTGGACCCAAAAGGGCTGTAAGCTTTTACATTGATCATACAAAGGAACACTGTGTGGATGACCATCTTTTTGTGGGGTTCTTCTAGGTGAAGGAAGGGAGGGTGATGCAGAAAAAGGACCCTGGTGCTGTAGATGGTACTCTGCATCAAGATCTACTAAGCACTGGCCAAGAAGCAACCCCGGGAATGTCTGAGAGATGATTCTGCCAGGGCTACGACTGTGTTGGCTCACAGAGTACCTGTACTTTACATCTGCCAAGCTGGGGTGCTAGTGTCTATTCGTGCATTCATGAAGCACTACTGCCTTGATGGCCAGATCTGGTGGGAAGGACCCTGCGCCCTCTTGGTCCTGCAGGACCTTTTGATCTGAGCGCACTCCACAGATCATCCACCTGGGGAGGTACTGCTTTGGTATCTCTTCTAAGGTGAGAAATCTGTGGTTAGACGTATCCATCAGAAGAACAATTTACTTTCCTCATGTAACGTTCTTTCTGATGTATCAACTATCTAGCCACAGATTCCTCACAGCCTTCCCTCCTCTCCATTTTGTGGAGTGGTCTCTTTTTAACTTCTAAATAAGTCTTAAATTAGATATTTGCACACTGCTACCAACAATTGGGCACGCTCTGCTTCTGAGGGCATGGAAAGGGAAATAAGAAACTAAGGTCAGCAGGCAGGGTTTAGCGGTTATCTGCGGCTCCACTTCGTGCACTACATAGCCTGTGCAGAGCCACACGGCATATGGGAGCACTGTTGTTGAAAAGTTTCCAGAGAGAGTTCACCCTTGAAGTAACATTAAGAAGGCACTGGTCTTTAAATGTTATTCTGTAAACAAGCATGGCACGCAGTCCCTACTGTGCCCCAACGAAAACCTCCTGAGTAACCAAACAAGTGTCTGAAGCACTGGGAGGGTACTCAGTCATATTTCACTTAGAACCTACAGTGGAATAGGGGAGTGCCAGGTTAGTTTTGAGTGCTGCCATATGGAAATTGAAGGTAAGTAACTTGTTCATCTCTGTGTGAATTTTCATACTGAAAGCGTGCCGAAATATGAACAAGGAATGACTAGAGCCGCAGCGGCAGCCATCCTGAGCAGTGAGTACCTGTGTAGTGAGTCAAGTCTCTGAGTGGCTCCTATCCCCTAAAACTAAATGCAGCAAGCAGACATTCCCAGTTAGGAGGACAGTTGTTCAAAATGGGGCCTGAAAAGAGGTGAATGAAAGGACAGATGCCAGGAGAGTGTGTGGGGCAGAAACTATGCAGGTGATAACAATATTGGCATCAGTACTCCTAAAGTGTGACTGAAGAAAGAGGTGCTGAAGTGGGACAGAAACTGCACATTTCAATTAGCTTCTTTTGGAAAGATTATGGAGTGTTGGAAATAAATACTGCGATTGCATTTTGTAGTTTTCCCATTGTTTTTAACTCTGTTCAAAAACACTAAATGCTTTTCACAGTAAATTCTGCAGATTGTCCCTTTCCCACAGAAAATGTGAAAATATACCTAGATATTTTCTTCCTTTCCTTGCACCTGCTATTTGGTTGACAGGAAGGTCTACTAATCTAGCACTAACAGTTCCACTCAAAGTATTTACTAGTTGAATTTGGAGCATTTTTCATACTATTATCTTTTTCTTTAAATTCGAACTGTTACGAAAGGGACTTTCCTTGATGTAGTGGAGAGGAATTCGGGTATCTCTCTTCAGACCTTTTACATGATCTCTCTAATTCTGAGGCTTCTGCCCTTTGTTGATGGCAGAACTGATTATCTATTGACAGAGCCCTAGAATATGCGTTCTTCTCCTTCCTCGAGCTTGAATTCACAGAATGGATTTTGAAACGTGCTTGAAACCGATGTCAACAGTGTTCTTAGCCATTAAAAGGGGAATGTTCAAGTTAAGAGGTTAAACTAGTGCTACACAAATGGGATGGGCCCCCTGAGACAGGCACTCTCATACCTGAACATCTCCTAGGTTGAGCAGCTTGAGTAGGCTCCTGACTACCAATGACGCCTGACATTGGGACCGCAGAGCCGCGTGGCATTGCAGGGCTTCTCTGCAGTGCTTCATCTCAGAGGGCCTGGAGCATGGCGATGGGAGGCACTTCCTTCAGTGAGCAGGCCCTTCTCACCACTCTCAAGAATTCAGATCCCCCACACTGGACCCTTGGGACCTCAAGAACAAGGTGCTCAGAGACATGCCAACGACAAACAGGGGGAAAGAGGGCGGGCTGCCCACGACAACTCAAAACGCCACACCGAAAGGAACGCATGGCTGTCTGTAGAGGGTGCGCCCCAGGATTCACCTAAACGGGTGTCCCAATTCCTTCGTTTCAGTATGTCAAAGGGATTCTTTTTAAACGTGTCTCCTACAGATAGATAGCCATGTGTTCCTTTGGTTGCTCAGAGACCTGGACAGCACTGCCCCCTAGCTGAGCGAGCTTCTTCCGCCTCACCGTGGCATGGTTGCAGGTCTGCAGGCACAGTAGATGGACTACAACTTCCCTCCCTAAACCGAGCCTGCTCTCTGTGTTCACTCTGTTATCCTGCGGAGACTTTTCAGCATTGCCAAAGTCATTCGTTTTCCCATTTGCTGCATTTGCCCTCGAGTCTTGTTGCGTCAAAGCCCTCGCTGATGGCACGGGCTTCACACTCAGAGCTGTTCTTATTGCACATGGTGTCCATCTGCTTAGGACCTAGCAGCTCACAATGGTAGTACATTATCCTCAGTATGAATGTGGGTGCAGATGGAAACTCAGGGAAGGTAGGGTCTGCTGGCCAAAGCAGCGCCATGCATAGAACTGACCGCATGCTTGCCTTGGGTGAAGAATACTTAGGAGTCTTTTGGCATGTGGATGTCGGGGATTGGGAGCAGCGGAACTGTTCTATTGACCTATTGACGCTACAGCTGATGTCAACCATTCTTAGGCTCTCAGCGATACGTTTTCAATTTTGGACCCTGTTTTGCTTCTCCAGTATTACAATTCTTATGTCAGAAAAAAATATTGTTTGCCACAAAATACCGAAATCATCTTTTGTGTCCTTTACTCACATTGCAGTTCACTTCCTTGCACAGTACTGATTTGTCTGTTCTCTGCGAACAAAGCGTTTTAGTCATCTTCATTACAAACCGGAGTTGTCCCAAATCAGGCGTTGATAGGAGCAATTCTTGTATTGGTGGAGTGTGTTCAGTGCCTAGTATCGATGGCTACAGCTCCTGAATTTAGAAGCTAGGTGACTGCTCACATTGCCCATTGCCACAGGTTGGCAAAACGTACTGTTTTGCCAGCTGACTGACCAGTTTACTGCGGTCTAGGATAATCTGCTTAGCAGTTGGCACCTGCAGCTCCATGGCATCTTCAGAATGGCATATGTGTTCCTTTAACGGGACAGTGCAATATGGAACCGGGCATCGAGGAATATTTGTTTTGCTGCAGAGTTTCAGAAGAGAGTAGAACATACAGTGATTCATCTGGTAGAGGCAGGAAAGAGTGCCGTCGCTAGCAGAGAAAGGGTTCTTTTTTGTACTTTTCACCTTCCAAAATTATTCTACAAGACGGCATCCAAATGTAAATCTATGAACCCACATCTCTTTGGCCCTGAAGCTTAGCGTCCCAATAGCAAGAACATAAACTTTCAAACCAACATTAATCACACACAGCTATTAATGGCAAAAGACCAAACTTCAAGCAAAAATATAAAAAAAACTCCCAAACCCGGATCTCCGGTTCTAGACTGGCACCATTCTTAATAATTCCTAATAACGGGAGAAAAACCATTAGCTGCACTAAATTGTCTGTTCAAGCAGCAAAACTATCAAATGTCTTACCTGGAAAGATCAGAGGCACTGAAAACCACCTAGAGTTAAGAAGGATGATAAAGACCTGCTAATTCCCAATGTGGCCTACAAAGAATCCACCAGTTCTTATGTTCTACCTATAGAGAGATGCCCTGCAGAACCCTCTACGGTCAAGGAAGTGCTAAATCAACACATTTAATTTACAAACAGTCCTTAATGTCAGGAAGAACATCCCCCTAGAAACGTACCACCTCCTGCGCATCTCTCTCAAACACATAATGAATGATCAATGCAAACTACTGTATTAACCACACACTAACTTTGAATTATGGAGTAGGGTTCAGCCCATCATAAAGTGTAACAGTGCCTCTTCAGGGGGAGTTAGTGCTATATAAATGCAATTACAATACAGTACAACTCGGCTTCACAAATGTAGCGGAATTGTGAAAAATATATCTGGATGAATCTTTTGAGTTCCCTAATGAGTGGTTCACCGAGTGTCAAAGAAATTGAGGTAAGTCAGGGGGACATTGCGCATTAGCAGCCTGGGGAGACAGGTGTCAAGAATTCCTGTCATACGAGGGGAGGAAAACGGTAACCAGCGAAAACGGACTACATCTCCCAGGATGCTTAGCGGTTGAGAGGTTATGTAAACAGGAGAGCTGTTACATAACTCAAGGGAAACACGCCCTTATGTAAACAGGAGAGCTGTTACATAACTCAAGGGAAACACGCCCTTATGTAAACAGGAGAGCTGTTACATAACTCAAGGGAAACACGCCCTTATGTAAACAGGAGAGCTGTTACATAACTCAAGGAAAACACGCCCTATAAAGGGAGGAACCGGGAGGTACAAGGCTGTCGGATATTGTGTTTACACCGACGTACCTGCTTCGTGAAGAGCAGTGTTCCGGAGTGGTGCTCCAGTAAGGCAAGAACGGAGGTAGGTCGAGTCGTTACTCCCTGGGCCGTGTCTTGCCCCATCGTCACCTGTGAAGGACCCGGAAGCTCTACCGGTCAACCATTGAGCTTCGCTTTTTGACTCGGCTGAGTCCAAGCGCAGTGGCGCTTTTGCTGGTTGGAGTCGTAACTCCCAGCCCGACCAGAGACACAGGGACTGCCAGCTGTAACGCACACCAGGAGGTGTTTGCCGCGTTACAGACTCGGAAGTCCACAGGATCGATCGAGCGGCTGCTCTCGGTTCAGTCTTCTTGCTTGTGATTGGGGTATCGGTGACGCATCACCAGGAGGTGACTCCGCGTCCCGGTGCAGTCTGAGGAAGAGGTTGAGCGGCTGCTCCCTTCAGGTAGAGACCCCGGCTGGGTGTTTCCCTGACTCCTCGATTCTCCCCAACACTCTTCGTGCCCCTCACAGCCTACCGATTGGCATTGTCGGCCATTTCATTTCTGCCCTCTGTTGGCATACGCCGGGATCGGCGTATATGCAGAGGACGGTTAGGACCATCCGTGCTGTGGGCTGGTAACGTACTTAGCCTGGAGGATTCCAGTGACTATAACTTTTGTTTGTTCTTTGTATTTTATTTGCCTTCATTAAAAGAACTAACCCTTCACAAGTGGTTGCGTCCTCATTGTCGTGTCTGTTAAACGATCCTGAGACGTTCAGGGCGTTACAACAGGTCCCAGTTGGTTTGCCCAAGTTGTCATTCCTACCCCTGCTTCTCGAACAGAGGGCAGGAGGGTGAAGACCTGACTCAAGTCATGTTCTACCAAGTGACCCTTTGGCTCAGCTTCCCTCATAGTAGAACGAAGGCTTCATAGCAACAGAGGGAGGGCGTGAAACAAAATAATCATAGGCGTATAGGCCATTATTTACTGGTGTTAGCAGGAACCTGCATAAGAACTTATTAGAATGTATGGAATACTATTTCTCTTATTGTCAGAAACAAGTTTGATCACCAACTCTTCTAAACACCGAAGCTCCACTGTCCTCGAAACACCCAACTGACCCTGTCATTTGGTTATCTGATACTGGCATCACACTATTCAGGTGTGTGAATATTTATCTAGACACCATATTGGCCTACAGCAGAATTTGGCTCTCGCAGGCCACATAATTCCTGTGGCCCTTGGTATTGATAAGAGTCTATGGTGCCCAAACCCGCTGTGGATATCAGAGGTAGATCAGATAACTATAACTCGCGCGCCCGCAATCCTCTGCTCATGACGTCACATATTACATCACTCATGACATGGTCAGTGGCATCACTCTTGACATCACTGATGACATCATCCTTGTGATAGAGTGGCGGTCACGCGAGTTATAGTTATCTGAACTAACTATAATGGTGGAATTTCATTGGTTTTTTACAAGTGAAATATCCACCTAACTATAACATGTGTGAAACCTATGGTCTTTTAAGTGAATTTGCAAGGTTTTTTAAATGCCAATTCCTAACTATAACGTGTGTGAAACCTATGGTTTTGTCATAGAATTTTTACGTTTTTTTAAATGCCAAGTTATGTATGTACATTTTTTTTTTTAAATATATTTATTTTTCAATAAACTACGTATTAAAACATTTTTTTTAATTTTTTTTATGGTTTTTCACCATGCGCGCACCCCCGCGATTTAAAAAAAAAAATGTAAATGTTTTTTTCTGCCTTCGGGGTCCTTCAGGGACCCCCTGACAAAGGGGGTCAGGAACTCTCTACCCTGCCCCCTTTTCACGTTCGCCACCTTCCTTTTCCACTCTCGCACTGAAAACAAACAAAATGGCGGCCGACACTTCCTGATTTCGACCGATTCGAACGTTGACTGACCTGTAACAACCAATCAGAATTACGCTCGCGCACGTTAGGGTGCGCGCACGGTGCGCGGCTATAGATATGTATGTGCTTTTAACTGCAATTTTCTCAGGAACTACTGAACAGATTGACTCCATATATGCAAAAGGCACATCCCTGACCTGAGGACTACCTCTGTGCCAAATTTCAAGTAATTCTGTTCAGCCGTTCGGGCTGTACCTTCGACTAAAGATCCTATGGCAAAATGCATGGGGAAAACGCGTTTTGGGACCCCCCTTTTTTATCGGCCCCCGCTTGACGAATCCCCCCGAGACTTTCAGGGTAGGAGCTGAGCGGAGCGCCCCATTAGATTTGAAAATTTCGCGAAGATTCGTCAACCGGCGCCAAAGTTATTCAAAATAGCATTTTGAGATTTCCTATGGAAACACGGTCCTAACTATAACTATCTACTGGCGACCGCCAGTAGATAATATATATATATATATATATATATATAATATTCCATTTCCATATTCCAATTCGGATTGGTACTGAAAAGGAAAAAAAAGCTGTCATTTTGTAGCCTTCAAAATGTAGCAAATAGCTGCGTCAATGTTGCACAGCATCGCTAAACTAAGCCCAAAATACTAGACTAATTGGCTTTGCCAATGCTAGTTTAAGTTGCTTCTGCATACCTGGCAAGAAGGACCACGGGAATCAGACTGCGAATGTGCACCCCCAGAGGGTTTGTCCATGTAGACTCAGATTGAAGGGGAAGTGGGGGGGCATTGCTCTTTCCTTTCGATGTAAACCAACAGGTATGTTTCCTTGTGTTGTAAGAGGGATCATTGATTAAAGAATTTAAGAAAGGCTGCAGAGTGGATACAGACAGCTTTGCCAAAATTGCTGTTTGGTGCAGCATAGGGGAAAATTGTAGTGCATGCCCACTATTAGTATGAAGTGTGATCTGAAACTCTCTCAAGTTTTTTTTTGGCAGAAAGGGCAACCGGCACAAAATCTTTCCAGGATCACAAAGTTTGGTCTATGAGGATGCCGGGTGTAAAATGCATTATCCCTTAGACCACACTTGCTTCTTTCCAAGGCCCGGGCCATGAACAGTAGGACTGAAATCTGCCAAAGCCGCCCAGCTGCAGCTCGTGACTTTCTCATATCCTACACCTTTCCAGCGTTTGTGCTGAGACAGGAGGTGCCTGTGGAATACTAATATCATGGATAACACTTTTACTAACGATTTAATCAGCCATTGACGCGGTTTCATTGGTTTTTAATGATTTTTCTTAGAAAACACAAACCAATCGGCCTTTGTTCTCCAACACAAATACCTCTTCATCACTTTTTGTTTCCATCTTTCACTGTTTTACTTTTTCCGTTTCCCTTTTCATCTCCCACTTCTTACTTTCCTTCCCCTTTTCTTCTCCCACTTCTTACTTCCCATGTTTCTCTACATCCTATTTTCTTTCCTCCTCATCTCTATCATTTTTCATATTCTTTTCCCCCCTCAACCGTGTCTCTTCCATTGAATCTTTGTGTCCCATCTCTTTCCTTCCTCCCCTTCTGCTAATCTATCTAATCCTACCATCTAGTTTCCCCGTCTCACTCTTTCTACCCGCCTCCCCCCTGATCTCTCACTCACCTTTCTTTCATCTTTTCTGTCCTCTCTTTACTTCACCTTTGTTCTGTTGCTGTCCACTTCTTCTCCTTACTCGCCATCCTCCCTTCTATATTTTTCCCTATCTATCTCTTCATCCACATCTGTGCTGCCCCTTGTCTTCTTATATCTCCTGCCTTCTCTCTTCCCCTTCGCTTCATTATTTCTCCCATCTCTTAATTGCTTCCATTCTTTTCTTGTCTTCCTCTTTTTCTATCTTATTATCTCTCCTTCACCACTGCTGTCTCTCACCCCTCCTTTTCTCCCCCAGTCCCTCACTGTCCTTTCCTCACTTATCATTCCCCACCCAGCTCCCTCACCATCACCCACCATGGTCTGAGTGGAAATCAAAATTAGCCTTTGTAAAAATGTTCAAACTACACTGGTAGATGCTGCTAGAATGGTGGCATGAAGGGTTCATGGCAGCTCGCCCACTCTGCAGCCTACTAGGAAATGCCAGTGTGACAGAACACCCAATCCAGTTCTGTCACCCTCTCTCCTGATCTCTTTTCCTCAATCTGCGTCTCTTTCCATCTTTCTCCCTCCCTCCCTCTCTCTTCTTGACCACATATTCCAAATTCTCCCTCTCTCCTTCCCAGCCCTGCTGCACCTTCTATGCTATCCATCTAAGGTTTGACCTGTTTTTGCTATGTTACAAACCCTCCGGTCACTTATGTCATTCGACCTGAGCTTCATACTGGTCAATGAGTAACAAAAGAGCTCACAAGTGGAAGGGATGCTGTGAATAGTTTTGAGATTAGGGAACCTCAAGCAGCCTCGGGGGAGGAGGGTTTTGAGACTGAGCCTGTGATACACTGCCATTGGTTTATATCTGTGAGGGGACAAGCACATTTTGAGACAGTCACTGTGATCACAGTCCAAAGTAGTCCTCTTAGGGATGTAGAAAAATACTAACTGTTGATTAGTGGTGTTAGCAGTCATACATGGCTAATACAGATACTGAATGCTTAATGGCTGAATCCCATCTCCTCTGCGCATATCAACGGCTTAGGCGTTTACACTTTGTCAAGAAAGGACAGTGTGAGTTCGACAGGCACCATAAGCATGATATTGTGGGTTCCATGTGAATCACAGATCATATTGTGTGCTTTCCATGCACCAGATAGAGGGCACTATAGGTTGCACTTGAACCACAGAAAGTGCATAATGGAGCTAACATTAGGTTGGGTTGGAAGGGAGGGGGTTCCCTACCTGAGCAGAAACTATATTCTCTGGAGCCCTGTTATACTTGGCCCTCTCTGCTGAGTCACCCCCAAACCTTTTAGCTTTATCCCTCCTGTTTCTCAACCCCTTTGTGTTAGCTTTTAGAACTCTGTGCACTTTAGCACTGCTAGCCAGTGCTAAAGTACTTGTGCTCTTCCCCTAAACATGTTACAATTGGCTCTTGATTGGTATATTTTCTTTACTTGCAAGTCCCTTGCATATGGTACCATGGGCACCCAGGGCCTGCAACATAAATGCTTCTAGTGGGCAGCAGCACTCATTGTGCCACCCACTAAAAATGGCCTTTTACTACATCTCAGGCTTGCCATTGCAGCCTGTAGTGCCAATTCGACCTGGTAAAATAAGCCTTTTGCTAGGCTTAAGCTTTCCTTTTTAATGCATATGACCAATCCCTAAAGTAGGCACAAAACAACCTAAAGGGCAAGGTGCATTGCGTTTAAAAAGTAGGACATGTGTTTTGAAATTTTACATGTCTTGTAATGAAAACTCCTAAATTAATTTTTTATTACTGTAAGGCCTACCTCTACTATAGGATAACCTTGGGTTACCTTAATACATTTAATAGATGCTAACGTTTAATTGGGAGCAGGTGGAAATGTCATGTTTGGACTCAAATGAATAGTCATTTTGAATCCACTCTAATAAAAGTCATATTTTAAATTGCAATTTTGAAAATATTAAAGTTGACATTTTCCTCTCTTAAACTTTCTAAGGCCTTCTAGGAGTTTCTGTGAGAAGTTGGCCTGGCATATGCTGGTCACTAGTTATAGTGGCCACCTTGCACCAGTCCAATTCGACTCTTATGGTAGATAGGTTTAAGACAACCTTTTAAAGAAAGCTATCCTATTGGTAGCTGTGGAGAGCAGCCTTCAGGCTAAGTCTCAGAAGAATGTAAAGCAGCTTGTTTTACTTATAATCTCTTGAATTACCAAATGAAAGTGCACCACACTGGTATATATATCAAATATATATGTATTTATTACTAGACACACTCTACTAAACTCTTTATGAGATTAGAAGTCACGAACATATGCAAATATCAACGTTTCACAATAAGTTAAGCACAAATATGGCTGGGGCCCTAGGGGCGTACCAGACCATATACTAAAAAAGAGGTTTAGGAATGTCGACTTGCAGAGGGATAAGACCTAGGGCCTGTAGAATCGCTTGGGCTTCACTAATCCACCCAAGGCAGGTAAGTAAAAGACCCACGGGAGACGCGTGCAGTGTGAGAACACAGCCGCGGGTTCCCTATTGATTTCAATGGAGCAAGTTGCGGTTGGAGTTTTAAAGTTTATGGGTACTTCTAGGAAGTCTACAAGCAAGTCACTTACATGGTAAGTAGTTCGAGGGCCAACACCCACTAGAGCACCGGAGTGCACGAGTTACCTCACCCAGGGAAGCCAGGTGCATAGGTGTCTTTTGGTGTCTGGTCGCGTCGTCGTTTTCTATGGAAGCCGAAGAAGTTTTGCTGCTTGTGAAGACTGAAGAAGTGTCCGGTGGAATCCAAGGCTGGATTCAAGATGAAGAAGACCTGAAAGCAGAAGGGACAGTGTTCACAGTCACTTGCCAGTGACCCGGGGCCAGGAAAATGGATGCCCACGGAAGTCGGGTGATTTCAGGTGATCAAGGGTGTTTTGACTCTTCAGCCACGAAGTCCAGGAGGCATCGAGGACGACCAGGAGCTGGATTCGGAGTGTCCCATGAAGTCTGCAGCTTATTGAGGTGTCGGCAACCGGATTGGAGCCAACAAGCCTTGGCAACAGCAAGTCTCGTGAAAATTGAAGAAAGTCAGCGGTGCAGACCAGCAAGGTCTGAGGGACTCACCCAGCGAGGGCAGGCCTGGAGCAACCAGGGGAGCCCTTTTGTTTGATGAGAAAGTCTTCAGGGGACCCACAAGCCAACGGGCAAGGGATCGCGAAGACGCCTCGTGAGGATTCACTTCACAGGAGACCACGGTCACTCGGGACGAGGTAGGCCTCTGATTTTCGAGGGAAATCCTGCTGAAGGCTTGGACCACACGTGGTCCAATGCACAAGTTCGTAGAACGTCGTGAAGGGGTTGTACTAGACAATAGTGCACGGTACCCGGGTATTGCTGTTCCTCGTCACTTGTGGGGTCCACTCGCCTCCGCTCTGCTGGGTACTCACAATGGCCGTCGAGAAGTCAGGAAATCCACTTCCAGGGCTGCAGGGACTTCGGACCCCAGCGGGAACGGGAACGTTTGTGACCGTTGATTAGAGTTTTTGGTGCCTGCCAAGCAGGGGAGTCACTCCTTGACTCCAAGGGAGATTCTTCCATCTTCCAAAAGTAGTGGAACGTCGAAGGGCCAGGATTCTTCTTGTAAAGCGTCGTCCAGGGTTATCTAGTTTGCAATAGCAAGGGTTCCCTATCTTATACTAAAAGAAAGGGAGGGACTAGCTTTATGACCACTCCTCTGGGAGAGTCAGGGTAGGGGGTTGTTACACCCACTTCCCTTTGTCCAGTTTCGCGCCAGAGCAGGTACAGGTAGCCCCTGAACCGGTTTGAGCTGGAATATGCACAGAGGAGCCTACTGCTCCCCCAGTACAGGACTTCAAAGCACTCTAGGAGTGCACCCACCCAGCCCCAATACACTAAATCCTGTCTGGAAGGTGGTGACACCTCCCTGTGACAGGATGCCTATTGTTGGGCCTCCTCCACTGCAAGTTTCAGTCAGCAGCAGTAGGGTAGCCCAGTGTCTGTGCTGGTGGCATTCATTTTGTGATGCCAGGGCTCTTTCAGATTTCTACTGTGTTTCCACAGTGGGTACATGTCGTCCTCTCTAGAAGGGTGGGATCATACTCCCACACCAGTTACTGGTATGGGGGTATGATTCCAAGTTGTTTGACACCAAACACGACATGTTTTGATGCAGTCATTCCAAAGTTAGCATTTACCGGTAGGTTATAATGCACTTTAGAGTATATGGTTTAACCGCATCCACAAACAGCCACAGAGAATAGACTCTGTCAGCTGCAGAGGGGTCCTGCTCATGCAGAGGCACCCCCTCACATTGAAAACCAAGCACCCTGCCCTCAGGATTGATCGGGCCTGCCTTAGGGGTGACTGATAGGTTTATATGTGTGTGTATGGTGAGATATAGGAACCTATACCTCAGTGAGGAGTGCTAACACTACCTCACCCAGGCTGCAGTAGCAGGCCTGTGGTGTCAGATTTAGTCTGCTTCCCAGGGGTGGCATAATACCTGCTTCAGCCCCTGGTAGGCCTGTGTAGTACCTATGCCCTTGGTACCTAGGGTACCTTATACTAGGGGCTCAAAAGGTACCACAGTATCCAATCACGAGTGCATCTAATATGCACTCCAAGTTGTTTAGAGAGAACAGAGAGACTGGGGCCCTGATTAGCAGGGACCCACCCAGACTATAGCCAGAAACCAGTGTTAACATCAGAAAAAAAAGTGGGGGCAACATAAGTGCAGATCCTACTCTCCTACAGTTTCCAGCTGCGTTGGCCTGTTAATTGCTCCCCTATCAGGAATGCAGATTGGTCCGAGCCAGTAAATAATAGGGGACTAGCTGTGGACAGGATGGACCATCCTGCCAGGATGGTTGAGACAGAGCTGTTCCCTGCTCCACTTACATTCCAAATAGCTTCTCTCTATCATACAAAGGAACCTGGCAGACGTTTGTGACCCTAGGCTTATTTGAGACTGGGCAGGGGAAAAAAGGGGAAGGAAGGAACTTTCTTGAACCACATGTGAGGATGGACTAGAAGTCTCCCTACACACACTTCGAAGGGTGGCGCCAGTATAAATATTGGGCTTCCTGGGGCACTCATAGATATTCTCCTGGACATGTGGACATAACAGGAGAAGGACTATCCTGCTGCTTGAAGCCTGACTTGTTCCCCAGAGAACTGCCTGGTTTCCTGATGCCTGACCTGCTGTCTGAGCAGGAAAACTGGACCTGCTCCCTTCATCCCAAGCTGACCTCAGTGACTCAAAGGGTCAGTTGGCTGAGCTCCTGGTTTGAGCTACAGGTACACAACACGCTCCAGATGGCTCCCTGCAACTGCTCAGCTGAGCTGCTGGAACTGGCCCTGCTAGGACCTACAACTGGACCTGCCTGAGCCCTGCTGGCCTCTGCTGGAGTGAGTTACTGATCCTAAAGGGGTACCTCCCTAGGTCCTGGACACTTGGCTTGCATCACTTGAGCTCCTCATGTGAAATCCTGAAGTTTTGAACTCTGCAAGCCAGACTTTGAGAAGGCAACATTTGCAGCAGGACTGACCTGGTCCCTGTATCCGGCCCGCACTCCATCGCGATTGACTTATGACGGTGTCCCAGTCTAGCACGACCAGATATCCACAGTTAGCGCTTTCTGGCGCTATTTTTACCTAAACCTTTGAATTGCATATCTTTGGTTCTAATGATTGGATTTTAGTTGTTTTGGTCTCATTTTATTTATTAAATGTTACTCTAAATTGGCATGGGATATACCTTATGTTGTGTCTTCACTTTATTGCTGTTTGTGTGCTGCGTAAATATTTAACACGGTGCCTCTAAGTTAAGCCTGACTGCTTTTGTGCCATGGTACCAGAGGGCTAAGCCCAGGTTAATTTAGTGACTTTTGTGGTTTACCCTGACCAGAATTGTGAATGTTGCTTGGGTAGGGTTTCTCACCCCCTCAATGAATAACACATTTTTTTTTTTACAAGTCCCTTAGCTTAACCGTCGTCAGTCACACAAGATGTAGGTTCCCACGACTTAGCCCATCTCCCTTTTTAGGTCTCGCCTGACTCAGCGCTTGCGCTGGTCTGGCGAGAATTATTGAGAGGGCTCCAAAAAGTGCTACCAGGCCAGCCTAGGGCTACAGTGCATGTAAGAGGGCGCGCGCTTTACCGCGATTACTTTCACTTTCGCGGCCGCTTTTCATAGCCAATAGGTCTCGCTTTTGGGACCTTATAAGTATTTAGTTATGCAACTGTTGCATGGCTAAACGCTTATAAGGTCCCAAATGCGAGACCTATTGGCTATTCCAATGCTTGTTCTGTGTATTCTTAGTTTTGAACAGCCTGGCTGTCCTAGTAGCCATTGTCCCTGAGGGTTATCTTCCTTTTCTCAAGTGCATTTGAAAGTAAGACCTCTTCTTTACCAAGCGTTGTGCACTTGCTAGGATTGTATTTTGAACACTAAATGGGCTCATAGTGGATCAGTCTGTGGGTTAATCATGCTAAACATTTATTCTCAGCACACTCCTATAGTACACCAAAGACAAAAGGACCGATTTATATGTTGCGGGTAACCATACTCCGTCGCAACGTCAGTGGAATATACTTACCGCCAACATCATTTAGATGTGGGCAGACCTTTGGTTTAATAACGGTGGAGAATTCTCAGTTTCTGCCGTGATTAAACTTCCCCGACGGCCCTGTAGAGTAAGAGCCATTGCAGGCAGACCTTTAATTCTGCCCACCTAATTTAGATGGGCAGCATTAGAGGTCAGTTTTCACTGCCTGTCACCACCAGAAAAACCCTAGCGGTAAGGGACAGTGAAAACTTCTAAATGCTCCCCTTTTTATGATAGAGGACATGGTGATGGAAGCATTTTCTTTTTAATTAAAAAAAAAAAGAAAATCCCACTTCGGGAAAACAGCTTGAAGAAATTCTGCACCAAACTGCAACAAGCATTTGCAATGCTATAGGTCTCGCATTACTGAAAGTTTGAGCTATTGGCATTGCAAATAATAATGCAAAGCTAATAGCTCAAACTAGCAATGCGAGACCCATTGTATTCCAAATGCTTGTTCCATTTCATAAGGATTATACTTTTGTTTGATAAAAAACAATTAAGTTGAACATTACAATGATTTAAACATTGTTTAGTCCTATTTTTACTTTGTTCTAATTTGCGTAGCGTGGCAATATTTTCAATTTGGATTACTGTACACTCATTAAGTGGGCACCGAAGTAAGTTGTCACACAAACTTTCAGGAGAAACTAGGGCTTTTGAATTCAGTGATGTAGGGGTGAATGAAACGGGGTCAATTGTTGCTGTGGTCAGTGGTCGATGTAGGCGGGATCGGCAGGGCACGGCGTGCCCCTACTTCTTCAATTCCAGGGATTCCGTTCCCCTAATTTTTTATTTTGAAAATGCGTCCCAGGACGCAAGAAATCACCATCACCTATAAATAAAGCTCGGCGTTCCTGGCGTTCGAGGACGGGCGGCAGAGAAGTAACATGACTCTGTCTTTTCCTTCTTGCCCAGAGAAGAAAAATACAGTGTCCACTTCTGCTCTGTCGCTTCAGCTGCCCCCCCTCACACTCTTTTCTTCTTCCCTCTCTTTCTGTCTAGCAGTTCTTCTCTTACTGAAAACTGAGACTTCAAGACGGGGTGTTTTACACTCTTTCCTCTCCTTTCTTTTATTTGCTCCCCTGTGAAATGGATCCAAAAAAGAAAATCGTTTTTGCTGGAAATGTCGTATTTAATTCCAAAGTGCAGCATCTGGAATAAAAGGTTAAAAATAGGAAAAATAACTAAATTAAATAAGACAGAGTGGTAGGAAACTGACCAGATTGATTTTATTCACACCCAAACACATTAGCGCCACTTTTACAGAGTTTGCCAGTGAAGCGCTATTTTTGTTTTCTTGTCTTTGTTTTCCCTGGGCTTGCAACTAGTGCTCCAATCCTGGAGGTACTGCAAAGTGTGGATTAGAAAACAAAATGTGTACTGCGGCTCTGCTTACAGAGATGTGCTCTTTTTACCATACTGCTTACTTTTTGTAAGGATATAAGCAATGGACATTGAAATGGGTCCATTCAGGGCCCTGTAGTCATGTCCATAACTTTTCAGGCAAAAGCACTCACTGATTTCTGAATAGTGAGTGTAAACGCATTAAGGTAACCATGTTGTTCCTGCTTACATTTCACATGGTTTGCTAAGTTTTACATTCCCTATAAGGGTTTGCTTTTTCCAGGATGTTACTTTTTTTTGTAGGCCGCATATTGCTCTTGTCTAGTGCGTCATTTAAATTGAGCCGCATCCAGGTGTTTATAGCTGGCAGCAATTGGGTTCTAGTTGAAGGCAGTGTGAGTTTTTCTCAGTGGGGCAGTATGGTGTTCAGTGGGGGAGAGGATGTGGCACTATGGCCAGAGCTACTGAATTTGGAACTGGGGAACCAGGTTCAGCCTTAATAACCAGTCCACCAGACCACTCTCCTGAGGGAGCACATTCCTATGCTAGACCTTAGAAGGCTGCGCAAGACCTTAGAAGCCCCGGTGTCTTAGCACCAGCAGGTGAACCCTAGCAGTGGCAAGTGTGAGTTAACCTTCAAGGTTTTTCCACCACAATCCATACTGAAGTTCACCTCCAGTCTTGCAGACAGGCCTTTGTAGCAGCACACCGTAGAGCGACAGTGACTGTCACTGAGGTCACAGGACACTTGAGAAGGGCCAGCTCTAGGGCAGTGCAACCGGTGTGACCGCACCGGGTGGTGACTTTAGGTGGAGGCATTATGTTTGCAAGTATATTAAGGTTTTAAAAGCGCTTGCTGCCTCCTTCCTGGCCTCCAGCAATTTTCTGCAACAATAAAAATGTCATGATGACTCTGGTGTTTAATGTTCTTCCTAGAGAGTGATCATTTTGTCTAGTGGAAGTTTTGATTCATGGAAAGGTAGCTCAGAGGGTTAATGTGCCAGCTACAAAGAACATGTACCATGCAGATTGTGAGAAGTTGGCCTGGTATATGCTGTCCACTAGTTATAGTGTTCACCTTGTACCAGTCCAAACAACCCTTATTGATGAAAGGTTTAAATACAACCTTTATTGAAAGCTATCCTATTGGTAGCTATGGAGATCAGCCTTCAGGCTAAGTCTTGAAGGAGTGTAAAGCAGCTTGGTTTACCAGATTATAACCTCTTGAATTACTAAATGAAAGGAGATCCACACAAGGTATATATAAAATATATGTATTTATTTCCAAACACTCACTACTAATCTCTTTATGAGATTAGAGTCCAAGATACACAATAATACAGTTCTAAAATGACAGTAAATAGCACAATATACAATGGGCCCTAGGGGGCGGACCAAACCATATATTAAGAAAGTGGTATAAGAATCACGACTTGACCATACACACTGCCTAAAGCACATAGTATCGCTGGGAGTGGGACCCCAAGGAACCACCCAAGATAGTGACACAGGAGACCCACGGGGGACGCGTGCAGTGTGAGAACACAGGCGCGAGCCCCGTACTATTCTTTGGGAAAGTCGCGGTTGGAATTTTAGAAGTTAAGGACACTTAGGAGAGTACTTTGAGCAAACCCCTTTAGACTTAGGGGGTTCTAGGGCCAGCACCCACGGGAGCACCGGAGTACTCGAGTTACCTCACCCAGGGAAGCTGGGTGCATAGTTGTCAAATGGTGTTGGGAATCGTCGTTGATTTCAATGGCGATCTGCTGCAAAGTGCTGCTGCAGGGAAGGAGAAAAGTGTGCGGTGTGATCCAAGCCTGGATGGAAGATCAGAAAAACCGGAAAGCAGAGGGGACAGTGTCTGGGTCACTTGCCAGTGACCAGGGGCACGGTAGACGAAAGCCAACCGATGTTGGGTGATTCAGGTGCGAAGAGGCGAAGCTTGACTCTGCAGCCACGAGGACCAGGAGGCATCGACGACAACCAGAAGCTGGATTTGAGCTGTCCCACGACGGATGTTGAGTGCTGCTGTGTCGGTGCTCGGATTGAACACAACAAGCCTTGGCAACAGCAACCCACGCAGGAAGAGAAAAGATGCTTCGGTGCGGCCCAGCAAGGTCCTGGGACTCCCCAAGCAATGGAGAGTCAGGGTGCGTCTGGAGCAACCAGGTAAGCCTAATTAGAAGTAAAGTTGACTTCATAGGGACCCACCAGTCGATGGACTAGGGATCGCAAAGGGACCTCGAGAGAAAACACAACGGGCCAGTTCACAGAATACTCGTGGAGTGTAGGCGGGCAATCTTCAGTGCAAATGCTGCTTGGGGTCAGGGCTATAAATATTCCAAAGCTCAGCTGCAGGAGTTGCTCTGCGCAGCGACCTCGGTAGATACCCCATAAATGATGTTGCAAGTCTGCGCCCCCTACTATATTGGGTCAGGCTCAGAAGGTCCCCGGACCTAAGCCAGTATGCCGCGGCTCTGAATGACATACTACGTCTTGGAGCATGCCATAAGATTCCGTGGCTATCCAAATTAAAAAAAACTGGTGTTGGACCTAGGTTTGGGTGAGTTTTGGGAGAATCAGCAGCCACCCCCCAAACACATTGTTAAAAAAATCTACTGGGACTGGGTTAATGCTATTGCTTTGAGGTCATAGAGAGGTTCCCTTACTGAATAATTCTTAAGCGTCAAACCTGCTCCCAGTTTGGAGAAGTTTCTGGACCTTATCGAATCCCTAAACGATAGGTCCCTTTATCTCAAATTGAGGTATGGCACACTCCCACTACATGAGTTTCAAGCAGGGTGGAGAGGCGGGCTGGTGGTTGCTAAGGGGTGCCCAAGCTGTGCATCTACTACGGAATCTATTGGCCACTTCCTATTCGCCTGCCGGGCCTACAAACAACCGAGGTCTAGATGGCTGAAACCCGT
The DNA here is from genome assembly GCF_964204655.1 of Triturus cristatus. Classification (NCBI taxonomy): domain Eukaryota; kingdom Metazoa; phylum Chordata; class Amphibia; order Caudata; family Salamandridae; genus Triturus; species Triturus cristatus. The sequence continues at coordinate 719,089,685 of NC_140590.1, read as the reverse complement.
ATGTGCCAACCTGGGGTGCAGGTCGCATTTGGCGGCCCTGCGTATTTTAAAGTATGAGACGACAGTGCCCAGTGTTATTTGTGGGACTGCTAAGTTTCTGGGCAGGGCCTGGAGGATAAGGCAGAGGCTTCTTGAGAAGTACTAATAATTGAGCAAAATCCCATCCTTCTTACCCCAGCCCTACCCCCCCAGCCCCCAAAGTAAATATATCTGCTGCTCCATTTTTCAGGGGGTAAGAATTATGAATTATGCTGTTTTAATTATGTTGATTTTTTACTATGTATACATGGGAAACCCATTGTTGTAGTGGGTTCTTTTTTACTCATTATTGTTTTATAAAATTTTTATACTTTTATGATATTTTTATATATCGAATAAAGTTACTACAACGACAACACTCTTGGAGTGCATCCACCAAGCCCCAATACACTAAAGCCTTTCTGGGAGGTGGTGACACCTCCCTGTGACAGGAAACCTATTGTCCAGGCCTCTCCTGCCGGAGTTTCGTCCAGCAGCAGGAGGGCAAACTCGTGTCTGTGGCTGGCAGCATCCATTTTGTGATGCCAGGGCTCTGTTAGCTGGTACCGGGTATACCGGTGCTGTCATGTCTCTCCCTCTAGAAGGGTGGGATCCTACTCCCACAACAGTTACTGGTGTGGGGGTATGATTCCAAAGTGTTTTGACACCAAACACGACATGTTTCCGTGCAGCCTTCCCAAAGTTAGCATTTACCGTTTGGTTATAATGCACTTAAGAGTGTATGGTTTGGCTGCATCACAAACAACCCCAGAATAAAGGTTCCGAAGGCTGCAGAGGGGCTCTGCTCATGCATGGGCACCCTCTCACACAAAACACAGCACCCTGCCTTCAGGATTGGTAAGGTCTGCCATAGGGGTGACTGATAGGTTTATATGTGCAGTGATATGGAGACAAATAGTGAACCTATATCTCAGTAATGGGTGCATGCACCACCTTACCCAGGCTGCAGTACCAGACCTGTGGTGTCATTTTGGAAGGCTTCCCGGGGGTGGCACAATACATGCTGCAGCCCCCTGGTAGGCCTCTGGAGTACCTATGCCCTTGGTACATAGTATACCATATACTAGAGACTTATAAGGGTACCCCAGAATCCAATCTGGAGTGTACCTTTAGTACATGTAATCAATTTAAGGGAGAAAGCAGATAGTCTGGCTGGGATCCTGCTATTGAGGACCCCAGCCTAAGTCGAAAACCAGCAAAGAACCGGAAAAAAGTTGGGGCAACCATGCAGTCAGATTCAACCTTCCTACACAGATCACAAAGTGCACATAGTGTAAATAGGTCAGTGGGCTACTGCTTTTGTCAGAGAGATCCTTTTGTTACTTGTAGTTTATAAGTTAAAATCCAAACATACAACAGTGAGCTATTAACTTTCATCTAAGAGCTGCATACAAACTGCAAAGTATAAATTAGAGCGTTCTGGTTTTCCCCCCAGTCTTTGATTATCCTAATGTTGCAAACAGTGTTCTTTTGGACAGAAATCAATTCTGATTATTAAAGAGAACCCCCAACCATGGTATTATGTTTTAAATTCTGAGTTTGTTTCTCCAGACCAATCACTATTAATGTATACGGCCTAGTAGTATGGTTGTCATGTGACTCCTACACCTTGTAGTCCTTAGTCTTATGTAACATTTTATTTACAGTGATTTACACACATATTGATTGTCTCTGAGTAATGTGTATGATGTAAAGGGCTCTGACACCCTACACTGGTATGAGTGGTGCTGTAAATCAAATTAAATGCATCTGAGAGAGTGTGTGGTTATTGAGACTTGAGGGGCACTGTTAAAGGGTGGTAGTGAGGGAATCCATGGCAGAGGTGGCCATTAGGGGGTAATAACAAACATTAATGCACAGGGCACCACCAGTGCTAAGACCGGCCCTGCACTTGAGGACAGTCTGCCTCACCCATAGTTAGCTCCATTGCCTTGTTTCAGAAGTAGTAGCTGTAACTCACCAGGGATTGGCAATGCACAATTTGCACGCACACCAGACTAAGTTTGCAAACTTCACAGTCTCTCTGCTTCATTCACAAGCACTTTTAACATGTGCTGCTTGCTGTGGGGACACTGGAATTAAATATGCAGCAAAGGAGGACAACATTATGCCACAGTGTTGACTAAATTATGCATTTAAGAAAGTCTTTGGAAAGATTTTGCCTTATTAGTACCAGTGTAACATACAAATGCAACTGTGAGAAAGGTGATCAGTCAACCTTTGCCATAAGCCATCCACTCCGCAGCAAAACAAGTCACATTTTTTATTAATTTGTGATACTTTTGAGCTATAAACAATTTATTAGTTTAAATGGTCAGATCATACAGCAGATCTTGCATTCGGAGGCAAATATGGCAGAGCCATAATTATATAGAAAACATTTGCAAACTAGGATATTTTGCCATTCATGTTTGAACTGCTGTTGTGGAAAAAGGGAGAAGTGCTGATGACAAACTCCATGGCTCTGCGACAAATGGCTTGTGCTTCCACATTTTATCGTATTTGGGACATTCTGTGATTAGAAGTATATCCCACTTTGTGAATGTGTTTTAATGTCAACAACTCATTATAACCTTATATAATCATGGGTATCCATTGGTTGATTAAACTGGGCAGTGAAATGAAGCGATGCATGTGATCTTTAACAAATCTCAGGGAGATTTGAGTTCAAAATCATAAACAGAGGCACTCTTACAGAATCCGGAACACAAGTTCAGAATGAACTGGCCAATCTACTTCAGGACTCCTGGCTTTTTGTCGTTTGACTACAGGAAATTTTACATCAATGTGTAGAATGCTGAAGGCGAAACTACAAATCCTAGAATGCGAAGTGCTTTTGCAAAATACCTGGGTAACTGGCGGTTTCACATGGCACTAAAGCCACTTAACTTCGCAGTTTCTTTGTATAACTACGAAACCTCAAATTTCTCAAACTAGTTTACAACTTTGAGGTTACTTGCGAAAGTTACATCATACGTACCTGCCCCCACCACAAGCGCTGAGGCATTACAGCTGTTGAAACAATGCAGCAGTGACCAGGAGTGGACGTTTATATTGAGGAAGGCCACCGTGCAGCCCAACTTGGCCAGCCCCAGCCAGACGTGCACAAAGTCGGGCTCATTGATCATTAGTGGGGCCACCGTGTCACCTTTCTTGAACGATGCATGCCGGAGTAAGACCTGGGCCACCCGGTTGCTCCTGTGGTCCACTTGGCGGTAGGAGTGGCTCTCCCCTTCAATAATCAGGAATGTTTTGTCGGGCCCTCTCTCTGCCACAGCCAGAAAGCGATCCAGTACTGTCTCCACCTGGCCTCTCTGCTTGTAGAACTCCACACGCATCCCGGTGCATAGCACCTTCAGCAGGTAGCGCAGGTCTAGCCAGAAGTAGGGGGAGAAGAGCTGCTGAACGAAGTGCAGGGGCAGCAGCGCCACCACACAAGCAGAGAGACCGGCCAGAAGCATGGGTGCAGCTGTGGAGGGCAGGGGCCCGCCAGAAGGGGTGTACTCTCAGCACTCGCGGAGTAGCATCAGCCTAGCACGGAACTTGATGCACGTGGAATTAACGGCTTTGGGGACGGGTGAGGGAAAGACAAAAAGCAGTCTTACAGAAAATGTGCACATTTTCCTATTTAGATAGTAAACGCTTCAGTCCAAAAGTGGTGCACCGGTGCTATCCCTTTAACAAAAAGCAAGACACTCCAGAGGCGTCTGCTTCCCTCCCTCTCACTTTCCCACCTGCGGCTGTCTGTAACCGGCGATAGTTGGTCTTTCAGTACGGAATGGGCGTAAAGAAGGCACCAAAGCACGTTGTGGCTGCAGTAAGAGAAACTCAACAAAGAAAATAGTGCTTGAAGACAAAATAACACCTACTGTGTAACAACCGAAGTAAAAGGGCCAGTCACCATGGGAGGTGACAAATGAAGGCGAGGCGGTACTAAGGAGTGGCTAACAAGCCTATTTTCGAATCAGAAGCCAGCATTTAGGAAGGACAATGACACAAGACAGTGGCAAATGTGGGCGAAGAGTGGGCGGGGCTTGTATTCCCTGCTCCATTACAACAAGTCTTGCAGAGCAGGGCATTGCGCGCTGACTCTAGGCTCGACCTAAAAAGCATTGACAGGAACCACTGTGACAGCAGTTCCTGGCAATGCTTTAAGAAATGACCGACTACATGGTAGCCTCAGCTATCGTCAGTTACCTAGCCATACCTTTTCATCTCTGCCTGTTGTTTCACATGTCTCGTATAATTCCCTATCTTGTTTTTTTATCTGATTTATACATACCTTTTCTTATGTGTAATCACCACGCTTATTAGTTTATAAATATTGGAATGTTTTTCTATTTGTTTCTATCTTTATACTATGGTCTGACTTCCGAGAGCCCAGCCAACTCTAAAAAATACAAATTAAAAAACAGTCTAACCCAAGTAACAGAGGGTTTGCCTTGGTAAAGGAAGAATTGCGTGAACGGAACAATTGGCAAAAAAAGGCTGTCTTCTACTTTGCCTTTAAGATCTTTGCGTGGAAGCAGACAGGAAATGGTGGGAACCTAGTGAACTGGAAAGGGAATTGCAAGTCCTTTAAGCAGAGTGGAGGGAATATTGTCTTTCTGTTTGCCAAAAAGAGGTTATCGCGAGTTACATGATGACCACAGGCCAGGTGCTGTGGCTCCCAAGTGCACGAAGGTGTGTGTGCCACATATGGGGCCCTTTTCTTGCCACAGGTGGGGCCCAGTGAGTTTTATACAACTTATAGTGTATTGTGGATCCTGCTGACGCCACAGACAAGGTACTGCACGCCCCACAAGTCACCACAGACAGGGTACTCTGAGTCACACATTCACCGCAGAAATGGTGCTTTGAGGTGTAAGCTCACCACGGACAAGGGCACTGTGAGTTCTACAAACAGGGCACTGCCATAGACAGGGTCCTGTGAGTCCCACAGACAAGGTACCTCAAGACCAATGGCCACCACAGACAAGGTATTGTGAGTCCCACACGCACCACAAATATAGAATGTGAAACTCCTGCACACACCAGAGACAGTTTACTGCGAGTCCCAAGCACACCACAGACTGGGCACTGTGAATTATACACGCACCACAGACATGGTACTGCGAGTCATATACACACACACCACAGATGGGGAACGTGTGACACCCACACACACACACACACCATGGGCAATTTACTGTGAATGCCAAGCACAACACAGACTGGGTGAGTTCTACGTGCACCACAGACAAGGTATTGTGGCCCACATACACCACAGACAAGGTACTGCGAGTCCCATATGCAACACAGATAGGGAATGTGCGACTCCTACACACACCAGAGACAGTTTACTGTTCGTCTCAACACACCACAGACTGGGCACTGTGAGTTATACACGCACCACAGACAAGGTACTGCGAGTCATATACACGCACACCACAGATAGGGAACGTGTGACACCCACACACACCATGGACAATTTACTGTGAATCCCAAACACAACACAGACTGTGTGAGCTCTACACGCATCACAGACAGGGTTCTGAGACCCGCAGACAAGGTACTGCGAGTCCCACATGCACCACAGATAGGGGACGTGTGACACCCACACCACAGACAAGGTAATGCGAGTCCCACACACACCACAGATAGGGAATGTGTGACACTCACACACCATGGACAATTTAGTGCAAGTCCCAAGCACAACACAGACTGGGTGAGTTCTACACGCATCACAGACAGGGTACTGTGAATTTTATGCGCACCACAGACAGTGTACTAAGACCCTCATACACCACAGACATGGTACTGCGAGTCTTGCATGCACCACGGATAGGGGACGTGAGACACCCACACCACAGACAAGGTACTGCGAGTCCCACACACACCACAGCTAGGGAAAGCGTGGCACCCACACACACCATGGACAATTTAATGTGAGTCCCAAGCACAACACAGACTGGGTGAGTTCTACACGCATCACAGACAGGGTACTGTGAGTTTTATGCGCACCACAGTGTACTAAGACCCACATACACCACAGACATGGTACTGCGAGTCTCACATGCACCACAGACGGGGACGTGAGACACCCACACCACAGACAAGGTACTGCGAGTTCCACACACACCACAGCTAGGGAACGCATGACACTCACACACACCATGGACAATTTAGTGTGAGTTCCAAGCACAACACAGACTGGGTGAGTTCTACACGCATCACAGACAAAGTACTGTGAGACTTACGCGCACCACAGTCAGGGTACTGAGACCCACATACACCACAGACAAGGTACTGCGTGTCCCACATGCACCACAGATGGATGATGTGTGACATCCACACCAAAGACAAGGTACTGCGAGTCCCACACGCACCACAGATAGGGAGCGTGTGACACCCCACACACCATGGACAATTTAATGTGAGTCCAAAGCACAACACAGACTGGGTGAGTTCTACACACCCCATTGACAGGGTACTGAGGCTGACCTACACTGTAGACAAGGTGCTGGGAGTCCCACGTGCACCTCATAGAAATTTGTGGGTCCTTTGTTCCATGGAGTGTTGGCCACCGACGGCCCCCGTCTTCTGCTTTGAATACCTGGGGCTGCTTCATTAATATCTGCTCTGCTGGCGGATGCAGCTTCATTAATATCTCCCGCAGCTTCTCATGTCACATTGTGCTCCAGCGCAGGCTCTTTACAGTGCCCACGGGAAGTGTTTGTTACCTGTGTGAGGAGGCGCTCCTGATTATCTGCTAATTAATTTTAGTGAAAGGATGGTGGCCTCTGTGTCCCTGTGCTGTCGCAGCATGCACGCCTCGGTTTGGTGCAGAATCTTTCATTTTCTGACTTTTCTGCTTGATTTTTGTTGAATATTTACAAGCTTTCCAAATGCATTCTCTTTGAGAGGTGCTAGGGGTGGGATCAGTGTTTTGTCTAATGTCTGGCTGGATTCAGCTGAGGGTTTTCCTTTGACCAATGTATATGAATAGGTAAGGCCCATAATCCTTTGGAGCTAAGATACCTCTTAGCCGTCTTGAGGCCGTGTTGTGAAGCTTCACATTCAGTCACTTGTGGCAGATACTACCTTACTGACATTTTGCATGTGCCTTAAACCATGCATTATGAAATATTACAGTACAGACTTATCCTTCCTCCATAACCAGTCCTCTTGTCTGTCACTGAAGGGCTCCCATTCCAGACTTGGGGCAAAGGTCTGCCAGCTGTCTTTTCATCAGGTCTCTGTCTGCTCTTTCTTACTCTTACTCCAGTGAGCACACGTTTATATCCTTAAGTCTCACGTCAACAGCTTTTCAGCTAATCTGTTTGTCATCTAGTCCCCGGTCTGTAAATTGTCACCATCAGTCGACATGCGGCCCAAGACGTGACTGCTAGCTCTGGCCACACTACTAGTGCCATGGCCTCCAGCGTTCACCACATTACTCCTGGTGCATTCCCGGCGCTGGACCCACTGCTCTAAACATGGCCTCAAGCACTGCACCCGCTGCTCTAAACTAGGCTCCACACACTGAACGTACTGCAGTAGATGTGGCTTCCAGAGCTGACCCACTGCTGTAGATGTGGCCGCCAGCTCTGGGCCCACTACTCCAGACATGGTCGCCAGCATTGGACAGACTACTTCTGGCATGGCCACCAGCGCTGACCACGCTACTCCAGACATGTCCCCCATCGCTGGGCACACTACTCCTAGTAAGGGCCCCAGAGCTGACCCCACTACTCCAGACATCGCCCGACACTGGACTCACTTCTCCAGGTGGGGCCACCAGGGCTGGACCCACGGTTCTGGAAGTGCCCCAGCACTGGACCCACTGCTTTGGAAGTGGTTCCCAGTGCTGGGCACACTACTCCAGATGTGGGCAGCCAGTGCTCTAGCTGTAGCTCTCTTGTACTGGGCCCACTGCTCTTGACATGACCCCCAGCGCTGGACCCACTGCTCTTGACATGACCCCCAGCTCTGGACCCACTGCTCTTGACATGCCCCCCAGCACCAGACCCACTGCTCTTAACATGGCCCCAAGCTCTGGGCCCACTGCCCTTGCTTGACATGGAACCCCAGCACGGGACCCACTGCTCTTGACATGCCCCCCAGCGCTGAACCCACTTCTCTTGACAGGACCCCCTCTGCTGGACCCACTGCTCGTGACATGACCCCCAGCGCTGGACCCACTGCCCTTGTCATGACCCCCATCGCCGGACCCACTGCTCGTGACATGACCCCCTGTGCTGGACCCACTGCTCGTGACATGACCCCCAGCGCTGGACCCACTGCCCTTGACAAGACCCCTTGTGCTGGACCCACTGCTCGTGACATGACCCCCAACGCTGGACCCACTGCCCTTGACATGACCCCCAGCGCTGGACCCACGGCTCTTGACATGACCCCCATCTCTGTACCCACTTCTCTTGACATGGCCACCAGCACTGGACCCACTGCTCTTGACATGAGCCCCTGTGCTGGACCCACCACTCTTGACATGGCCCCAAGCTCTGGGCCAACTTCCCATGCTTGACATGGAACCCCAGCACGGGACCCACTGCTCTTGACATGCCCCCCAGCGCTGAACCCACTTCTCTTGACATGACCCCCTCTGCTGGACCCACCGCTCGTGACATGACCCCCAGCGCTGGACCCACAGCCCTTGACATGACCCCCAGCGCTGGACCCACTGCTCTTGACATGACCCCCTGTGCTGGACCCACTGCTCGTGACATGACCCCCAGCGCTGGACCCACTGCCCTTGACATTACCCCCAGCGCTGGACCCACTGCCCTTGACATTACCCCCAGCGCTGGACCCACTGCTCGTGACATGACCCCCAGCGCTGGGCCCACTGCCCTTGACATGACCCCCAGAGCTGGACCCACGGGTCTTGACATGGCCCCCAGCACTAGACCCCCGGCTCTTGACATGGCCCCCAGCACTGGACCCACTGCTCTTGACATGGCCCCCAGCACTGGACCCACTGCTCTTGACATGGCCCCCAGCGCAATGCCCACTATTTTAAATGTGTCTGTTACCGCTGGACCCACTACTCCAGATGTGGCCCACAGGACCTACCGTTCTAGACGTGGCCCCCAGAGCTGGGCACTCTGCTCCAGACATGGCCCCCAGCATTAGGCACTCTGCTTCTGTCATGTCACCAGTGCTGAGCACTTTTCTCCTGACCTGACCTTCTTTGCTGAGCACTGTTTGCAAGGTGTTGCCCCCCATTGCTGAGCGCACTAGACAAGGCCCTAGCATTTTTTACATTGCTGCATACATGGCTGAGGGCTTCGACCTTTGGACAAATGAATCCGAATGTGGTCCCCAGTTCTGGGCCCCCTACTCTAGACATGGTCCCAGCTTTGGGGCCACTGTTCCCGACGTGCTCCTCAGTGATATAAGCATACTACTCGACAGTTGGCCCCCATCGCTAGGCACATTACTTCAGACATGCCTCATCATTTGACACATGAATCCAGACATGGCCCCCAGGGTTACGCACATGAATCCAGATGTGGCCCCCTGCATTCAGCATAGTACTCCAGATGTGACCCGGGGCACTGGACGCACTACGCTAGAGATGCCCTTCACAGCCGAATGCATTGTTCCATGTGACCCAAGGGCTGGACAGAATGCACCAAAGGAGGTCTTTACAGCAGCACACTCTATTAAAGAAATCATCGTTCGACGTGTCCACAATACTGCGGATGAGCGCTCAGCTGAGATCTGTGGTCCCAGCCCACCCTCTTCCCATGCACAGTCATTCCTCCTTCCCCTCTCGGCCTATTCTGCTCAGTGTGCTGCTGCACTAATATTTATACGACTTGTATTCTGCACACGATGGTTCCTGCATAACAGTTTCCTCTCCCATTTTTCTCCAGGCAAGCGTGGGACCTGGCGGTTGACATTTGTCTTTCACAACTACCCACAATAATCGAAGAAGGAACAGCGTTCAGGGTAAGACATGGTGCAAGTTGCTGCGAAGACATAACTGAGTTGGATTATGCGAGTCTGTGCTTGGCTTTTACATTTGTAGTCTAGCAGTGTTCTTTTCTTTGATTTTGTCTAAACGGTGACCTATCTTCTTAATGGTCGTTCTTTTACATACAGTGATAGCCTCCCATACCCTTTTGGGTGCCCTTATACATGCCACCCAACTGTGGTTGGTCTGCTACCCTTCTGAACACAGTGCATCTGCCCTCTTATTGTGCGCTAATATTGTACTATATTCTCCCAATAGCCCCTGTGCCCCTGGACCTCTTTTCAGATGCACCGTTCCCCTCCAGCTACTCTTGTCCAGTGCTTAATTTGTAAATGAATGCGTGCCGGTGCCGAAACCTCTGCTCAGAAGTTCACAGACAGTTAAATATGAGCGCGCCGAATACCAAAGCTGGCTAGCCTTCATTTTACTCCAGGCTTCTTTTATCCACTGCCAGGCACTGCCTGCCTCTTTATCTCACTCTTGCAGGTTTCTGCTTTCTCCCTTTGTGACGGGTTTCAATCTTTCTGCTTTGTGTATTTTTTCCCACTGTGGCTTCCAGTAAATGTCCGAAGAGGAACAATAGGTGCCGTTCCCAAAAATAACTGTAGGTGTCGCCAATGGGCAACCATCGGGACAAATTAAGCACTGCTCTTGTCTTTCAACCGCCGCTGACTAAAAACTCTCATATCTGTAGTTCTCATGTGTTCATCGGTATGTTTGTGTTTGTAAAAAAATGAAAAGCGGAAAAAGGGCATATCGTTGCTGAAAAATCACCACAGCAACTATCTAGCAGTCTATCCATAGAAGTCGGGTTCAGCTCAGTGCACGTGTGGACAGTCCTGGCCTACCTAACCAGCAGATTTTTTCCAGGTTTGCTTTAACTTGAGGGCCTGTGTTGATAATGATAGTTTGTCGGAATCCACCCATAGTGTGGCTGGTGACGGTGGACGCCGAGCCCTGCTTCATGTTCAGTTAAGAGTGGGGACCCCAGATTTCTTCTTGAGTTGCATTATGAAGTTCTGTGCTTGTGCATCTGCCGAGTTCAGCCTATCAGAGGATATGCACTTGCTTCCACCCACTATCGACAGCAAATCGCAGATCGATTTGTTTATCTGAACATGTTTGGATATCAGAAATCCCATAAGTGCAAAGAAGCCTATGCCTACTATTTGGAATGTGAGAATGGTGTCACTTACACACCTTGCCGCTTGCAGACACTGTACTGGTTACTTGTTAGATCTGGCCCCTGAAACAGCTTCAACTGTCATGTTAAAAAAACACAAAAACATACACAATATACATGCGTAGCGAGCCTTTATCTTATCGACTTTCATCCATTCATCTATTGAATTGTCCTTCACATTTTGCTTCCGCATACAGCATGGGTCAGTGCTTCAATCACGCTTTACCTGTTGGCTCTCTTCACTTTCAGGGACTGCAGAAAGCCTATGTACATTGTTCACATCCACCTAAAAAAAGTTACTTTTTCTTCAGCTGCAGAGCTGGTTCAGTGAATGAATGAATTAACGGAGTACTTAGAGCGTGCACAACCACTCCCAAAGGAGGATCCTGGCACTATTGCGGAAAACAGCACTCCTCAATACATGCAAGGTCAAGTCTAGGAAAGCAACTACCTCAGAGGATAAGAAAATAACATAGTGTATCGGGGGCTGCAAAGATCCACGTCTGTAACTTTTTTCTAAAAGTTGCCTCTGAATCAATGAATCTTAAAGGACTAGGGAGGTGTTTCCAGGCCTTGGTGCCTAGAGCTGCAAAGGCTTTCCCCCCTAGTTCTTAGTCTGAAAGGAACAGGCTTAAGCAAGTTGGCATGAGAGGATCTCAGGGTTCTGCTCCTAGTAGTAGTGAGCACATTTTTGCCAATAAATATTTCAGACCAGTAGCTTTTTAGGCTCTAAAAGTCATCAGGAGTATTTCAAACAGGATCCTCTTGTGTACTGGCCGTCGGTGTTGTGCGTTCAGAGCTGCTGAGGCAGATGATCTTCGACGGCTGCATGCTGAACAGCTTGAAGCTTCTGAACAGTCTGTTTAGAGGATCCAGCATACAGACTACTACAGTAATCCAGTCTGGAAGTTATAAGTGCACAGGCCACTGTCTTTCTGGCCATCAGTGGCAGGAAATCAAAGCATTTTCTCAAGGATTTGACTAAATTGAAACACATGCCTGCGACCTCAAGGACCTATGGACGGAAAGACAGTGAGGCATCAAAATGTACCACAAACTCCTAACAACCTCCTCTGTGACAGGAGGAAGGGGGGGGGGCTGAGTCTTGCCACCATTTGGCTGGGGCAAAGAGATTGGACTTGCCAAGCAGCATGCTTCTGTGTTTTTCATTATTACTGGATGACTGCGGTGAGACAGTTTTTTAAATTCAGCTCCGACCTGAAGTATTCTTTATCCAGTGATAATATTCGCTGTGTATCATCCGCATACAAGGTGATATCTATTCCAAAAGAGGTCATCAGAGAGATCAATGGGGACATATAGATGTTAAATAAAGCCAGGCTCCACAATGAGCCCTGCGGGACCCCATAGGTTACTGCTGTTTCTGCATATAAATAAGGCCCCAGCATGACCGTTTGTCTGTGATCAATAAGAAACGATTTTATCTAGGAAAAGGCAAGTCCAGAAACCCCACACACTTCGATTCAATGGGGCAACATGTCATGGGAGATGGTCTGAAATACAGCTGAAAAATTTAACAAAATCAACACTGCATTATTCCTTGCATCCAACGTCAGTTTAGGAGTGTCAGCTACTTCCAACGGGGCAGATTCAGGGAGTGTTTTGAAAGAAAACCTGACTGGAAGACGTAGTACATTAGTGTTGTCTAGAAACACAATCAATTAGCCGTTGATCAATTTTTCAATCATTTTGATCAATGCAGGCAGTAATGAAATTGGGCGCAAATTAGACAGTATAGTTGGGTCTGAAAGAGGCTTTTTTGCAGGGTTTTAACCACTACCAGCTTCCATTCCGCTGGCACCTCTGCTGTAACTGGTGAATTATTCAGAATCTCATTAATCACTGGGTTGGCTATGTCAACAACCCTATGGAGAATGGGGGGGGGGGGGGGGGGGGGGGAGGACAGGGATCATTTGTCTATCCTGATTTGCAGGACAGGATAGCCTGGCGAGACTGAGCTAGCGTAATTTCTTAAAAGGCAAGGTCCAGTCCCTACCTTCGCGGCACCATCAGTCATCTTATCGTTTATCGGAAACGTAGGAATAGTAAAGTTGCATTGGATGGATCGTACTTTCTCTTAGAAGAAAAAGAAAATCTGATTACATAACATTTGGGAGGGCAGGGATCTCCCTTTCCAGTGCCTTGGGTTTAAGAAAAGGTTTTGAAATCTTGAAGATAATCTTTTGATCAGATTGTGGTTCTGCAATTTGAGCGGAGAAATAATTTTTTAGCAGCCTTAATCTGCTTTTGATAGGCCTTTAGAGTCATCTTAAAATGCGGCAAGTGCTCCGAGTTATCAGCCTTCCATCATTTTCGTTCTAGTTGCTTAGAACCATGTGCCATTATAGTAACTATAAAGACTAGCTATCTATATGTTTGTCTCATGTGTTGACACACATGCTCTGCATACTCGTGCCATCTGGTGTTGGACTCGGATGTTTACAAGTTGTTTTCCTTTAAAAAAAAAAAAAAGTCCTTCGAGTCACAGGATGCACTGTGACTCCACCCTTACCTGGGAATGCACCTGGGCACAGACTCCATGCTAGATAGATTTTTTTACAGCATCAGGTTCAGACTTATCGCAGCGGGGCTCCGACAGTTGACATGTCCACCATTTTTCTTTAGGCTCACACAGTAAAATTTGACACAATACTTGGAAAAGCTTTCGTTGTCCACGGTTTTGACACCATCTTCGAAGACCGACCTTTAGTCGATCGCTTCCCAACTGCTAGGACTACGGGCCATTTCAGCGGCGCATGCCCCTCATCCTTGACACCTTCTTCATGGAGAATGCATACAGATGCAGCTAACGCCTTTACTGAACTGTCCCAAGTACTTCACAAAGTGTTGATCTTCCTAAAGAAACTGCAGAACTAAGTGCCAGACTCCTCCTCGGCCATACGGATCCACATCACGCCCCACCTCAAGAAGCTCCACTGCTTCTCATTCAGAAGAGATGTCAATTCAAGATGCTGATACATACCTACAAAGCTCTTCACAATCAAGGACAAGCCTACATCAAACACCTCAGGAACTCCCACCAACTCTCCTGACACCTTCATAACCCTCCCTCCCTCACACCCCCAGTATCAGCCCAAGCAACAATAGAGAATGCTCCTTCTCCTACCTTGCAAATAAGTCCTGGAAACATCTCCCCATCACCTCCAGACCTCTTCCTCTCTTCTGGAATTCAGGAAAGGGTTCGAGACCTGGCTGTTCAACTGATCCCTCCCGAAGCAGCAAGGCCCTCCGTGCCTGGATAATCTTGCGGGTGATTAGCTGTGCTTTATAAATCGTGATTGATTGATTGACAAAGTGCTTGTGGTCTGGCAGACATGAATTTTATAACATCTGCCTCTCCCCCGACAATGACAATGCCACGTGCGAGGCCTGCCTCTGCTTCCATCTAAAAACAGGCTCTTCGGTACACTGGAAGAGAGATGGTGGGCTCATCACGATGCAGCAGCAATCCAGTGAAAGCGTCCTAACATCTTCTGAGAACAAGCTCCACTCATCATTGAGGAAGGTGAAGACACGGGCCCTTCGAGCATTCCTCCCCTTCTGCCATCGCCTATCCCAGAGGCGATTTTCGCATCGTAGTCCTACCAGAAGGAAGAAGAGGAGGTCCCTTTGTCCTTGATGATTACCATTCCGAGAACAAAGACATTAGCATGGATTGTGAGCATAGTCCACACTGACACCCACACTAAGCCTCGGAAGAGGCATGATGTAGAAACAGAGCACCACCCCATGGAGGTTAGGTGTCAAGTCGCATCCAAAACTCCCCAGCCTTCAGGTCCTCTGCTGCCTTTGGGCACCAGTCGGCACCAACCAAAGAAATCTGAGCTGACAAGGCTTCCATCTACGGATACCTCCCCTCCATGGCTACCAAGTCCGAAGATCTGTAAGCCTCCCAGCCCTTCAAAGCAGAGGGCCCTTTTGTCGCCGGTTCCAAAGACCCCATTGACTCAAAAGCCACTGTACTAGTCTCTGTTGACGGCCAGATACACAGACTCAAAGCAGCCTCTCCTACAAAGTCTTCCAGAAGAACAGAATGCAAAGCAGAAAAGACCTTTCATTTATCCCGGAGGGTAAAACTTTGATTAAGTTACCTCTGCTAAAACCCTCAGAGACTCTAACATTTTAGGAGGAACTTGCATTGCACTCCCCTCCAGCTCCCAAGCTCGAAAAACATAGCCCTTTCCCCTACACTCCTGTTCCTCCAACACCACCGCCTCCACTCTCGACAATAAAGGTGCAATGGCTGGGATAGTTGGCACACTCTACCATATGAATATAGATAATGTTCAAAGTCTTATTCAATCCATGTCCAAATATTATCTAGTGCTCAGGAGAAGGAAGAGCCATCCATTCTTCCTCAATCAGGAAAGGTTGCTCTATCAACAACAATGTTCTCCAGGCTCACAGAGATAAAATTGAGGTTGTGGTTTCAATAGTTCTTTTATTTTCTTGAAATTATGTGCGTCCCTTGCCAACATGTGTTTCGTCACAGGCTGTTCTTGTTACAGCAGACTTCATTCAAGAGTTGATCACCACTATTTTTACTGTCTATTGGTGTGCCAAAGGTTCAGTACTACAATATCTGATCCTCAGAGGCAGTGTGCATGGATTCTCGAGTGTGGCCCTGATATAAGGCACCCACTGTGAACCGAAGGTGCACGGCCTCGTCTTACACTGTTCTCTTATTGATCTAAGACCTACTTTGCCCAGCTGACTTTCCCTCCTTAACTGTCTTTTACTTTTTATTGAGTAAAAAGTATAGAAAGCCCCATAGGTAGTTCCTGTACTTCTGCATCTAGTCCTTCTATATCGCCTACAAAATATCAGATAATTCAGCCCCTCAAAACCAAAACACATACAAAATCTACAAGCACATACTCTCACTCATCCAAAGCCTCACACCTATCCAGACACACACACATCCACTTTTCACTAAACAACGCTACAAATAATCCACATTTAAAGCCTTCTCAAACTCACCCTCTCCATGCAACAAATACACCACTCCGTCCACAAACACACAATACCCACCAACACGTCCATCATCCATTGTTCAATTCCGAGCCCTACAACATGACACTCATGCTACACCAACACCCATCTCCCACACACTGTCCACCTTCAACATACGCAAAAGAAATCAACTGAACAACACTTCATAACTTCGCATCCCCTTATCTATTCCAAAACAGACACAGCATTCAGACACAACTCCACAGGCCAACCCCTCCATTTCAAACACACTCACTACCACTCACACATGATTTCCTCTAAGCCTTTTGGAAGAAGACAGTGAAAACAATAAACCAAACTCCCTCCCTCCCACAGCTAACTCCTCCAACAATATCACACCACCTACCACTTTAATGAGCAACACTCACCCTCCTGCCTCACAAACCTTTTCAACCTCCAAAATAGTTTCATTACACTGCCCACTGATAAATGCTGGTTCTGTTTAAAAAAACAAGTTACCACATATTCAGCCTATTGATAGACACACAACTTTACCTACTTTTCATTACAGAATCATGGCTGGGGGAAGATATGGCATCGGTATTGCATGAAACTGTTCCTCCAGGATATAAAACTGTTACACAAAATAACATAGGCAAAAGAGGAAGTGACTTAGTCGTCATATTTAAAGAAATGACACCCAGCAAAGCTGAAGATGTATCATTACAAGTTTGGGAGACCACTCCTTATCAGATGCAACACCTCAGCAAAATGTTCACGTTACTATCCAATTCTCTACAAACCACAACCTAGGACTACAATATTCCTAGACACATTACTTGACACAATCTCTAACCTTACAATATACTAAAACCTATGCATCCTAGGTGACCTCAGCATATGGTTTGATACAGTAACTCGTTTCTGACCCTACACACATCGCTGGACACACACTAGATATTATTTTTGCCTACCCCAACCAAGTCACACTCCAAAGAATTACTTCTGTCACGTGTTCTTTCCACGTCCTCCTTGCCTTTTAATACTAGACACCACAATAAAACCATCCTGCCCTCAATCAAATACAGACCATGGAAAAAGCTGAATTTAGAGGCACTAAAATGTCTACTTATCTCCAACACAGATCTTGTCACCATCAATTCTGTACACTCCATGGATGGCCCCAGAGAGCTTTTGATCTTCTAATTCCTCTGAAGACATCTTTTTTTTAATTAATTTTTTGAAATATTTTTATTGGTGCATGATTTCAGTATTACACCATAATAACCTTTTAGTTTACATGTTCAGAAGGAAATGAATATTTTATATGGTTACAGGTTCCACATTCGTAACATTACATGTCTTTAAAGCCAATAAACTTTATAGCGAAAAATAAAAGAAAGGCGTTAGATCAAGTCTGTAACATTTCTATAATATAGTCTCATGCACATTTTGGAGTTTCCACCCCCCCTTCCCTCCCCTAGGTTGACCATCTATCTAAACGTGATATTGTGTTAATAAATCTTAAGTGTTCTGGAATGTATCTGCGAAAGGGAAAAAAAAATTTCACCATAAAAGGAGAAGAAAAAAAAAGAAAGAAAAGAATATCGTGTTCCCCAGCTTCTATCTCAAGACTTTTGTGACAAGCTGGCTAACCATTACAAATCTAAAGCAAATATGTTGGACACCTACTTAAACAATAAAAAAAATCCCTCAATCCCAACCGCTTTCCGACAATACACACCAGCCAAAGGCAAACACAGCAACTACGATCCTTCAAAGAACTATCACCAACTGAATTTCTGGATCTTGACAAATCAAGTAAGCCAGCCGGATTCCCCTCTGACCCTTGTTCACCTCATATCTTCAAAAACATCCTACTAGCAACTTCAGCAGCCATTCCAGTAAGATGGGAGAGGAGTTGGTTTAACAGCTAGGGCGATCGACCTCGGAGCTGGGGAATCAGGTTCAAGTCTCGGCAGGGATGCACAACATCCTGTGATTCTGGGCAAATCACTTAATCTCCCCGTGCCTAGCAAAAAATGAATGTGTCCTCATGTAACGCAACTGGTTATCGAGTAAAGCTCTCAGATACCCGATACCTTCAGGTCAAGTTTGCGCTATATAAAAACTCAGTAACAAAAAAGACACTCGTCAAACACTCCTTAATGGCAGACGTTTTCCCAGAAGACATGAAAAAAATGCGTATATACTCCCCCTGTTAAAAAAAACTACCCTGGATTTTCAAGACCCTGAAAACTACAGACTGCTAACAAATGGACGATTCATGTGTGAACTTATAGAAAGAGCAGATTTCTCCCAGATATCACAATTCATTGAAGACAGTTCAATACTTTTTGACTTCCAAACATAATTTTGTCCAGGAAAAGGCGTTGAATCTGCCCTAATCTCTTTATGGGCTAATCTTAAAAACACAGTGGACCAGAAAGGAGATGCTGTCCTTCTTCTCTTGGGCCTTTAAGCTGCCTTTGACACGGTGGATCATCTTATGCTCATCCAAAGACTTGAGGAAGCTGGAATACAGGGCCTAGCTCACATTCGAATCACATCCTATCTAAGCAACAGAAGAAATATTATACACCCCTCCCCCCATTCTCTTCTAAACCATAGAAGATTAAAACAGGAGTCTCTCAAGGTTCAATCCTCTCATCCATGCAACATCTATTCGAAATCACTACCAGATCTGATCAATGGATTTTATATCACCTGCTATAACTACGCAGATGGCATGCAGATACATCTGAAACTGGAAAACCCAAAGGACATTAAAACATCAAAACTCTTTGGTTGCCTCCAGGCTGTCGACTAATGGATGACATGGAGCCACTTTAAATTGAATGCCTGCAAAAGAGAGATACTCACCTGTGACACCTGGAAAATCTATAATCCTCTCTGCAACTGTCCTGACCATCTAGGACTACCTCTAAAATATCTGAGGATGTAAAAAACCTGGAATTACCATGAACGACAAACTGTGAATAATTCCGCAAGTGGATATGGTGGCAAAATCAAACCTTTCACAATGAATAACACTGAAACACATTTTCCTGAACCTAGGATTCCCACACCAGGTTCAAGCTACCATCTCTCTTGTACTATCAAAATTGGACTATGCTAATGGTCTGTATCATGGCTCAACTTCTTTGACTATGAGAAGATTACAAAGATTTCAGAACGCAGCTGCTATACTCCTTCCAGATGTAAGCCACAAGTACACATTTCTCCTGCCTTGAGGGCGCTTTGCTGGTTACTAGAAGATCCACCTTCTTCAACCAGAAGTTGCCAGACAATCCACTGTCAAGCTGCTTTGTATCTCACACAAAGCAATACATGGCAAATGGCCACTCTTTATGAGGAGAAAAACCCAAAAATACGTGCAACAAGAAACCTACGCTCAAGAATGGCTCCTCACCTCATAATTCCTACATTCAACGAACAAAACATGGGTTCAATGCCTTTCTCTGTTCAAGCAGCCAAACTATGGAATTTCCTACCGGCAAACATAAGATTCACAGACCACCATCTGCACTTCAGAAGATAAGTAAAAAAAGCCGCCTCTTTCCCACATGACGGCATACTCCCAACTCAAGATTGTACCACAAGAGTATACTCAGACATGACAAACTATACTTATAACGATACAGAAAAGAGCTGTTGTCATACAAGTACATATCATTGTAATCTGAACTATGCCTACTGTTATAAGCAGATACATGTATATTAGGAAAAATTATATATTACACCACAGGATACAAGTGTCTATCAGACCATGTAAAAAATAGGTTTTCTATGTACATATAGGTGAATATATAGAGGGTTACACCTACTACAAATAACTACAATAAGTGCCAAGTGTAAATTTATGTTAATATTTTGGTTAATTACAGTTATTTGAAACCATAAAATGTACCACATAATAAATGTGAACAGCAGACCATGTAAATATTGCCGCTTCTATATACATATGGGTATTTATGTAGTGGTGCTTAGTGAAGCAAAGACACCTTTACCAAGCTTCATGTGTATATACATGTATATGTAAATTATTTACATTTTATTATGAAATTTATAAAAATCTGTCCTTCCCATTCCTTCTCCCTCTGATCATCCCAATCATCTGACTACTTTGAACTCCCAAACATCTTTCTCAATCTTTCACCCTTTTAAACCATGCCTCCCAACTAACAAGCACACATGGCCATTACTTGCAAAATAACTCACTACGTCCCCTTTTCAAATCCACTCCACTGCTTTCATTCCAACCCTATCCAAACGCTGCTAAACACGTAGAAAATTAAAAGCACAATCCTAACGCAAGAAAAATGAAAACAAAAAATTGTACTAACCTACTAATTACTAATCTTGTGTTTGGGAGTAGTGTGCTACTCACTGCAAAAAGTGCTTTGATCCCTCGTCATCGCTCGTAAGCACTATATAAACCATTTACAATTTACAGTTGAAGATAAGGGACCAAAATGAAAGGGAAGGAACATAAGAGTCGCAGAGTGGAGAAAAAAGGCAGCAGTGAATTATGCGATGGCCTGAAAGAGAAGGGTAAAGTAAATTGATAATCTGAGAGAAGGAAAGAACTGATAAGAGGGGGAGGGATAGAGTCCAGAGTGATAACATGTGAGAAACGGAGCGAATTGAGTCCTACTGAGAATAAGACAAAGCAGAATGAGAGACCAGAAGAAAACCGCTGGGGTGAGAGAGAGACTAAAAGAACTGTTGAAAGGATGAGCTCGAAGGAAGCTACAGATTGATGAGGTGAGAGATAAGAAGGAAATTGAGAGACAGGATGAGATAGAGAGAATGTATGCAGATTAATAGTATGAGAAATGAAGAGGGATGGTACGAGAATGTACATAGTGATTTTGTGACGAAATAAGGAGCAAACTGATAGGGTGAGAGAAAGTGTAAGAAAGAAGCAGAGCACAGAGTGAATGGCGAGACAGCAGGAGGGGTATGAGAAGGGAGAAGTCTAGAGAGTGGTAATGTGAAAGGGAAGTAAAGAGCAGAGTGATGAGAGTAATGGTGAATGTGTACGAATGTACGAGGGGAGAAACAGATAGCAACCTAATAGAATCCGAGAAGAAAATAACTGAGTGGAAGTGTAAAAAAGGAGAGTAGAGAGTGATGGGTGAGTGAGAAGGAGGGAAATGTGAAAAAGAGTGAGAGAGGGGAAATTTCGGGTGATAGTGTGAGAGAAACATAGAGGGTGGAGGGATGGGAAAAGAAACAAAATGGACACCCTGATCGGGTGAGAAAAAGGAATGAAGTGATAGGGTGGGAGAGGAAGGAAGTGAGGGAGAGTTTAAGAGAAGAAGAGTACAGAGTAATATGATGGTTAAGAGAGATAAGGAGGTAACTAAGATATCATTGAGAGGAGAACTCAACTGAGTGATAGCGTATTTGTGGAGTGGGGCGAATGATAGGGTAAGCGAGAAAGGATACACAAATATGGGATGAGACAAGAGAACAGAGTGATACGAGTAGGATTAACAATTGGTCCCAGGTATTGAGTAAAGGAGAAGATATCGAAGAACTAGATTGAAAGAAGAATGCAATACGAGAAGAATGGAAATGTGTACTGAAGCAAACAAGGGCAGTATGCCTGTGTTACGCCCCTGGCAGTATTGGGCGTATTAACAGAAGGGTATAGTTTGTAGACAGGAGGAAGACATAGAGTAGATGTGGGTGAGCCACTGAAGGCTAAGGCCAGCTTAGCCTGGGGTCCCCTGGGACTCTTGAGCTAAAAATAAGCCAACTCAGCCAAGACAAGAAGCCGTAGCAGCTGCATCCAACTCGTGCACTATAACTTCATTCTCCAAACCCCAGTGGGGGCGGCAGAGGAGGAGCCGGCCAGCAACACTGTCTAATTACACCTCCCCATTCAAATTGCCAAAAGCCATTGGCACTGGCCTTCCCTCCTCTGCTGCATGCTAGGGGTGGGGCTTAGAGGATGATCTGATATAAAGCGATGCTGGGGAAGCAGAAAGAATGGGTTACGGTCCCATATGTAGGCAGAGAACATGTTCTAAAAGAGAGAGGGAGCAAGGCAGAGAACAGAGAGGTACTGTGCCACAGAGAGTGAAAAAGAAGGTGAGAGAGGCCATAAGCGAAAGAGATAATGGAAGGGATGGTGGAGAGAAAAGAGGGAAAAGTTTGAGTTAAACAGACAGATGTAAGATGTGTGTCAGACACTGAAGCAGGATGTATTGATAATGGAAAAAGAGGAGCTCGAGAGGGAGCGTGCATTGAGTCTAAGCTAGAAGAGCTGGTGTTTAAGAAAGGGGAAGGGGATGCTCTATATGTAAAAATGCTATGTTTTATTGTACTAAAGCAAGTAATAAATTAATATTACGGACATCGGTTTTCTGGCAGGGGTTTAGCTATAATTGGTGCAATAGGTGCAGTCACGCTGTGTCCAGGTAGTTTCAGGGCCCTCCGCACCTCAGTTGCAGGGGTAGTGGGACCCATTTTCCTTCCTTGTATTAGGGCCCATGGCACCCTTGCTGCACCAGTGGCTGTACATGAAACCTGCATTCTAGGACACGTGGCTTTCTTTTCTGTTTTTGGACTGTCCAGGGAATGTCAGCCAGTGTGATGCCTGTAGCTGAGGTCATAAGCCTTCTGTTGGAAGATCACTGTATTAAATACTGCTGTCTGACCCCAATGATTGCACTTTTTGTGGATGTGGAAGGTGATTTTCCACCCGGATGTTCATGACTGTATCAGTCCAACTCTTGCAGCTTCTGGAGGTTTTTGTGCTTCTAGAAGTGGGCGAGACAACAAATTAACAGGGATAGCAGAACCAAGGGTTTGCTTTGGCTCTTACAGCTATACACGAGCTGAGCGCTGAAAATGCTTGCTATGTAAATCATATAGCAAAGTTAGAAATGGGTTCTCTAATTGGCAGAGGTTTGGACCCTATCCAAGTAGGGACCCTTATCCATATTCTAGTCAGGGTAAGGGAGTCACATAGCTAAGATAATTCTTGATCAACCCCTTGGTTACTTGGCACGAGCAGTCAGGCTTATCTCAGAGGCAATGTGTAAAGTATTTGTACATAAATACACAGTAACATAGTGAAAACACTACAAAAGGACACCACACAAGTTTAGAAAAATAACCAATATTTATCTGAATAAAACAAGACAAAAATGACAAAAAAATCCAACATACACAAATCAAGATATCACTTTAAAAAGGTTCAAAAGTAACTTGGGGAGAGGGGGGGACATAGACTGGCCACAAGATACACCCTACAATCTGGATCACCAAGGGTGCGTGGACGAGTTCTACGGACCCTGGACATATTTGGGGTATGTTTATTGTATGGTTTGTTGGGGTTAGGGAGGGGGGCGTGTTTCCGGTGTCCAATGGGCAAGAGGTCTGTGGTTCTCAAACAGTTACTCACTGTTCAGAGTATGGGAGGAGGAGCGGTGGGACAGCTGGATTGTTGGTTTTGCCTTGCACACCGACTGCCAATACTTGAGATGGATGGGGAAGTAGTAAAAATACTTACGCTTAATGTCAAGGGGATCAACAATCCTATTAAAAGACGAGCAATTCTCACCTACCTAGAGTCCATGGAGGCAGATGTATGTCTCCTACAAGAGACGCACCTTCTCTCCAAAGATTGGTATCGCATGCGCTCCAGGGCGTTCCCCCAGCATCTCTTCTCTTCCACGGCGGGAGAAGAAAGCGGGGGTTGCCATTTTAATAGCTAGACGATGTGGGGGGAGGTGAAAGAGAAAGTAGCCGAAATAAAAGGACGTCTGCTAGCATACACTGTTCAGTTTGGGGCGCATACAATGGTTCTGGGGTCCATATACGCTTCTAAAACGGGACAGGAGAGTTTCCTTCAAACAGCATTGACGGACACTATGGTTCTGCAAGTTCATATGACATTGATAGAGGGGGACCTGAACATGGTTATGGACACGGACAAAGGTAGGTCTAAAGCTACGTTCCACCCAAAAGGGGAACTGTCGACGATGGGGAAGCCATGGCTGCGGGAACTGGGGCTGGTGGATATCTGGAGGGAGGCCCACCTTACTCTGATACAATACTCATTCTTTTTGCATGCACACAGATCTTATGCTCGGCTGGACTACTTCCTAGGCACAGCTGAGGTCAATAACACGGTAAAAGACGTAGATATCGAACCCATGATTCTCTGACCACAACGCGGTGACATTGCAGCTACAGATAGCCCCAACCCGGCACAAAGCGGGAGGCTGGAGGCTTAAGGAACACATGTTTCATAAGAAAGCAGTGGAGCAGCAGCTTACCAAGAGTATTGAAAAGTACTTGGAGTTCAATTACTCCTCTGACATATCCATCACTATGTTTTGGGAGGCGATGAAAGCGGTGGTCAGGGGGGAGCTCATAGCTTTATCTGCGGCCGACAACAGGGAACGCAAGAGCTGCGTGCACAATTGACCGTGCAGGCCTGGGATTTGGAGAGAGTGCATAGTCGGACCGGGGCACCTAGGGTGTGGAGACAGCTAAAGGCAGCAAGAGCGCAGCTCACAGGGGTAGACTTAGATAAAGCAGAATACTCAGCGCTTAGATTAAAACACTCCTACTATTTAGGTGGGGACTGTATGGGACGCCTACTTGCCAATAGGTTACGGGCCCAATGCCAGCACGCAAAGGTACTAGCGCTGAAGAAACAGAGGATGGGGAAGGCCATTGATAATCAGGAGATTACCCGTACCTTCCGGCAATTTTATGAAACACTCTATAGGGCGGACACCCTGACTGACCGCGACACAGCAGCATACCTACAATCAGTTCATGTGGCTACGCTTACACCGGACCAGGCTTACACCGGACCAGGCTAACTCCTTAGACTCCCCCATTAGGATCGAGGAAGTGATCACCGCAATTTTGCGACTTAAATTACTCAAAGCACCGGGCCCGGATGGCTTGTCCGCGCTCTTTTATAAAAGAAATTGCTATATTCTCGCTTTGCTACTGACGAGATTATTTAACTCATTCGGAGGGGACAAACCGATCCCAATGAGTATGCTCTCAGCAGCGTTAGCAGTATTGAATAAACCAGGTAAAGATAAGCGGGAATGCGGGTCATACCATCCGATTTCCCTCCTCAATGTCGATTTTAAAATATTTACGGGCATATTGGCCTCCAGGTTGGGTCCGATGATGCCGAATCTAATTGAACCAGATTAAGCGGGGTTCATTCAAACTCGCCAATGTGGGGAAAACACAGAGAGAATCCTGCACTTTTTCGACAAAGGGCACCGGGAAAAACTTTATCTAAATTAATTTCATGTGAACCATTCAAATTACAGCACAGTCTCTGTCACGCTCAGGAATGAAAATTCAATTAATCAATCAATCAATCAAATGTCATATTCAACAATGATGTTGCTCAGAAAGGAGAGGATAGAGAGAAAAGTACATCTGTACATTTGTGAAAAGATAATTACCTAGGATGGTGTAAAAACTACCCCCCTGGCCAAGGAGCTGGGAAGGGTTCCCCGGGAAAGATCAGGCGACAAAGGCTTCAGGACAGGAATCAGAACCGGATAGATGACCTCTCTAGCACCGACGCTTGCGTAGCACCCCTCTCTGACACTCTCTTCCTCCTCAAAATTCTTCCGTGATCTTCTAAATTATTTAAGTTTAGGTAGATGGTTCTGCAATCGATCCTTCATAAGCATTCGCTCGTCACTCCGACAGCATCCCGAGCTCTGCAGCATTCAGCAAATCTCTGTCTCTCTAACTAACTAAAACTACCTCAATTATACCCTACAATATTCATGTACCACCCATTAATGTTGCAATGTCGTAAAAATAATTGAGAGATTGATTGGAGAGGCAAGGGGGGATGATCATCACACCATGCTTATTTTCCACTTTTGTCTTTCATTTCATTGTTCAAAAATCCCACCCCTTAATTTTTATTCATAACTTTTTATTCCCACCCGTATTCACATTTTATTAGACACAAAAGTATATACTTCATGCGTTCCCATTCGTTTTCATAGGACTTTAATACTGGTTCCCAGGGTATGTATCATTTTCGTCCTTGGACTGTGTTCTAGAATCACATCACTCCTTCTGGCTCACTCACACCGCGCATGTGCAGAGATCAGGTGGGTTACAGACTCCGGATTCTTACGAGAGGCCCAAAGGTATACTAATATAAAAGTCAAAAGAAACAAATATTAATTTCAAATAAAATGGTTTCACTGTATACCACCTATGTCTACTTTTACCCCTTTTACTTATAAATGCTTTACCCGCATTAGCATTAGTAAAACAGCTTGGTTTAGTTCCAGCAGAGCAGATGCTTAGCATGTGAGCTTTCAAGCGGACATTTTAAAAGCGTCTGGGCAGCCGCAAGAAATTCCCTCCAAGCGACAGCTCGTCATGCTGCGTAGATGCAGTTGACGCATGCGCATTACAGTTTCCCCCGTTAGTGGCCACTTTAGAATTTCACTCCAGTTACTTGTTAGTAAGACAGGTAGGCAAGCTTCTTTCTTTGTATGTCAAGTGTGATTTGATTAATTTACACAATACATAGTTAATACAAGGTTATGTGTTAAATGAGAGGATTGCTTCCGAGCAAGTCTCTTTTCTGCGAGTCCTTGCTCCATCAATCTCCTCTCTGATAGCATTTTTGAGCCATTACAAAATCACCCAGCCCAACCAGATGCCAACTTTAGCACATCTCAATTCCCTTTCCAGTCTTTTCGTTCTGATCTTCATCTTTTATTTTCAAATCTTTCATCTTTTCATACAATTCTCCTTTCATCTCTTCTAGATGTATCTCCTCATATTTTCTTTTCTTTCCCTTTCTATTTACTTTCTATTTCCTTCCCTTTTTACAACATTTGCACCATATCATTATTGTTATACCAACTAATGGAAATACTATTTGACCTCTAATACCTTTCCCAAGATTAGTAAACCAAGTCCTTATTGAAGAAACACTTTTTGTTAGCCTTTCGCATACACTGTCAACCTCCAGTGGTTTCAATTCTTCTTGAAGTTTCATAATATTCTTTTTTTTTTTTTTTTTTTTTTTTTTTTGTGAAACCGTTTATTACATGTTAAAAAAGGTTACAGGTATGGGCCTACAACCATCCGGCCGGCCGCTAGAGTGGCAGAAGCATATGACATACCTACAGTAAGAGTCTCTTGGCGGTGCAGATCGGGTAATATTCTTAATATATCCTTTAATTTCTGTGCTTTTATCCGGTACATAAGTGCAGCAATGTTGCACTTTCAACATTTTATAGACCCCGCCTTTTTTTGCTAATAATATATCAAGCGCAAGTCGATTTTGCAAAACCATAGATCTAATTGCAACCATTTCTGTATTAATCATCAAGAAACCTCCAGCAGTATCAGTCGATCAACTACTGTTGACAATTGACAGATTCTATGTGGGTTCAGAAGGACTCCCACTGAAGGTATCAATGCACTAAATATATCGCCTACTATTTTTGAAAAAAGATCTCTCTTACTTCGTGTTAGTTCATTGCGTTTTGCATTGTTTCCAGTGATTTTTTTTATATGATAAATCTCCCATACCACTGTGCAGGTAGCTTGTAATAAGCATTATTCCCACATACGTAGTAAACTCCAGGAAATACTGGATCTGTTCCCCCTTTTAGTCCCCAACCTCCCAAAAGTAGGAAGTTATGATCACACTCACTGGAACCTATAAATACATTGTTATAGCCTGTCTTTAATCTATGGAGGCAGGTTTTCCTTGTCTTTACAAAGTCTAAGGACATTGCAGCATGAGTCTTGCCAGCTGTATACATTCCCTCCTTTTCAGCCCATGGTGGAATATGGGTTTTCTGTTCAGTAGCCCTTCTTTGGAAATCCTGTCTCCTTTCTTCCGCTAAATTCAAAAACGCTTTTTCTTCTTCACGTAATGAGCATGTTAGATTATTTTTGTGTGCCCTTGCTATATCTATTGACTTCATTGTTATGAAAAATTCACCCATAAACTGTGCATCTGGACTACTAAGCACTGCATTCATATTCTTTCGAATAGGAATTTCTGAAAATACTACATCTACGTTTGAATAATAATATTGAAGTTTTCCTGTTCTATAGAATAGACTTGCTAATATACTACATGAAATGCCAAATGTTAAAGGTAAGTGATGATACGTGACGCTACTGAAGCTGGCAAATTCATACAAACATAACAATCACTAATCTCCATTGTATCTACATATTGGAACAATAACTTTGTGAATATATTTAAAGAGGTGTCATTATCTGTTACTGTGTGATGTAAATCTATCATCTGATGTGTCTAGTTCTACTCTATCTCCTTTCATGGTAGCTATCTTTTCATTAGTATCTGTGTCATTCTTTTTATCTGGTATTATGAGATAAGGAACTGCTACTGTTAGAAATAGCCATACTATGACTACTAATAAAATGCCACATATACAAATCCTACAACATGTCTTTGCACAATTTCATTTTGGTCTTACAGCAGCCCTGTCTTCAGCCATTTTAGTCTAAGAATGTTCCTCTTCTTTTCTTTATTTTACTTATGAATTTTATTTCTCTGTAAATTGAAGGAGGCCTCACTTCTCCTTTGTCTGTTCTGCATTTACTTTTTCGTTAGTTTCTTCATTTAAATCTAGATTGTCGAATTCTTCAAGAATCACATAGGTCCACTCAGAACCCTTGACCTTATTGTTCAAGATTCTCAGTCTTTGGCTTCTTCGACTAGTTTTCACAGTCGACTGCCCAGACTGACTAGTAATCTCATTCGCTTGTTCAGGATTTTCACTTGTCCTCCTCAAATGATATTTTAACCTTTTGACTCCACCTGGCCAGTTATCACCTTTTCTGACCCTTTTAGCTTGCACTGCACTTTCACCTTCTTGGTCTCTTTCAAGCGCTCTTTTATTCTCGTTATGTTGTGGCACAATCAGATTTTCCTCTTTTTCAGAGTCCCTTTCTGTCTGTCCCTGTTCAGATACGGTTATTGTGGCTACATTTGCCTGAACATGTCCTTCTTCCTCTATCTGTTCCTGTTCGGGCCTTATTTCAAACTGTTCTTTTTCCAACCGAACCTGTTCTTCTCCTCCTAACTGGTCCTGTCCAGGTCTTCTTACAATTGGTTCTTCTGTTGCCTGAACGTGTTCTTCTACATCTGCCTGTCCTTGCTCAGGTCTCTTGATTGATCTGCTTGCCTGAGTATGTTCTTCTTTCCCTGTCTGGTCCTGCTCAGGCTCTCCAGTAGCTTTATTCACCTTTTTCTGAGCCTGTTCTTCTACACCTATCTGGTCCTCTCTAGTCTCTTGTATTTCTAATCTTGTTCTGCTTCTTGTCTGAATAATCACCTCGGGTATGTCAACCACTGGTATCCAGTCCTCCTGACTTGTGCTCGGTTGTTCTTTGTCTGCTTCTTCTGAATCTGTTACTCTAGATTCTTCAGTCGTACAACCTTCAGCAGCTCCAACTGTTTGGGTCAGTTGCGGGGTCTCTTCATCAGGGGCTGGAACCCTTTTTGTGTGGCTGGCATGAATCCAATTGGGCAAACCTGCACACTTCACTGCTGTAGTTGTGACCAGTATAACCTGCCGTGGATCATCCCACCTGGGTGCTTGGCACGACTCTCTGGTGTGATTCTTCACCACCACCCAGTCTCCAGGATTCAAATCATGCGCTTGATCTGGCTGCCTGGCAACTGCGTCTTCTCCAACCTGGTGAGAGACAGAACACACTAGGTCGGCCAATCCTTTGCAATAGTCTAATACCAGATCATCAGATCTATTCAGCAATTTATGTCCTGGTATAAATGCTTGTCTCATTGCTCTTCCTATGAAAATTTCATGGGGACTCAGTCCTGTGTTCCTGTCAGGAATACTTCTGAGTCCCATCAGTACAAGAGGCAATGCGTCTGGCCAACTCAGTGATGTGGATGCACACACCTTTGCCAGTCTTGACTTCATTGTGGCATTCAATTGCTCCACCACTCTAGAAGCCTCTGAATGGTATGCACAGTTCAGTTTTTGTTCAATTTTAAATGCTTCATAGATTAACTAAATTATTTCATTATTAAAATGAGGTCCTCTATCAGATTCCAAAGTTACTGGAAAACTGAAACGTGGAATCAACTCTCTCAACAACAATTTGGCAACTGTTATACTTTCATTTCTCCTAGTGGGGTATGCCTCCACCCACCGTGAAAACAAACATACTATGACAAGGGCATACTTCATTCCCCTGCATGGTGGTAACGATATAAAATCTAGTTGTAATCTTATGAATGGTCCTTCTGCTTTCCCGATTTTTCCCCAACTGACCACTGTTTTCCTACCTGGATTTATTTGTTGACAAATTAAACATCGCTGGCAAAGACTTTCTGCAACTACCCTAAACCTTGGATTATACCAATCTTGTTTGAAAAGCCTGATAATGGCGTCTCTGCCTACATAAGTATCTCCATGATACATTCTGGCCATTTGTGAGAGCAAACAGTCTGGCATGACTGGTCGGCCATAAGAATAAACCCATACATCATCATCTGCCCTCCTTTCACAACCTGACTTTATCCAGTTCTCTTTTTCACTCACTTCCACCTCATCCTGACATTCTCTCACCTCATCCCATGTTTCAAAAGCTGAGAATAGCATAAATTGGCAGCTGATTCCACATGTTTCACCCTTTTTTTTAGTGCCATATTATTTCTTGCACAGTATTGAGCAATCTGGTCTGCATATCGATTACCAGCCGCTACATAGTTATTTCCTGACTGGTGAGCAGCACACTTGACCACTGCTAGTTCCTTTGCCAATTGTATTGTTTCCAACAGTTCTTTCACAAATTTCCCATTTCTTATAGGAGATCCTGAAGAAGTCAGAAATACCCTCTGCATCCAAAGCTGGCAAAAGTCCTGCACAACCCCGTAACCATATTGGCTACCAGTAAATATGGTCACTTTCCAATTTTTCCCAATTTTGCATTGTTTTATTAAAGCTATCAATTCGGCTACTTGTGCAGACTTGACTCCCGATAAACAGGATGCTTCAATGACCCCAGATATATTGCAAACAGCCTAGGCTGCACTCAGTCCTCCTCCTTCAAGACTTAAACAAGAGCCATCGACAAAAAGTTAATTGTCGGGCTCTTTCAGAGGCTCTTCCTGTATATCAGGGCGGGGCTTAGTACACAATTCTGTCACATCTAAGCAATCATGATCTACTTCATCCTTCACTTCTTCACAACGCAATCTGGCAATAGAGTAGCTGGGTTTACCATTGTGCACCTGATCACTGTCACATTCTCTGCACCCAAAATTATTCTTTCGTACTTAGTCATCCAACTAGGGGTAAGATGCTGTGTTCGAGTTCTTTTCAAAAGAATCTCAACTGAATGTGGAACATATACATTAACTGGATGTCCCATTACAATTGACTCACTTTGTTCCAAACTCATACAGGTAGCAGCTGCTGCTTTTAAGCAGCCAGGCAATGCTGAAGCCACAGGATCTAAAGTTGCAGAGAAATATGCTACTGGACGTCGGCTTAATCCATGTCTCTGGGTCAAGACTGGAAGTGCACAACCCTCTCCCTCACAACAGAATAGTGCAAATTCTCTCGCGTAATCAGGCATACCTAGGGCAGGGGCCTCACACAAACAATTTCGCAACTTTACAAATGCTTCCACGCTTTCATCATCCCAAACTATTAGATCTTCCACTCTTTTCGTGTCATCTGAATTAATGGTTTCGCCAGTAAGGAAAAACCTACAATCCACTTTCGACAATACCCGACCACTCCAAGAAACATTCTGATCTCTTTGTGTCTGTGGTTGTTGCTTTTGCTTTATCAACTTAATTATTTCAGGGGTCATCTTCCTCACTCCCATTTCTGTTTGGTGACCCAGGTATTTAACTCCTGTTCGACAAAATTGTAATTTTTCTGGTGACACCTTGTGTCCTCCGCCAGCCAAATGATTCAGTAATGCAATTGAATCAGTAATACAGTCATCTCGAGATTTCGATGCCACAAGTAGGTCATCGATATACTGCACTAAGACTAAATTTTTGGGCATAACTAACTTTTCTAGAACACTTTTTCAAAATCTGTTTGAAAATTGAAGGACTTTCTGTATACCCTTGAGGAACTCTGTTCCATGCCAAAATACGATCTTCAAATTTAAAAGAAAAAAGATACTGGCTGTCTGGGTGCAACGGAATGGAGAAAAATACTTAACACAAGTTAATTACTGTAAACCATCCAGCATTCCAGGGTATCTGAGGAAGAATCACTGCTGGGTTTGGTACTACGGGACAACAAGGCACTAAAATTTTATTTATTTTTCCTAAATTCTGCACTATCCTATATTTTCTGCTAGGCTTTTTAAGTCCTATTATAGGTGAATTACAGGGACTGCTCACTATTTCCTTTAAAATGCCTTTTTAATCATTCGGTCAATTTCTGATGCCACTCCTGCTTTCACTTCGGGACTCATTTTGTATTGTAGAGTGTTGGGGTAAACTGCACCTTCTTTTACAGTCACTTTCACTGGGTCTACATTTGCCATTAGCCCTATTTCTTTCCCAGTGAAATCCCATACTTCTGGATTCACGGTTGTTCTCAGCTCTTCTGGTAAGTCATCTTTAGTCTTTAAAGAATACATTTCGTATACCTCTGTGCCTTGTTTATCTAACATTATCCTATATACCATATCTTCATCAGGGGTTTGAAGAGCAACACCATCCGGTGTGTAATAGATTGTGCAGTTCATTTTGCACAGTAGATCTCTTCCTAACAAATTCACTGGACTGGAGTCACACACTACACATTTGTACATATATCTTTAAAGTTTCCGATGCACACCTCCATGGGCTCTGTAATTGGGGTTCTAATCTGCTTATTTGAAACACCTACATTCATTCATGAAACTTTATTTTGGCTATTGCGGCAATAAAAGTACATACTTATACACAACCACTTAAAATTAATATCAAGAAAGAATACAATGTCGTAAAAACCACTTATTATAAAATAGTACAAGCATAGATAGCAGTAATAATCACTCATTGGGAAACAGGGGAATAAAATGATAATCATCACTATGGGAAATATAATCAGTGCAAACCAATCATTAAAAATATAAATTAAACTAAATAAGTTAAAAAGAAATTCACAGCCTATATTTTTATATAAAACCTAAGTCACAGTAGCAGCCAATTAAAAGCAGGTCTTAATAGATCTCGTATCAATTGTTTGATAAAATACCTACGCTTAGAGGCTAGGTTTTTGCCAAAACTAGGGTCACAATAGTTGACAAGGGGGAGCGGGTATTACGAATTCTCACAACGGTTTTTCAATAGATACCTTTGCTTACACCACATTGCAAAGAGGAACTTAGAAATTGCAACAACAAAAACCAGGTTGGTGTCAGATTTTAAAAACCTGTAGGATTCCCTATAATTTCTAATACCTAGGTTCCTACACAGTTGAGTAACCCACTTTAACCTTGCCCACTTATATGCCAAGCAGAAGAACAACACATGAATTACAGTTTCCTCCTCTACTAGGCATCCTGGGCAAAGGTGGGTGGTAGCGCCTGCCCATTTCTTGGTAAGTGCATGGAGCGGCAGCGTCCCATATCTAAATTGCAAAAACAGTTTTTTTGCTGTTTGTGGTTGAATAAAATCCAACACCTGCTCCAATTTGTATTGTTGTTTTATGTCCAGGAACCCATAGGTTAAACTAGAAGAGTTAGCGGTCTGTAAAATGCATGACAATTTACACTCCTTCAGTACACAAACCAAGGATTTTTTTTATATAGCTGAGCATGACTCCTCCGGTGCCGACATAGGTCCTCCCTTCCTATCGCACGGAATGAGTCTGATAAAGAAGAACCATGGGATACTACCCGCCCCCTGAGTGGACATTACAGCCTTTAATTCCTCTCTATAATGTCCTAACTGTGGCGTACTCCACAGCCGTCGCCAATAAAGCTGTGGGCGTGAAGCAATTAGGTCTGCAATAGGAAGGATGCCCAAGTCCATCCTTAGTGGCGTTAAAGGAGTACTTTTGGGCAAACACAGGATTTGTCTCATAAAATTATTCTCTGTTATAGTGAGGGCATTAACTAAGCTATGTCCCCAAAGTTCAGCCCCATACATAGTTGCCCCCCAAGCTTGAACCTTGTAGATTTCTACAGGCGGGCTTATAACGTTTAGGGCGCATCTCTTATAAACCTTTAAAATACCCCCGACTGCCTGAGTTAGCTTTAAATTTCCTTTATTAATTTGGGGTCCCCACCCCATTTTGTCATTTAGTGCGAGGCCCAAATAATCGAAGATAGGAACCCTTTCTAAAGGTCCATCATCCATTCTTGGGTGCGGACAGTTTGTGGAGTCAGCGTGAAAGACAATTTATTTTGTTTTCTTAATATTTACTACCAAATTCCTCCTTTTACAAAACCGACTAAATTCCTCTAATACACGCTGCATCCCCATTGGTGATTTCGAGAGGAGCAGGGTGTCGTTCGCAAACATTAGGGCAGGAAATTTGCGGTTGGCTAGTTTTGGGGGGTCAATGTCCTTAACGACAAGAAGGTCCCCTATTAGCCCGTTGAGAAAGAGTGAGAAAAGGGTTGGTGCAAGCACACAACCCTACCTCACCCCCTTTCCTACAGGGAAAGGAGCTGTTAATTTCCCATTCTTGCCGAACCTTACCCTAGCGAATATTCCCTTGTGGAGGCGTTTAAACTGGTGGCAGAGGTATGGTGGTACTCCCATATCCAGCAAGATTCCTCACAGCTGATCACGATCCACCATATCAAACGCCGATTTGAGATCCACAAATGTAAGGTACAGACTACCACCCTCCAAAACTATATGCTTCCAATAGATCAATTGAAGCCTAAACAACTGATCTATAGTAGATGTTTTACATCTGCACCTACCTGTAAAGGAGTTAAAATATTAAGGTCTTCCATCCATTCCTGGAGTCTTCCCAGTAAGACTCTAGCAAAAATCTTTTGGGTTACATCGATAAGGCTGATTGGCCTGTAATTTGCCGGTTCTATGGGAGACCCTTTTTTATAAATAGGAATGATCTCTGCCCCGGCCCACATAGGGGGGGATGACATGCCATAGAGAATGGCATTAAATAATATCTGGAGGTATGGGGCCCAAACAGTCTGTTCATTTCTATACAGGTCTCCGGGGATTCTATCCAGCCCAGGAGCTTTGTTTGGCAGTATTTTGGCTAAGACAGATAATACCTCAGCCAAGGTACATGGAGGTATGTCCCCAAGGGAATCAAAGGTATGACAACAAGCCGATATCCCACTCTCACTAAGTCCATTATAGGGGCTTGAATATAAATCTTTAAAATAAAGACGCCAAGCTTCCTCAGCAATATTAGGCACGAGGGTAGACCTACTCTCTATTTTCCCGGTATGGACTAAATTCCAGAAAGCTCTTGTGTCTTTAACGTCCATGGCATTCCCATGAGGTACAGGGTCAGACTGATTTGTATATGGCCATGTCTGAACTGGGGTGGCAGAGTGGGCTAAAGAACGGTGATGGATTAAACCCAGATCGGTTGACTGGGGGTGAGTTCTTGCAATGTTCAACACTCCGTCCATCATTTCCTTTGGTTTTTGCTTTGTTCGCCATAAGTTGGCAGGGTATGCTCAGACATGAGTCCCTTGCTCACTTTGCCACTGGATTCAAGCAAGCCTGGCTGAAGACGGCTGAAATGCCAGAAACCGGTCCTAGGAAGCTTGTTTCCGGTCCAGGGAAGACATGGCTTGGCAGTTCGGGCTGGACTGTTCCCATGAGGTACAGGGTCAGACTGATTTGCATATGGCCATGTCTGAGCTGGGGTGGCAGAGTGGGCTAAAGAACAATGATGGATTAAACCCAGATCGGTTGACTGGGGGTGAGTGCTTGCAATGTTCAACACTCCGTCCATCATTTCCTTTGGTTTTTGCATTCTTAATGGCCTGCCATCTTTCCATTTCCCATTCAGATTTCGCAGCTAAAAGGATTATTTTTAAAAACACCCTTGCTTCCCTTATTTGCATGCTATCCCCCCCCCCTCTCAGGCTTGACAACAGGGCTCTCTTCGCATCCCTGCATTACCTATTATTTGAAACACCTACTACTTGGATGGCTTCTCCAAAGAGGGGTAGGTTTGGGATGTCTGCTATTCTCACAGTAGACCGGGTAGCACCAGTATCCAACAGAAAAGTGATATCATTTCCTTCCACTTTCCCATCAATAAATGGACCTGACTGATCTACCGGTAAGGATGCGCCAAGTACGCACTCCTCTTCCTCCCCCCTCAGGCACCGTCATTGTTCATTCTTACTGTCACTGTTATTTTGCAAAAAGAATTGTGAAATCACAGAATTCTTCTTACCACTTCCTTGAAATCCGACGTCTGTACTGTGTTTTGGATGGTTCACAAAGTTTGGCATAGGGGCAGGTGGCACCTGACACTGATGATTAACAACCTGCTGCGGTTGATTCATAAGCATCTCATTCTGCGTCTCTTGATTTAAATTTTGGTTTGGGACATTATTATTCTGAATATTCTTGCACTCGTTTTTCCAATGTCCAAGCTTTCCGCACCCATGACAAGGAAACTTCTTCGTTGCATCCTCTCTACTCATTCTTCTTCTTGATTTACCACCACTCACTGCATTATCACTCTGGCCCTGTTCTTTCATCTGCTCATCAGTCTGACTGTTTAATTTAAGTTCCTGTTGTTCTGCCAATTTCACTTGTGCCCACATCATAATCTCTTTTAACTTTTTATGCCTTGCCTCAATATCGTCCCCGCAACACTTTGCGTATTTTAAAATGTCATCAATGGCCTTTCCCTGCCAGCACAACATGTGCGGTTGAATCATCTGACTAATTTCTGGTTTCAGACCATACACAAACCGATACACAAAATGACCCATATCCTTATCTCCAATGTTCTCAAAGCCACTATACTGTTTAAACACCTGCAACAGCCGTTAATAATACACATGAAAAGATTCATTCGGCTCTTGGGTTGTTCTATCTATTTTTACCCAATCTGTTTCTTTTGGTGGAATTTTCCCTTTTAGGAAAGTAATTACTTGGTGATATTTCTTCATCACCTATTCTGAGGGTGCTCCTGTTTTTGAGTCTTTTGGATACTCGTCACGAGGCCAATCAACTGTGATCTTACATTCTGTCCATAAATCAGCAGATACCACTATGTCAAACAGACCATCTAAGTCTTTCAACAAAACCTTCGAAACCTTCACAAATCTTTCAACCTGTTTGTTCCATTTAACTGGTTTCTCTCTCAGCTTAGGGAAATAGTTTGTAAATGACAAAATATATTTTTGACTCCATGGAATATGAACATATCCACCATCAGGCACCTCTCATGGGACACAATCTTTCTACTTTCCCTGACTCTTTCAACATATATGCATTAAATGCCTCCTTTGCCTGTGCTTCCTCCTTCTTCTTTGTCCACCTTATTCTCCACTTGTCAATGTCTCCCCATTTTTTCAAAATGTTCATCAACTCTTTTACTTGTAATTTCTTTCCAGACACATTCATATTTTCTAAATCTTTGTCAGTGAATTCCACTCGATATGGTTTCTGTA
The DNA here is from genome assembly GCF_964204655.1 of Triturus cristatus. Taxonomy (NCBI): domain Eukaryota; kingdom Metazoa; phylum Chordata; class Amphibia; order Caudata; family Salamandridae; genus Triturus; species Triturus cristatus. The sequence continues at coordinate 719,051,823 of NC_140590.1, read as the reverse complement.
GTACTTTTGATCTCCCTATGTCTATTCCCATCTCCGAAGCAAGTTCTGTCAATTTTTCATGAATCAAACTCGCATTCCTGGTTATACTCCTACATATAAACAACTACTCTTCTTCATTGTAAGTTTTTAACCTGTCTATTCCCACATTTCCAGCTATCATCTCTTCCAATTCCACTTTCAGTTTGTAAATATCTAAAATCTTTGGGGGTGAGCTTTGCTTGTCTATTCCCTGTGCCCATCTCTCCAGATCTTCTGGAGTTACCGCTGTTGCACTTCTGACTCCTGAGGATGTTACTGACCCTCCCTCTTTTGAACTACTGTGTGTAACTCTTTTCAGGGTTTCATTTACCTGTTCCCTTATTGGCAGATCCATTAATGAAATTACTGAATCGCACTCACTGGCTTTATCATCAGTTATTACAATTTCTTTTCTAGGATTATTCAAAGGAGTTGTTAAAACTTGTGGTTTTGGACAATTTACCTTGTGTCCATACAATGGAACAAAGGGACCTATAGTCATGGGTATGGTCAATGCTTCAGGGTTTATATTTAGTTGACTTATTTTCTGTATTAATTCATCTCTGGTTTTATTCAATGCTTCCTTTTCTCTGTCATGAAGTACTCTATTAACTGTCGGATCATGTAAAATCTGTGGGATCAATGGAGTTCTCAGGACTGGTGCACTTGGAGTGACTCTACTAGGTCCTTCCTGATACGGTGGAGGGTTTTTAGTTGGAATGTCTTCCATAAATTCATTATCTGATTCACCATAACCTGTCATTTTCATGTGTTTAGTTTTTTCCTTACACTTGCCAAGTGACTGTTCTTCAGCCATCAATACTGGATATAATCCTTCTGACACCATTGCTTTCTTCCATTGCTTCATCTGACCCTCACGTGACTCACGCACATACTTAGGGAAATGACCCATGTATCTTCCACTCCTTTTCTTTTCTCGCTCATATGATTCAGTCTCCCATTCTTCTAATGCCTCATACTGCGTCATCCTGGGTCTCGGATCTAAATCATCATTCATCCGCATTCTCAAATTCTGCAAAATTCTTCCATTAAAGGAACTATGTTCTGGAAAGGCCAAAACATCATCACCTTCCGTGTGCTCTATCCAATTCTCCATCCATACACACGTATGATATCCTTTCTCCATCATCATAAATGAAGCAGGCGTTTTTGGCGGAGGTATAGGAATTCCCTCTCCAGTCAATACAGGCTTATCTTTCTTAAATTAGTTCTTAATTCTCTTTATTAGTGACATTTTTCTCTTTTCACCATACATTCTATACTGTGAATACATAAAACAATAATCTGCAAACCCTCGAGCTTTCCTGTCAGGGCGACTTGCACCAAATGGCAAATAAGAGTCAAATGTACAAATTTTCACCAACCAATCTAAAAACAACTTTCATCCAATCACCCAATCCAATTGCGGCTCACGCTCCTGAGCTGACCAATACCAGCACGGTCTCCTCAATGTCGTCAGTTCTGCTTCTTACTACTGACCCCACCTTTACAAATCCGCATCAGTCACACACCCGCTGTTTCAACCTATCCCAGCGCGGCTCATTGTGACGTCGGTGCAACTCCGGCGACTGACCCTCCCTTCACAAGGTAATACGAAAACTTATTTCTTAATACTTTTCATTAAATTCTTTGTTTATAACGACATAGAAACATTCACTACTCTGCCTGTTCCACTAAAACAAAAAATAGTTATTTTCTTTTCACTGCGAGTAAAACCTTCCGCTTACTCTTCATACACTACAAGTAAAACCCACTGTTTACCTCTCAATCAAGCTCAAGTGAACCTGCTACTCCTCCAGTGTTACCCTTTCTAGGTGATATAAGACCAAAGTTTCACCAGCTAACTCTTTTGCTTTCATTCACTCTCCTCTTTTATATGAAAATAGTCCATAATGTAGCACTGCCAGCCCTGCGTAGCTTCCCAGCGCTTATTCCAACAGACGAGTAACCTCACTACAGCATGGCTTCTATCACCACCCGCTATTCCTTCCCTGGGAATTTTCCAGACGACATAAAACAAGATGCTAACTCCTTTTGTTAAACATAAATCAATAAATCAATAATCAATACTTATCACCAAACTAGTCAATAATAACTATAGCTCTGCTACCAGTAAACGGATCCAGCGGTGAACCAGCAACAGATACTGCAATACCATATGCTCACCTGGGCCCATAAACACACCTCCACACTCACAGGCCGGTAAAACCGCTGGAGTCAAGGTTTGAGTTATTTCTTACTCTAAGATTAGTTACCTATCATTCCTAACTAATCTTTCATTGATCAAAAAGTTCTTTCCTCTGGTCAATGGACCATTAGTTGAACTAGTTGATGGTGAAATGACATGAATTATTTCTCTTTCAATGAAATGACCACAGATTCGGGAAAACTTTATCTAAATTAATTTTATGTGAACCATTCAAAGTACAGCACAGTCTCCGTCACGCTCAGGAAGGAAAATTCAATTAATCAATCAATCAATCAAATGTCATATTCAACAATGACGTTGCTCAGAAAGGAGAGGATAGAGAGAAAAGTACATCTGCAGATTCATGAAAAGATATTTTCCTAGGATGGTGTGAAAGCCATCCCCCTGGCCAAGGAGCTGGGAAGGGTCCCCCGGGAAAGATCAGGCGACAAAGGCTTCAGGACAGGAATCAGGACAGGATAGATGACCTCTCTAGCACTGACGCTTGCGTAGCATCCCACTCTGACACTCTCTTCCTCCTCGAAATTCTTCAGCGATCTTCTTCTAAATTATTTAAGTTTAGGTAGATGTTTCTGCAATCGATTCTTCATCAGCATTCGCTCGTCACTCCGACAGCATCCCGAGCTCTGCAGCATTCAGCAAATCTCTGTCTCTCTAACTAAGACTACCTCAATTATACCCTACAATATTCATGTACCACTCATTAATGTTGCAATGTCGTAAAAATAATAACTCTATTGATTTTATATTCAAAGACATTAGCATTTCTGTTACAGGATTAGCCATACGTGGCTTGTATGACAGTATTTAACATGGCTTCAACACATGTGCTTGGCTAACCCCACCTGACGTGGCTTAGTGAGAGAAAGAAAGAAGGGAAAACAAAAAGAAAGTGGAAGAAAGAGAAAGCAGGAGAGAAGGACACAAGAGAGGTTCTGTATCTGTGAGGCTTATAATCGTCTGACCAGGCCGCCACATCACTGGATTGTTTGTAGCGATATGGTCAGTTGAGTCAGTCCAACCGATCTTTAGGGCCAACGTGATTGCGCTCATTACGTTCCTTTATTACACCTATGGGGGGTCGGGGGGATCGGGGGTTTATCACGGGAATACTTGGTTACCTGGGGGTATTCATGGGAGTTCGTATGAATCTAGGTATGTGTCAAGTGATTTCCACATCCCCCTGGCTGGCTGCTGGTCTCCAGGGTGAGTTATGTAGTGCAATGTTGTCAGCACCTCTGAGGTGCGTAATCCAGTTGAACCAGCCTTTGTATGAAGCCTTACTTGTGTCTTTCCAATTTGCTAGGACCACTTTCACTGCTGCGGTCAGCAGCAGGTCTAGAAGGTCCTTATCATGCTCTGATCTTAGTTCTGCGGTAATAAATGCGGTAGCGTGGGAGGCGAACTCAGTCTTTAGTGTACAACCCAGTACCTTATTTACAAAACCAAAGATTTTCTCCCAGTATGTTTTGAGAGTCGGGCATTGGTAGATAAAGTGTGCTAGGTCCCCTTTTTCCTTGTTACAGTTCCAGCATAGTGCATTGTCCCCGAGACCTAGTGAGTATAAGCGTGCCGGGGTCCAGAAGGCCTTATGGAGTAGCCAGAACTTTGTGAGAGCACCGGGGAGATTTTTTTGCGCAAGGCCGAGGTCCAGAGTGTTGCCACTTCCTGTTTATTAAGAGTGTTTTGGTTTGAGTTTCCCAATAGTTAATTGTCTTATTGTTAAGTGGCTGTCAACAGGCTAACATCCTCCACACATTTCCGCCTGTCACGGCTGATCAACTCTCTGCTCTTTGCTATAAGATCACGTCAGGTTCTCCTGCCGACCCACTCAAACTTGACCAGTTTAAGAAGGTACTGTCGACAATTCTACCGCCCCTGAATCAGTTGATAAATTGTTCCCTTACAACAGCTGTGGTGCCCCGGGCCTGGAAACAGGCTAAAGTGATTCCTTTACTGAAGAAACCTTCCCTTGACCCAGCCAGACCAGAGACCTACCGCCCCATTTCTTTGCTTCCATGGGCAGCTAAAATCACAGAGGCCTATGTGAACTCCGTTCTTTCAGATTATCTGACCGCTAATAACCTTCTGGATTCTTTTCAGAATGGTTTTAGGCCAGGTCATAGCACGGAGTCAGCACTCTTAGCAGTTACAGAACACCTCTGGTCAGCTGTTGATGAGGGTCGAACGTCGGCGCTGATTTTGTTAGATCTGAGAGCCGCGTTCGACACGGTATTGCATGACATAATGCTGAGACGCCTTGCGGAGGCCAGAATTATGGGTTCGGCTTTGGAGTGGCTGGGTTCATTTCTTCATGAGAGGTCATTCACAGTTATTGCCCCCTCATTTGCCTCTGGCAAACATCCAGTTAAACAAGGGGTGCCTCAGGGCTCCTCCCTTAGTCCCTTATTGTTTAATATTTATGTTCAGCCTCTAGCGGCAGTTGCCAGCAGTAGAGGTCTGACCATGGTCTCCTACGCTGACGATACTCAGTTGGTGGTGGCACTCTCTAACAACACCGAGCAGGACGCCCTCAAGTTTCAGGGCGACCTTGTGGCAGTGGCCGAGTGGATGAACAGCAACTGCCTCCAACTGAATTCTAACAAATCTGAGGTATTGTTAGAGGGTAGGGACCATGGTCGGTGGAGTGATCTCTGGTGGCCAACCAGTCTCGGTAAACCCCCTTCCCCTAAACAGGTGGTAAAAAATTTTGGAGTTTGGCTTGACTCCTCCCTAAACTATCAAGTCCAAAGAAAAAAAATGTCCGGGACATGTTTTGGACTCCTCCGGGGGCTTAGACCCCTGTTGGGCCTTTTCGATGCCTCAACGCGTCAGGTCATCATTCAGGTGACGGTTTTGTCTAGACTCGACTATGCCTGCACCTTCTATTTAGGGTCCAACAAGGCGGAGGTCCTGAGGCTGCAAAGGGCACAGAATGCAGCCGCTAGAGCACTTTTAGGTCTTCGCAAATTCTGCCCTGTGTCTAATGCTATCCGCCGTCTGCACTGTATACCGGTAGCCAGACGCATTGAATTCAAGGCCTTATGCATCACCTTTAAGGTTTTGAAACTGGCTTCGCCTCCCATTCTGGCTGACCTCCTGCTGCCTTATGCCCCCTCGCGATGTCTCCGCTCACAGGGTCAGAATTTGGTGGTGGTTCACCGACCCCGCAGAGTTCGGTCTGGTGGCCGCTCCTTTCAGTACAGAGCCGCCGCCCTCTGGAACTCACTCCCTGTGCAGATCCGTGGCCTTGACAACTACTTGGCATTTAGAAAGGCCATCAAAACCTATCTTTTCCCTGCCCCCTAGTTTTCCGGTAGGCTCTCTGCTGTGTCTGTCTTTCCTGCATTAGCGCCGGGACGCCCCCTTGCTGGGGCAGCTGTCGCGCTTTACAAGCTAAGCTAAGATAACATAACATAACAGATGATTTTGGACGTAGTAGTTTGTAGAGGTGTGAGACCTGGTGTCCTAGTCTGTTTATGTTTGACATGTACTGTGTGATTGGCGGTTGCGCGGGCGATAGTTTGATCTTGGACAGGGCCGTTTTTATTTTCAGAAAGTTGTAGAGTTCAATATCAGCTAGGTTATGCCTAGCCTTCAGAGCAGCAAAAGTGACAGGATATGCCCCGTCTTCTAGTTGGTATAGGTGGTGGATGCCTGTCTCTATCCATGTGTTAAAGGACAGGCATTTTCCCTTTTATAGAATCTTACTGTTGGCCCAGAGTGGCTCTAACTTAGATCCCCTGACGCCACTCTCCATTTTCTTATCTATCTTTAGCAAGGCAATCTTTGTGTTTTTAAAGATGGAGCTGGTGGCGTGGGTATGTTTATTTGCTGTTAAGAGCGCCACTGGGTCCAGGTTGTTCAGGATGGCCCTCTCTAATTGTAGCCCGACTGGTGTATATCCGTTCGGGTGTGATATCCAGTAAGAACCCTGCATTGCAAGGAATGCAACTTGGAATAATCTGAAGTCTGCTAAATTAACTCCTCCTAGGTTTTTCTCTAATCCTAATTTTTTTATACTTATACGCGCTTTCTTTCCCCTGCCAAAGAAATATTGAGATCAGATTGTGTACCTTGCGGTGAAAATCATCTGTGAGTAGGAGTGGGAGCATGCTGATCAGGTAATTAATCATTGGGGTGATCATCATCTTGATCGTATCAATTCGCCCCCACCATGTTATGAATTTGGGGGACCAGGCCTCCAGGAGTTTCTTTATTTTTTCCAGCAATATCTTCTCGTTATGGCCTAGTGGGCTCAGTAAGTCACACCCAAAGTGTATACCTAGATATTTGATAAATCCTGTTTGCCAGACTAGACCTGATCCCCCTAGGGTTTCCCTGGTGCAGTGGATGTTCAGTGGCTTGCATTCTGATTTGTCCCTGTTGAGCTTGTAACCGAGTGCCCGGAGTATTCTTCTATGGTGTCCATCAGGGCCTCTATTGAGTTTTCCGGTTGCTCCGCTAATATTAGTATATCGTCCGCGTACGCGGCAAGTTTTATTTCAACTCCATTAACATCCACCCCTTTCATTTTCGTATTTATCTTGATATCCTGGATCAGTGGCTCCAGTGCCAACAAAAATAGCGAGGGGGACTGTGGGCATCCCTGTCTAGTGCCACGATGTAGTGTGAGTGGCTCAGAGAGTTGATGAATACGGGCTTTTGGATCCCCATACAGGGCCATCACCAGCCGTATATATCCTTCCCCTAAGTTGAAAGATTGCATGCATCGCTCCAGGAAAGACCAGGAGACTCTGTCAAAAGCCTTCTCGGCATCAAGTTTAATGGTTACTGCTGGTACAGCTTTTGTGGCCGTGGGCTCCAGTATGTGGCAGAGAAGTCAAGTGTTGTCCTTCGACATCCGCGCACGTAGGAAACCCACCTGGGAGTTGCTTATCAGGTTGGGTAGGACAGCGTTGAGTTTGGTTGCTAAGAATTTTGCATATATTTTACAGTCCACATTAATAAGGGAGATGGGTATGTAGTTTTTGGGTGACTGATGGTCCTTACCCTCTTTTGGGATGAGTATTATGTTGGCCTCCGTCATGGATTGAGAGACGGTCCCTCTATCTGCGCAATGGTTAAAGACCTGCTTCATGGTAGTTTTCAACTGGTCTTGGAAGGTTTTGTAAAAGGTGGCTGTGTACCCCCTGGCGCCTTGTTATCTTTCATAGATTTAACCTCCATTTCGATCTCTGCAACGCTAATTTCCTGACCTAGTCTCTGTGTCTCTTCCCTGGCTAGCTGTGGCAGTCCGAGTCTATTGAGGTATTTTGTGCATGCCTCTAGATCCATGGTCTGTCCGTTTTTGTAGAGATCCTGATAGAACTCTTGAAAAGTCTTGCGTATGTCTTTGTGTCTTGTGTGGGTTTTGTTGTTTGAATCTGTGATGGTAAATTGGTTGCGTTTGTGTTTTAGGTAAGAGGCGAACAGTTTCCCCGCTTTCTTTGCTTCGCATAGGTTAAGGGCCTTGTATTCGTTTTCATAGGACTTTAATACTGGTTCCCAGGGTATGTATCATTTTCGTCCTTGGACTGTGTTCAAGAGTCACATCACTTCTTCTGGCTCACTCACACTGTGCATGTGCAGAGATCAGGTGGGTTACAGACTCTGGATTCTTACGAGAGGCCCAAAGGTATACTAATAGGAAAGTCAAAAGAAACAAATATTAATTTCAAATAAAATGGTTTCACTGTATACCACCTATCTCTACTCTAGCCTCATTTAATATAAATGCTTTCCCCGCATTAGCATTAGTAAAACAGCTTGGTTTAGTTCCAGCAGAGCAGATGCTTAGCATGTGAGCTTTCAAGCAAGAAATTCCCCCCAAGCGACAACTCGTCATGCTGCATAGATGCAGTTGACGCATGCGCATAACAGTTTCCCCCGTTAGCGGCCACTTTAGAATTTCACTTGAGTTACTTGTTAGTAAGACACGTAGGCAAGCTTCTCGTTCAAGTTTGATACGTATTAATTTACACAATACATAGTTAATACAAGGTTATGAGTTTAATGAGAGGATTGCTTCGGAGCAAGTCTCTTTTCTACAAGTCCTTGCTCCATCATGCTGATGATATTATAGCTGCCCTATCAGCAGCAAGGAGCTTGTTGCCTGTGTTCCTAGAGGAACTGGAGGCCTTCGGTCAGGTCTCGGGCTTCCGAGTCAACGTGGGTAAATCGCTTATTCTTGACGTGAACCCACTGAGGCGGCCACAGCGCACGGAGGGGGAGCGACTCTCAGGTATACAGGTGGTAGACTCTGTTCCCAATCTGGGGCTGGAGTTAGCGGCGACTATCTGACAAAACTGATTGTGACTTTCTATACTTTCATTTTTCACACACACTGAAAAGTCACCTGCTAAGTCACTTGCCTGTGGTAAGGAAATCGGCTGATTTCCCTCTTACCTCTTCACGGTTTGCTCACTTATCCCCTAGCACATTACGTTTTTCTATTTTATTGATAATAAATTGCATTTATCTTTCTAATTGAGTACATGGATAATTTCAGGTTTTGATTGTAAAAGTTGTGATACTATACCTATCCTATTTGTATGGGACCCTTGTTTTTTAAAAGCAGGTCAACTTGTAGCATTCGATTTACAGGCCCTCGGCGCACACAGTGCACTTTACTAGGGACTTATCAGTACATTTATATGCCAATCATGGATAATCAATTACAGATTCCATTTACACAGGGAGCTCTTGCACGTTAGCACTGTACAGCAGTGGTAAAGTGCTAAAGTCCTAAAACCAGCAAAAAACGAAATGCAGCACCGTCTAAAACAGGAGGTCGGAAGCAAAAAAGACAGGGAAAAAGTATGCCAAAGATGCCAGATCTGACAGCAAACAAAATATGATAAAGTCTCTCCAAAATTAAAAAGGTATATATTCGAGGCATATGAGCTGCAGATTATACACTCTGCATAGATCGCCATCTGGTGTTGGGCCCGGATGTTTGCAGTTTGTTTTTCCACTTGGAAAGTCTTTGGAAGTCACGAGGTCGGTGACTCCTCCTTTGGTTCGTATTGCGCATGGGCTTCAGCTCCATCCTCAGATTGTTTTTTTCCACCATCGGGCTCGGATGTAATACTTCGCGCTCCGGTTCCGAACTTTTCCAGTTCAACGATCGACGCAAAATCCTCGCTCAACGAGATTCTTCAGATAAAAATCATCTTAATCACCTTCTCTTCGACACTTCTTCGATTCCAGTCGTCGATGGCGGCCTTCGGGCCTATCCCGGCTCCGGTCTCGGCTGATGGAAAGAACTCCCTTCAAGAAGTGCCCTCGATGTGGGTCCAAATTCCCCCACACCGATCGTCATGAGGTGTGCAACCTCTGCCTCTCCCCTGAACACGAGGCTCGAGACTGTCACGCCTGCAAGTCTTTTAGATCGAAAAAGACCATTCGAGATCGAAGGGCCAGACGCAACATGGCGCACTCCTCGACCTCCGCTCCAGTCGACATCTTCGGGGACAACGTCGAAGGTCCGGAACAGCAGCACATCGAAGAAGATGACGACGACCTCGTCAGTGCTTCTGAGGCCGACGACTCAGATGTGGAGGACATCACCCCGGCGCAGAGGGTCGTGAGTACTATACCCCCTCCCACACCCGCGCGGATACCCAAAAAGGCTTCGGTCACGCCTTCGCCTTCGAGCCTAGGCATGACCAAGGACACTGCTTCTAACACCCCACCTTCGGGCACGGTAAAGAAGCCTGTTAAGCCTTCCGGCAGCTCGGGCTCGAGCCAGCCTACCAGCGGTGCTGAAAAACACCCTTCGGTACCGAAGAAAAAAATCGGCCTCCACCTCCACACCGAGCTCAGCACCAAAGCCCTCGGTGTCGAAACCCGCCCTCTTGGTGCCGACCAAACATCATAAGACCCTCGGCGCCGATACTCCCGTGCCGAAGCCTCTCTCGGCACCGAACAAAAAATCGGAGGTCCCAAAAAATCACGGCACAGACAAGCCTAAAAAGCCGTTGGCCCCGAAAACCTCGGTGCCGACCGAGCAACCAGTGTCGCAAGAACTATTCACACCGGATCCTCTGCAAAAGACACTTACCAAAGATCCAAAAACTGGACATTTGACACTGTCTTCAAAAAAGAGACATTTGGACAAACCAGCTCCACCTCCACCTCCAAAGAGGAAGGACACTGCTACCTCCCCTTTCAGAGTGCCTTCCCCACCTCCTCCACCCCCTCCACCCTCCCCACCTCCACCTTCTCCACCCCTGCCTCATCGCTCTCCGACCCTGTCTCCAGACCATGATGATCAAGGGGACCCTTACTACGATCCAGCAGATGTGCCACAAGACCCCACCCCTACTGGATCCCCAGACCCATGGGATGACTATAACAATCCGGACATCCCAGATGTCCCACAGGATGACCTTTATCCATCCAGGCCATCCCCACCAGAAGACTTGTTAGGTTTTCACCACCTACTACAGAGGGCGGCACATTATCATGGGGTAGAGCTACATACTGACCCAGTAGAGGAAGATTTTCTCCTAGTCACCTTCGATACTGCACATAGGTCTACTGCTATACTACCTATGCTAAAAGGAGTAATCAAACATGCACCAGAGGTTTTTAAAGACCCAGTCAGGGTTAGGGTCTTAAACCCACGTATAGAGAAAAAATATAAAGCCGCCCCCACAGATCCTGCATACATTAAAGGCCCTGCACCACTGGATTCCTTAGTGGTATCTACAGCTAGGAAGAGATCAAATTCTCAGGCGTCGGGCGAAGCACCACCACCTGACAAAGAGTCCAAGCTCCTAGACGCGTCAGGGAAGCGCACTGCGTCACAAGCCGCCAATATATGGCGTATCGCTAACACTCAAGCGCTATTGGCCAGATACGACAGAGTGCATTATGATGAGCTAGAAACCATCATGCACCATCTCCCTGAAAAATACAGAAATAGGGCTAATGAATTGATTCAAGAGGGAAAAACTATAACTAAAACCTCTATACGCTGTGCCCTAGATGCGGCAGACACAGCCTCCAGGGCCATAAACACCAGTGTCCTCCTCCGTCGCCACGCCTGGCTTAGAGTTTCAGGCTTAAAACCTGAAGTGCAAGCCTCCATATTGAACCACCCATTTGATCAACAACATTTATTTGGTCCAAAAGTTGATGAAGCCCTCGAGGATGAAGAAAGACACTGATACGGCGAAATCCATGGGAGCCCTACAGTCACACACTCCTAGGCGCTCCTTTCGCCGCTCTTCTTTTCGGGGCACGGGTAGAGGCTACTCCTCAGATAGCGCATCCACGTCCTACAAATCCCCTCCTCAGTCCACCTTCACAAGGGGCTATCAAAGAGGCGGCTACAGAGGCAATAATAATAAAGGCAGAGGCAAAACAAATACCGCCCGCTCTGCCACACCGCCTACCCAATGACTTTCCCCCGCTCCCTCCAGACCATCCCACTCCGGTTGGGGGCAGAATACAAAATTTCCTTCACGTCTGGGAGACCATCACCTCAGACAGATGGGTGACCCAAATTATTCATTCAGGGTACTGCCTAGAATAAACATCTACCCCCCCAAACATTCCACCCAGGCAACGCCCAATGTCACAAGAACATGCCAAGTTACTAAAACAGGAGGTAATCTCCCTGCTGCAAAAACAAGCCATAGAGCAAGTCCCCATCAATCAGCAAAATGTAGGGGTCTACTCCCTGTACTTTCTGATTCCAAAAAGAAACGAGACTCTACGACCTATTCTAGATCTCAGACCTCTAAACACTTACATACAGTCAGACCATTTTCACATGGTAACTCTTCAACAGGTTCTTCCACTCCTCTCCCAGAACGACTTTCTCACCACACTGGACTTGAAAGACGCATACTTTCACATCCCAGTACACCATGCTCACAGAAAGTACCTCAGATTTGTAGTGGACGGGCAACACTACCAGTTCAAGGTGCTCCCGTTCGGGGTCACAACAGCACCAAGGGTATTCACCAAGTGCCTAGCAGTAGTGGCGGCACACCTCAGAAGATAGCACATTCACGTCTTCCCATATTTGGACGACTGGCTAATAAAAGCCACGTCCTACAACCAATGTGTGCACCACACCGCCGCTACAATCCAATTACTTCACCAGCTAGGTTTCACGGTGAACCACCAAAAGTCCCACCTGATACCATCACACACAAAACAATACCTCGGTGCCACCATAGACACCTCAAAAGCCATAGCCTATCCCAATCCTGCCAGGATTGCAAACATACAGTCTCTGCGTCAAAAATTCATACTTCAACACTCTCTCCCAGCAAGAGTGTTTATGCAACTGATAGGGAGGATGGCCTCTTGCATTTTCATAGTGCCTCATGCAAGACTCCAGATGCGTCCACTGCAAGAGTGCTTAGCGCGCCAGTGGAACCAGGCCCAGGGGCAACTGACGGATCTGGTGTTGGTGGACGGTCGCACCCATCGCTCTCTGCAGTGGTGGAACACCACAAACCTTTCCAAAGGTCGACCGTTCCTGGACCCGGTTCCACAAATAATCTTAACAACAGACGCATCGCTCTCCGGCTGGGGAGCTCGTCTGTTACATCTCACAGTGCAGGGCACATGGACGCCGCAACAGAAGTTACTCCACATCAACCATTTGGAGTTACTGGCAATCTTTCTAGCCCTAAAATCCTTCCAGACGCAGATTTCAGGCAAGGCAGTCCTTATTCGCACAGACAACATGACTGCCATGTACTACATTCAAAAACAGGGGGGCACACACTCTCCACAGCTCTCTCAATTAGCACAGAGCATATGGAGATGGGCAATTCCGCAGAAAAATTTTCTCCTGGCCCAACACGTCCCAGAAGTCCAAAACACCGTGGCAGATCTGCTCAGCAGACAAACGCAACAGATCCACGAATGGGAACTTCACCCACAGGTTCTTCACCCGTTCTTTCAGAAGTGGGGTCATCCTCAGATAGACCTCTTCGCCACCCACGAAAACAAAAAATGCCCAAGCTTCGCCGCCAGATATCCACACCCATTGTCCAAAGGCAATCCGATATGGATGAACTGGTCAGACAAATTTGCATACGCTTTTCCACCTCTCCAACTAATTCCATTAGTGGTGCGAAAGCTACAACAGCATTCCCTCACACTCATCCTGGTAGCTCCAACATGGGCCAGACAACCGTGGTACACCACACTACTGGAACTCTCGGTAGTACCACACCAAAAGTTACACCTCTCACCATGCCTCCTGACCCAGAACCATGGAGAGATCAGGCACCCGGACCCAGCTCAGCTCAACCTTGCGATCTGGCTCCTGAGGTCCTAGAATTCGGATACCTTAACCTTCCCCCTGATTGCATGAATATTATCAGAGAAGCTAGACGCCCTACTACTAGGGTTTGCTATGCCTCAAAGTGGAAAAGATTTGTTGTTTACTGCCATAACAACACAATCAACCCTCTAAATGTGTCCATACAGCACATCATATGTTACTTGCTCCATCTACAAAGGTGTAACCTAGCATATACATCCATCCGGTTACACCTCGCAGCAATCGCTGCTTACTTACAGAACAGGCAGCACCTATCACTTTTTAGGGTGCCTGCCATCAAAGCCTTTATGGGAGGCCTCAAAAGAGTAATTCCACCCAGAGTACCACCCTCACCTGTCTGGAACTTAAATATAGTTCTCACAAGGCTAATGGGATCGCCTTCCGAACCATTACATAAATGTGAGCCGCAATTTCTCACATGGAAAACAGCTTTTCTAGTGGCCATCACTTCCCTTAGAAGGGTTAGTGAAATACAAGCACTCACTATACAGGAACCTTTTCTCCAAATGCATCAGAACAAGGTTGTACTCCGCACCAACCCAAAATTCCTACCCAAAGTCATTTCTCCCTTCCATCTGAACCAGTCGGTAGAATTACCAGTCTTTTTCTCACAACCTCAAACCGTTGCGGAAAGGGCTTTACACACACTGGATGTTAAAAGGGCCTTACTTTACTACATCCAAAGAACACAACCTTTCAGAAAAACCAAACAGCTATTTGTCTCTTTCTCTCCACCACATAAAGGCAACCCTATTTCTAAATCGGGGATAGCTAGGTGGATTGTAAAATGCATAAAGATTTGCTACCACAAAGCAAAACTAACGCTATCTGTTCCCCCTAAAGCCCACTCTACAAGGAAGATAGGGGCTTCTATGGCTTTTCTAGGGAACATACCATTAGATGACATCTGCAAAGCAGCGACATGGTCAACACCGCACACTTTCACAAAACATTACTGTGTAGATGTGCAAACCAAGCAACAAGCTAGTGTTGGCCAGGCTGTACTAAAAACACTGTTCCAAACAACTGCAACGGATGCCGGTGGTCGGCGCTAGGGTTGGGTACTGCTATATAGTCTATGCACAGTGTATAATCTGCAGCTCATATGCCTCGAACGGAATATGCTACTTACCAGTATGCATCTGTTCTTGGCATGTAGAGCTGGAGATCCATACACGCCCACCCGCCTCCCCGGCTACCTGTATCCGTTCCAGTCGATCTTATTTAGATACACCACACATGGGTTTCTTTACTGTTATCACTACGCTCCATCTTTCCCTACTGGCGAAAAACAATCTGAGGATGGAGCCGAAGCCCATGCGCAATACGAACCAAAGGAGGAGTCAACGACCTCGTGACTTCCAAAGACTTTCCAAGAGGAAAAACAAACTGCAAACATCCGGGCCCAGCACCAGATGGCGATCTATGCACAGTGTATAGATCTGCAGCTCTACATGCCAAGAACAGATGCATACTGGTAAGTAGCATATTCCTTCTTTAACATGTGAATGTGCCGACATTAAAATGTCACATTATAGCACTGCCCTGAGAAGTGCCTATTAAAAACGAGAGGTGCTAAACATAAACCATTTAGTATACTAAGAGGCAAGACAGTTGTTGTGTAAACCCTTTATGTGGCCCAGATTATTACAGAGCAACATTAGAGTCTATTAAATAAATTACATTAGGTTTTTATACAACTGGTATTCTCAACGCACATATTTGAGAGCGCTTTCATACGGGATAATGAAGAGAAAGTAGTTTTGATTAAATAAAATATTTGCCTTAGATCACACAATTTAAGTGGTGAAGCTTTGATTACCATGTTTTCTGGTTTCATCTTGTGCAAATCAACCACTAAAAGGGTATCTGTTTGTCTTTACCTTTTTATGTTACTGCTTTGTTTTTATATCTTTGTGCAGTTTTAATACAGGTAAACTTGACCTGAAAGTATTGAAGCACTTTACATGAGAACCAGTTACATTATAGAAGGCCACATTTATTTTTATAGGCACAGGGAGATTGTGGTTTGTCTACAATCACAGGATGTTAAGCCGAGGACGAGACTCAAACCTGGTTCCCTAGTTCCAACGTCTGCACGTATAGCCGTAGGCCACATCCTCCTGTGTAGAGGAAGAGTAGCAGGCAAAAGCCACATTTGAGCCCGGATCCTTATGGGCTCGAGGTTGCAATAGGACCTCGAGCTGAGTCATTGCCAAGCTTCAGCTTTCAGTGACTTGCCCACCTCTATGTGCTTCTAACATGGTGCAGTCCTATTTAATGTAATACTGGCATCTGGTAGCACACACCTTGAGTTGTGTGTCCGGTTAATGAATGCTCACGGCTCCTCTAGAATGCCATAAGGTGTGATCGTGGCCTGTTGATGATGGATGCTTCCCCATCTTACTATGATGGTATCAGGTAGACAGTGCTGTTTAACACCTGGGCCTTGTACAAGGTTAACAATTCAGCATGAGGGTGGAAAGGTGTCCTCCCTGCTCGAGTCTGCACACAAATCCTTTAGCAGACATTGATGGGTTCTGGCTGAGGACCTTAAATGAGATGTGGAATTTTTGTACTAAAAGGGTTGAACTCAGCCTTTCCCGTTTACTGAGGTCCACAAAAGTAACTGAAGAAGTGTTCATATTAATTCTCCATTTTGAAGAGCTCACTGCCCTTCCTTGTTGTAGTGTCTCGAGTCGTGTGTCGTTCAACCCGGAGCTTTAAACGCTCCAGACTCTGATTGGCCTGCCCCGGGAGGCTGTTTGAAACACTCATGTTATAAGTGGTGTCCATATCTCCGGTAGACATGTGCAGCAAGGGAGACATGCCACGCGTGCTAGACTGCGTGGGGGCCACGAGCCAGAGAGCAGACGCGCTAGACTGCGTGAGGGCCACGAGACAGCGAGGAGACGCGCTAGACTGCGTGAGGGCCACGAGACAGCGAGGAGACGCGCTAGACTGCGTAAGGGTCACGAGCCAGAGAGCAGACACGCTAGACTGCGTCTGCGTGAGGCGCAATACCACGACCCAGTGCAGACATCAAGGAGCGAGGCCGAAGCGGGGTATTGCTGGCACTTTGTTTTCCTCCGGGTGATTTACCGTGCCGCAGGCCTCTGAAACCGCTTTTGAATGTGTACAGGAGGTGTAAGCGATCGCCTGAAATGTCGTCCCTCTCTATCTCGCGTATTTATGTGGTATCTCTGCTCATTCGGTTACAGCTGATTAGGGCGCGCCGATCTCATCCGTCTTCCCTGATCACCGCAGCTGGCATTTTACGGGCTGCCACTCTTGTCTTCCCTGCAGTGTGAGCTATAAATCTACCATGCGCGCAGCGCCGGTGGCCGAGGCCTTCATTACCGGTGGCACTCACTCCTCTCTGCGGCGGATGGAGGCGTTCTTATTGCCACCTGACGGGGACATTGTGTGCAGCACAGTGCTTCCGAAGACCACTGCGTGGCAAGTCTGTAACAAAACTCTGCACTGCAGCTTATCATCGGCGACAGAGGTCTGTCCAATCTTTTGTCCGTCAGAAAGCTCTCCTCTCCCGCTTCTCGTAAATCTTGTAATGAAACACTGACCATCAGCATAGTCGGTCTGTTACACAACACAGTTCTACGGGTCCTCAGTTATAGTGAAAGCACAGCTCCTGTAAAAATGTTCTTGACTTTAAGCACTTTGATACACTTTCTGCATACCTCTTCCACGCATTACACACTTGTGTTGATGGCACACTCTCCCTTTCGGGTTCTACTGCATTTGATTTTTTGTAGATCTGATGCAGAAGATGCATTACCTGTTTACTATCATACTTGTAGACAAAACATTCTCTCTTTTGGCAGAAATCGGATATCAGATTTGCTATGCCGCTTGTATATTGGAATCTTACTCTTGGCACTAGTAATTGCTGAATAGATCACAGCACTAGAAATAGCTGAATAACTTTATTAGAAGCAACGTGCCTCGGACCAAGAAGATTACGGTGTTAAGGGAGGGACTTCAAGAATGAGAATACGTTTTGTGAATGGATTTGTGGCCAAGTGCTCCATATTTGACTGCAGTTTCTTACTCCTGGAGTAGCTGCCTCACGTTATCCCTACTCTTAGAGTGAGCGCTCAAAACCTTTTAGCTTGCAGGTACTCTGGACCAAGGATAGTTTTCTCACCTTTTTCATTTTAAAAGCGGCTTCTTCCTTAAATAGCATCATATTTCCATTTGCTTTTCTGAAAGTCAAGGAAAATGATGGCTTTTCACAAATTAAAACAAATCTGCAGCACCCAACCGACCAGCAAGACCGTTTCAACAAAGCTCTTTTTATTTGTTGCAAGTTCATAGGATGGACATGTTTGTATACAGATATAGCTTGTGATCAGTGGCATAACGAAACTTAGATGGGGCGGCCCTGCAAGTTACATGGAGCGCCCCCACACACATGGTTATCGTTTTAATGTAATGAATGTCAGTTGCATGCTCCGGGGCTATTCCCTCAGTCTTTGGATTTGTTTCCTCAGGTCCTCTCAGGGGGCCCTGAAGATCTTCGAACTGTTCTTGCCCAGGCCAAGCAGGACAGTCGTGACATGGCCAAATTCACAAATTCATTGTGGCTTGGACACCACTGATTTCATCTGGCAAGCTATTTGCACCAGTGTCGCCATTCCCCTCCAAGCTTTGCTGTGGTCCACTGTTTTTCCAGGTGATGTTCAGTCATCCCTCATGGACATGCCATTGGACAGGACTCGTCTGTTTGGGGACAAAGCATACTCTGCTCTAGAGCGGTTCAAGGGGATAAGGGCCAAAGCACGCTCCCTGGGCTTGTCTGCCCCCTCTCGCCAACCACCTCAGCTCTACTGCTCCTTTTGCAGCATCGGCAGATGTATGATGTACTGCCAGCCATCCCAACCTACACAAGGCCCTCACCGGGTTCACGGTTGAGGCCATGGTGCCCACTGCCCCTGTTGTCAAGGTCAATGGTCCGCCCAGTCCACCACCCCCCGGTAGCCCTACCTGCCAAAATCCTTAAGCTTTTCTTTCGCTAAGTACAAGCCACCTGATGGGTGCAGGAACAGGTGACTCTTGCCGGGTTGGCAGGCCGAAACATCAGACAAGTGGGTCCTTCAAATTGTTCAGATGGGCTATGCACTACCCTTCGTTTTCACACTGCCACACCTTCCATTGTCCCCCCCCCTCCCCTCCTAGTGACCAATTGAGGCCTATCTCTACATTTTGCAGCAGGAAGTGCAGGCCCTTTTGACCAAAAGGGTTATTAAGAGGGTGCCAGAACTAGGACGCAATTGCTATTCCCACTACTTCTGGTACCCAAAAAGGATAGCGGCCATCATCCTGTTTTAGACCTAAGCCCTCTCAACACCTTCCTCTGGATAGAGAAATTCACAATGCTCACACTGGTCCATGTCTTGCCTACCATCCACCCTAGAGACTGGATGTTGGCGTTGGACCTGCAGGATGCAGATTTTTATATACCCGTCCTGCAGGCCCATCGGCACTACCTGCGGTTTATAATGGGACAGGAGCATTTTCACTTCTCTGTGCTCCCCTTTAGTCTCACAAATGCCCCTTGGGTGTTCACAAAAGTGATGGTGATAGTGGCAGTATACCTTTAGAGGTCAGGGTTGGCAATCTTCTCCTACTTATTTTTCTTTATTTTTCATAATACACAAAAAGAAAAACAACTATAATAAAGTACAAAGTACTCCACAAAGTACCTCCCTTTAAGAAAGGAACTAGACTAAATATGATCTCAATAAGTAGTAATAAGATCATAAGAAAGAAAGAAGTGATAAATAGAAAAGAAAAATAAACTCCAATAAGTAACAGATGAGCCATCATATTTAACCAGCACAGTTTAGGTAATACCTATGGTAACCCTCCCCCACATAAAACATAACTCCCACCGAACAAACATATAACATCACAAGCCCCAAACCGATCATTCCATACTCTGATCCTAAAATGAAAGCACTCGAAGTTCTATCTAAATTAAATGGATAAAAGAAATAGCCCCATGGCAAAGAAAATCAGTCAATGATCACAAAGTCTCAAAAAAGACCCTAAACTTAATTGAAAACATGGATTTGATTTTGAACCTTGTAAATTCGACGTTCATATGTAGCCAGCCTATAAAGCTCAGCTATCCAGTCTTGATGTGTGCATATCTGTGCTGTACGCCACTGTCTCAAATCATAAATCTTAGCCACCATAAGGGCTGTCGACAGCCACCTAAGCCAGTGGGAAGTCGTATTATCCAAATCAACAATTCATGTAACAAAGCCATGTTGTCTGATTTAGTGTTTTCCATATATAACACTAATATGCATCCAATGCAGGGCATGGCCAAAGTTAGAACATCTCCAACACGCCACATTGGGAACTAGATGCACTTTATACAATTTGAAAGGAGACCAGACCCAATTATGTAGAATTTTTAAAATAAACAAACTTAAGCACGCTTCTCTGAACAGGCGATCATGGTAGTCTTAGGATTTACTTCCGGTCGCCCTCTGAGTAATCCACTCCTAACTTCTCCTGCCAGTAAGATATAGCCGCAAAACAAGTAAGACATGAGTATAAATTGTCAGACACACCACCCTTGGAAAAGCCCCTCAAGCTAAGGTAGTCCAAAATCGGCAAAGCTGAGCGGTGAATTGGACCTCACCCTAGTTTCCCTCTCAAGCAATGCCGCACTTGCTAATACTTGCAGAGCTGTGACAGGTGAAAGGAAAGTTCAGATTTTAATGACTCAAAGAAACAAAACGAGTCCCCATCAAGGACATCTTCAATTGATTTAATTCCCTGGTCTTCTGATTGGCTGTCGATCTACAGTAATTCCCTCATTGTTCCAAAGTGGCGCATCCTTATGAACTGTACTATCCACCCTTAAGAGTCGGTGCAAGTCTCTCCAAGCTGACCACATAGCCCTTATGGTCGGGGGACAAAGCGGGGCTGCTGAGACATGAGTATTGTACAAGATACTTAAACCTACAGAAGTCTTAGCAATATTCCGCTACCATCAGCAATATGAGCCAACAGATAAGCCAGTTGCAAAAAATGTTGAGCCAAATAGCAAAGCCGCATGTCAGGAAGCTGAAGTACGCCTGATCTAGAATCTACATTTGACCTTAAAAATTTAAGTTGTGGTTTTCTGCCTTCCCAGATAAACCTCTTTATGCTCTGTTTATAGCAAGAAGGGTACGTGCAGGAATATCAAGGACAACATGCCAAAAACCTAGTTGAATCTGGGAGCAGTCGCCATCTAAAAAGAGACCTGGAAGGCGGACCATCTCACGAAGTCCTGTTCCATCTTATTCATCAATAGCTGGACACTATCTAATCCTTTGTTTATCAATAGACCCAGATACTTCAAGCCTGAGTCCTTCCACGTGAGACCAAAATAGTCTTGTGTGGTTCTCTGGTTTCTTCTTGAGCGTAACATCACCTCAGACTTAGAACAATTAATTTTATACCCAGAGAAGACAGAAAAAACTAAATTAGTCATGGGTTGGGGAGCAGAGGAAGCTGGCTCACTACCTTGACAACTTAGTTGTTGAAGGCGGACTCACCCCAAGTAGTTGTTAAACACTTCCAGAGTACTGCGAATCTTACATCATCTTTTGAGCTCACTATCAACTTGCCAAATTCACACCTGACTCCTTCTCAGATGCTCTCTTTCATCTGAGCCGTTCTGGACATGGATCGGTTTTGTGCCTGTCCCCTGGGGAAGAGAGTCCAGGACATGCAGGTTCTGATCCCAAACTTCCATCTGTGGTGCTGGTTTTCAAGTGAGGTCGACCATCCTGCTGGTTGAGCACGCCAGGTGGCATGTGTGAGCTCTTCAGTGGGGTGTGAAGTCTCATTGGACCCAACATCAGGGAACCTCTCCAACTACCTCCAGATTTCGGAGGAAACTACCAAAGACATGCAGTGGTGGTTATGGGACCTCAATTGGGTCAGCAACTGACCTCTTTCTCTACCCCACCAAGTGGTGCTAGTGGTGACCAATGCTTCGATTTTGGGTTGGGGTGTGTAGAAATCAGTTTTTTGATTGAGGGTTAAAAACCTTTCTCAAGCAACAACCACAATCCTTGTCAGGGTGACCCACTCAAGTCACTAAATTAACCTTTGCTTAACCCTCTGGTAGATTGGCACAAAAACAAAACAAACTTAACTTAAAGGCACTGTATTAAGTATTTATGCAGCACACAAACAGTAATCAAGTAAAAACACAACACAAGAAATATCCTATTCGAATTTAGAACAATGTAGTGACATTTAATTAATAAAATGAGACCACATTAACAAAAATCCAATCATTGGAACTTTAGATATGCAATTTTAAAGGTTTAAGTAAAAAATTGCTTCAAGAAGCAGAAAGTGCCAACTGTGGATATGTGGTCACGCTAGACTGGGACAAAGTCAAAAATTCAGGCCGACTGCGATGGAGAGCAGACCGGTTACATTGACCAGGTTAGTCCCACTGAAAGTTACCTTCTCAAAGACCTGTACGCAGAGTTAAAAACTTCAGGATTTCACAAGAGGAGTTCAGCTGATGTTAGCCAGGTATCTAGTACCTGGAGAGGCTTGTCTTGGGTATCAGGAACTCGCTATAGCAGAGGCCAGCAGGCCGGTCCAGTTGCAGGTCTAGGAAGATCGAGTTGCAGGGCCAGTTGAAGGTCGAGGCAGTGCTAGTTGCAGCAGGTCAACTGGGTGGTTGCAGGGAGGCCTCTGGAGCTTGTTGTGTCCCTGTAGCTCAGAATAGAAGGTCTGCCAGCTAACCCCTGGAGTTACTCAGTTTAGCCTGGTATAAAGGGCACAGGTCTCAGAGAGCCGGGCACGCCTTAAGCAGCAAGGTAACAAAGTAGGCCTCAAGCAGAAGGGCAGTCCTCTGATAGTAGATGGGCAGCCTCTGAATAACAAAGCAGATCTCAACCAGGAGGACAATCTTCTGAGGAAGAAGTTAGGCCTCAAGCAGCAGCGCAGTCTTATGATAGCAGCAAGTCAGTCCTCTGAAGAACGAGGTGGGTTTCAAGCAGCAGGTTAGTCCTCTGGTGAACATGACAGGCTTCAAGCAGCAGAGCATTCCTATGGGGAACAAGGCAGTCATTCTGTAATGTCCACAGGTCCAGGAGTGTACTGATGAGTGGCTCAGGAGGTCCAATATTTATACCTGGTGCCACCCTTTAAAGTGGAGGAAACCTCTATTTCACCCTCTCCTTCTCTCCCCAACATCTGATACAGAAAAGTTTCTTCCTTCCACTTTCTTCCCTTGTCCAGGCTTCAAGAGGTCTAAGGTGACAAAAAGCTGGTGTCAAGTTCCTTTGTGAATGTGTTGGAGGCAGCCATTTGAAATGTAAGTAGGGCTGGGAACAGCTCCACCCAGCTGCACCTGGGTCCTGCTGTTCACTCTCTTGGCCCAATACTCATCCTGCTAGGAGAGCAATTAACAGACCGAGCAGCTGGTGACTCCTAGAAAGCATCAGAAGGTTTAAAGGCAGGAAAATGCCAACTATCTAAAAGTAGCATTATCAAAATTGTAATCTAAAATCCGATTTTACCGTTAAAGAAGATTTTAAATTACAATTTATTTGAGCCCAAACTGACATTTTTTGCCTATTCACGATCCACATTTAGCACTTATTAAAAGTAATAAGGTAGCCCAATGTTATCCTATGGGAGAGGTAGGCCTCACAGTAGTAAAAAACATGTTTGGGAGGTTTTCACTACCAGGACATATAAAACTTGAAAAAACACGATGACCAACTTTTTACATACACTGCAGCCTGCCCTAGGTGCTGTTTAGGGCTTACCTTAGATCTGGCAAAAGGTTTGTTTCATCAGGTCAAAATTAGCTGTCTTAAACAGCACACAGCCTGCAGTGGCAGGCTTGAGTTATGTTTTACAGGGCTACTTAGGTGGGTGTCAAAATAAGTGCTGCAGACCCCCTAGCGGCATTTATTCTGCAATCCCTGGGTACATGTAGTACCACTTTACTAGGGACTTATAAGTAAATTTAATGTGGAAATGAGGTGTAAGCCAGTTTTACCATTTGTAAAGGAGAGAGCACAATCAGTTTAGTTATGTTTAGCAGTGGTAAATGCAGAGACCTAATGTCAACACAAACCAATTTCAGCAACCAGGTGGGGAGAACGCAAAATATTTGGAGGAAGACCACACCAAGACTGTCGGGTCTAACAGGGTGGCCATCTGGGAGGGGTGGAGATCAGAGGCCTCTGGCCCCAAGCAAAGTCCTGGCTTTGTATCAACCTCCAAACCCTGTGCCAGGAGGCCCTATGGCCCAGGAAATGGCAGGACCATCAAGGTATTTTCCTGATGGCGAACCACCCAGTAGGATAATTGAATGCTAGGGCGGACAAGCTCAGCCATCGATGCCTTGCGGATCACAAATTACAGTTATACACCTGTAGGTGGTGTAAGGTCTCTTCCACAAATTGGGAGAACCTTGGCTCAATATGTTCACCACTGCCAGAACGAACAAAGTCAGCACTTCTGTGCGTTGTAGTTTCCAAGGCTTCTCTTGCCCAGAGATGCATTCCTTCTCGAGTCGAACTCTGGACTTCTGTATGCCTTTCAGCCGATACCACTCCTGCTCTGATTTCTCAAGAAGACCAGGACTGACAGACCTAAGTCATTCTAGGTTCTCCGGATTAGGCACAGAGTATGGTATACATAACTTCTGGACTTAAGCATCTGTCCTCCGATCAGGCTGCCCTTCCAGGAGAAATTTCTATTGCAGCAACACAGCAGCAGGGTTCTACACCTGGGCAGTTACAATCTCCACCTTCATGTTAGGAGATTGAGCAGCAACAGCTGAACACCTTCGACCTTCCTCCAGAGGTGGTTGATGTCATCTTTCAGCCAGGCATCCCTCAACGAAAAACTGTTTATGTCTGTCATTGGGAACAATTTCTGGCTTGGTTCGGTGTTCAGCAGATAAACTCACTCCAGGAAAAGTTATCTGTATGTTCTTATTTGTATTGTCCCTTGCCCAATAAGGCTTTGCTCTGGGCACAGTTTAAGGGTACCTTTTGGCTCTTTCTGCTAGTTGGTGGTGGTGTTGTTTAAGTCTCAAGTTATAATGCACCTTTTGAAAGGTTTACATTTGTTTCCTACCTCTTCCTTTGTCATTCCACAATGGGACTTTAACTTGGTCCTGACATGTATGATTGGCACTCCTTTTGAGGCGCATCACGGCTACCCTTTGCAGCTCCTCACCTTCAGGTGTTCCTCATTGGTATAACATTGGCACGGCATGTACATGCGCTTCAAGTTTTCTGTGTCAGCCCGCCATACGCCATCTTCTTCCCCAACAGGCTGGTTTTGTGGATACGGGCATCTTTCTTGCCCAAAGTTGTGATGCCATTCCATGTTGGTCAGAACATCATCTTGGTCTATCCCTGGCCTCACCCATCTAAGGATGAGAGGCTCCATCGCTTGGACGACAAAAGAGCGCTGAGTTTTTACATTGATCGTACCAAAGAACACCAGATGTATGATCAGCTCTTTGTGGGCTTCTATGGAGTGAAAAAAGGCAGGGATGTGCATAACAGAACCATTTCCTGCCTGATAGTGTTTTGCATTAAAATCTGCTATGCAATGGCTAAAAAGTAACTCCCAGAAGGACTGCATGCCAGGGCCAAAGCTGCTATGACTGCATTGGCACACGGAGTCCCTGTCCTGGATATTTGACAGACGGCTACATGGGTTTACCTCCATATGTTCAGAAAGCACTATTGTCTGGACAGTCAGGTCCACAAGAGGGGCATTTTGCTTCCTTGGCCTTGCAGGATTTTATGGTTTGAGTCAATCAATCAGTCTATCAATAGACACACCTCTTAATAGGTACTGCTTTGGTATCTAACCAAAAGGAGAAGAATCTGGGGCTAGAAGTCTTTATCATAAGAGCAAGTTATGGTAATGCTCTTTGTGGTAGAGAGACAGTATAGCCGCAGATTCCTCAGCGATCCTCCCATTCTCCCCGTTTCGTGGTTGGACGAGATCAAGTAATAAGATCCCAAGCCTAGGAATCTGCATACTGGTAACACCTATTTGCTATTTGCTTTTGGCGCTCTACATCTTGGGGCATGGACACTCTTGAATGCAGCTGATGGTGCAGAACAGCGTCATTGCACATACTGGTGTAGTGGTACTGCTGCAAAGTTTACAGATCCAGTTTGACTCCTAGGCATAATTCAAACGGTGAGGAATGTGCAACTGGATAGGGTGTCTACCAGAAAAAGTGTTACTAAAGGTAAGTAACTTGTTCATTGAACAATGCAAGGGTCATAGGTTTGACCTCAAGTTACAAAAAACATTTAACCTTTCTAGCTCTGTTTCAGACAATGCCTGGGTTTCTTTGCATGTTAATTGTGTGCCTTTTGTTTTTCGCCCAATTCACAGCACAGTCCATTCTTTGCTGAGCAGCTGACAGCCTTCCAGGTGTGGCTAACTATGGGTGTCGAGAACCGAAACCCACCTGAGCAGCTGCCCATCGTCCTGCAGGTGAGTCTTGTACCACCTTACTCGCATGCCATTTGCTGTTCGTGCATCCTGTGACCCCTACAGAGTTATAAGATTATTGTGTTTTTGTCCATGATCTTGATGCCTGCTTGTGTGGATCACTGTACGCTTACACCTGGCTGAATATGAATCTAGACTGCAATTCTCAGACACCCTCTGCAAGTTGATTAATTTCCAGCAATGGTACTGTACCAGGATTCGTTACCAGCTTTTTCTGTGTGTGTTTAGGCCGGGCAGACAGGAGGTATACTCAGTATTATGCCCCTTCCCTCCTCCTTGCGCCCCCCCCCACCCCAGGTTTTATTCATTCTTTCCCTCTCTAGTGACTGTCAAGATTTTATAGAGGCTGGGTGGGGGCGGGTCCTAGTATGCCATATAATTCTAGTAGCCCATCTGATTTCAGAATATTGGGTCTTTCCTATTATCCTTTGATTTGGCTTCTACTGGAGAGGAATCTGTAGTTTAAATAGAAAGGTCAGTTTCTGCATCCATTTGATCCACCCTTGAACTTAGTCTTCTCAACAGTTAATCTCTGGGCAAATGAGTTAGCCAGAGAAAAGCTGAAGATTGCTCTGGTTCCCAGATGTGTGTGTGTGAGATGAAAAACAAGAGCAAAAGAGGTTAGGTTTTGCCATTAGCTTTAGCCTAGGGAAATCAATCTCTTGTCTTCTCTCTAGAATTATGTATTTATGTTTTTTTTGGCAAATGTCGACATTCAAGTTAACAACTGTAGTTTCAGTTTAGTTGCTGTAGGCTACAGAATGAAGTTGTCAAACTGCCTTTTGAGTGTGCACTTAATTTGCACCTGTCATGTGCCAAGTCATCATTCTGCTTGCACAAGAGGCCCCTTTTTAGTAGAATGAACCATTTATCTATTGTTAGTGCTGGTTGTGTCCCAGCCTTTAAGGATCTTCGTAGAACATGGAGAATGCATATGTGTGTCCCGAAAAAGTCTTGATCTCTTGTTTTAAATTCTCTGTAATGCTTGATTCTTTTTTTGCTCTACCTGAGTGGGTTGTTCTTGTAATAAGCTAACAGTACTGCTCAATTGGAATGTTGTTTGCATGTGGGTGCGTATATCTGAGTTAGTCTCTTCTTAATGGTTAGACTTTTTATTTCAATGTTTAAAAAGGGGTTTGCTGTTGATGTGGCCAGTGTGCCTGCTGTATGATTTTGGTTTGGTGTTGTGTATAAGAGTTCTTGGCGATATGCCTGTTATGTACTATTAGGATAGAGTGAGTTTAATATTCATTCTGTAAGGCCTGGGCGAGATGTATTGTTTAAAGTGAATGCTTTTGGGAATTCACTAATAGCTATGTGTATCCAAGCTGAAATGTATTGTTGGCTTGTAAGATGGCTTATTCAGTGCGTTTTGTTAGCATGCTGTAAGTTGATGGAGGGTAGTGTTGGAAACATTGTTGAATCTGATTACAGGGGTGTATCTAGGATATGTTGATGCATGTGATCTGTCATGTCTAATGTCCTGTCTAATGAGTTATGTTTAAGGTTGGACTAACTTTTAGGAACTAAACGTGAAACTAAATTGCAAGCATTGAAAACAATGTTAGATTTACATGTTAAAAATTGGTCAACTAAATGAACTGTAATGGTACCATATAGATCAAAATTACTGGGATACAAATATTAGATCAGTCAGTTACATATTTCAATGCATAAAATAAATCAATATGTTATATCACTTTTCTCATGAGGACAAGCAAATGATAAAAGGCTTTAGTTCTGGCTCTGTGAGCCATGATTCTGGGCTACCGAATCGGTATCTGCATGTTTCATGTTGTGAATTAAAACAGCAATTTTATTACCAGTATGTGCTGTTACAGGTGGCAACCTGACGGGCTGCGTCTCTATTGATCCATGGGGAGAGTGGAGGGTTGTGAGAGCAAACCAGTGTGAGTGGGTCGAAGAAGGCTTTGAGGAGCAAATAGCTAAAGCACCGTTGTGTACAGGCTAAGAATCAGGCCCGTGTTCTTCCTGCCTCACGTAATGAAGTGAGCCCCACATTGACTGCTATAGTCATGTTCAAACCATGCAAATCTCTGCATTGAACGGCTCTGACCCAACCCCTAGACCACATCATCGAGAGCATAGATATCGGTCATGTGAGAACGACCTTACTAACTTTAACAATGGAAACCAGAGCTATGCCTCAATTTCCACAGAATTTGAGTTTAGATCTTGGGTATCATAGACACCTTTATTTAAAATAGAACGTATAAGCGTAGTACTAAAACTCAAGCATGGGCGAGAGGAATTAAACTAAAGTTATACCAGTCTGACAATCAAGTTATCCTCTGGACCAGCTACTCAGGAGGTGTCTTCCCTTCCCCACTCCCTAACTGTCAGAATATCATTCCGGCCCTTTTCAACTACTGGGCCTTGTGTTCTAACTCTGCCAGCCTCCAGCTCAACATGAAACTTCTACCCAAACTCAACACGGCCAGCTATCCCTCGCCACCCCTCAGATACAACCCGACTACCCAGCTGGTCCAAACAAGCAATCTCGGTATCCATCTGCTTTTCCACCAAGATAGACTCCCGGCTCCCCTTCCATTAGCAATCCTCCACATCACGCCTGTGGTCATTACAACTTCACTGGACACTGCTGAATCTCCCCTTAGTCAGATAAGCTCCAACAAAATACCAAAACGCAAGCTCACGGAACCAAAGATGCAAACGCATTCAGTCAGAGAAATGGGCTATGTTCTGCCTTGCCCTCCCTAGTGACTGGACAATTGTAACAAGTGTTCTAAACTGGTTAGTGTTGAGGCCCCATACAGGTGGATCTGAACATATGAACGGGCCTGAAAAGGACCATCTAGACAAAATAGCTTTTGTAGTCTGCACAACAATATGAAAAATACTATCTTCAAGCTTTCATGATGTACTTTAGGCAAAATCAGACATGCTTGTGACAATAGAGCTCTACTGCATTTGCCATCTTCCCATGCTTACTAAAACATCAACGCCCCTCCTTATAATACTGTCTTCTCTGATCCTTGGCTCTACATGGTTTCCTGCTCTGGTCCTAACTGTCCGAGGACCCCAAGTCCCACCACCGGTCCGGCCACCATAACATTTTGACGCTTGTTAGGCTGAAATCTGTTTGCCATTTCTCCAAGGGCTCCAGATCTTTTCAAACTTGTGAGGGCAGCCCAGTGCATGATAAACTAACTTTTCCTCTGTCATGGACCAATCCATATTACCCTCCTACAATTTTATGGTCAGCAGCATGTCTTAAAACCATTTAGGCCATGTTACAGAAGAGGAGCATGTAACGGTCGAGGGACTGTTCTCCCCAGAGACCTAGGGCCACCAGTTACAGGGTGAACGTCACCAAGAGATCTATTGCAGCTGTAACCCTGCGACCCACTTCACCCCAGTACTCTTGAGCTCTTGGGCAATCCCAAATCGCATGCAGCAGAGTGCCCATCTGTCGAAACCCCTAAGCCAGAGATCGTTGTCAATCCTCCTCATGTGGAATAATCTGGTTCTGGTATAGCACGCCCTGTGATACAGCTTCGGTTGAATCAACCATAAATTTGCCCTTGTAGCTACATCCCTGGGTACCGGCATGCTGTCCCACAGTCATCATCTTCCATTCTGCCTAAGTCACCCTCCCGTCTCTCTTGCAGTGCGAGTAATGGTGGGAGGCTATTTTGGAGGAGTGTACAATAGATTTAGGTACTGCATGGCTAGTCGGGCGGCAAACACCCTATATTCTAATGGTTATTCCTCTGCCAAGTCTGTCAATAGGTCTATCCTCTTCCATCTCAGTCAGCTCAGGGATCACCTCCTCCATTTGTACCACTGCCTGTCAAATCAGGACTTCTGAGGGTGCTTCAAGACCTTGTGCCCCAAAGGCCGTTACACGTAAAGTGCACCAGACAGGAGTCTGCCACGACAAAGCCCTCTGCAACCTCTTCTTTCCATAGTTCAGAGCAACAATCCCCAACAGAAGTGTCTAGCACCAACACAGACTGATGCTCAGGGTCCCCTCCATCTGGAGCAGGCACCAACCGGCCACCTTGCTGTGCCATTGCCGACTCCGCCCACATATTACATTTCCTCCTTTTTCGTGTGCCTGTGGTCCTTGATGGGATACTAGGGTGAGCAACGCCATAGGTGCCACCTCACAATCTAAGAATAAAGTCTCTAGGATGACATCCTACACTGAACATGGGCAGTTGCTTACCCTACCCTGAACCACGGCCCACCACTAACCCATCCAGGAAATCTAGGTACTCCACCATGACCTCTCTGATCTCCACAGCGTCAGTCCTCAGCCCACCTGGGGAAACTAGAACACTCACTGTTCTCTCTTCTGCCTTCTCAGGGGCTACCATTACACCAATACAAGGGCAACCATTTCATCTTTGGGCCTCACTCTACTGTGGGTCACCTCGGAAAGCTCTCCACCCCAGCAATTAACTTATGTCACCTCGTGAACCATGACTTTTTCTCGTGCCACATTCCCCTCCCCGACCCCACCTTGGGAAGAATTTTGAGGGGCTACCCTCTCATCCCAAACTGTGGTGTGGGTACTTCTCGCAGTCTCTAAACCAAGAGAGAAGCACCTTCCTCTTGGAGGCATTTTGTGTGTAGTGTTGGAGTACGAAGACCACTATGTTCTGGAATTCTTCTAATGGAAACAGTCCTATGAACGCCCACCGCAACTTCCCATCATTTTAGAATGAAACCGGTCTCAATACACAAACCAACAATGCCTTCGCATGTAATATACATACAGGGCTTTCTTTTCCTACTTCACACAACCAAACTTTCACTCTATTTGTGCCTTTATGCATAGGCCTTCTCAGAGCCTTGCACTCTGATATTTGTGCATGTATGCATAGGAATGTGTGCCAAATCTAGATTTATCAAGTATCATTAGTGAGTTCTGGAACTGGATACTACTGATCCCAGTGCTGACAACAAATGTGGCAAAGTGGGTTATTAGTTTGGAAGTGTGCGAGCATAAGCATGGCATTGAGCATTTGGCGCATAATAAAGTATGTTTTCTTTTTATAAGTAAAAGCACTTGCTGTACAATGATTTATTGGTTGTTGTTTGTTGTGTGCCTGCAGACCGGGGTAGTCCAGTGACGTAACAAAGGCCCCCGCGGTCCCCAAGCTCCAGGGGGCCCCCCTCAGCACAGCGCTTCAGCAGCAGAGCTCTTGATAGAGTCCGGAGGGGGGCCCTCCATGTTCCTTGCAGGGGGGCCCTCTCAAGTTTCGTTACGCCACTGTGGGGTACTAGCCCACACCATTTCCCTTGAGTAGGCCTTGCACTGCTCTGCCCCTCTACCTGAAAGGGTCAAGTGCTACAATGGGGTTTTTTTGGTTCCCAGGAGACGGAAGGTTGTGGACTTGTTTGTAAAAGACCCACATTCTTCACAACTATTGACCCACTTTCTTATTTAAAAAAAAAAAAACATGAGCAAAGGAAAATCCACCCTTAAGATTATAATCACCTATGTCTTGATTGATATTAGCCTCACTGTATTTTTCACCTGAAGGTTTAACCTTGGAAGATCCAAGAGCATTTTAAGTAAAAGCGTCAGTGCAAGCAATCTGGTACAGAAGTCAAATATGGGACGACACCTAACTATGACACATTTTCAACAACGTCTTGTCCATTCACAGTTCAAGTCAAGCTCAGATTCCTCTAACAGGTTGTGCTGATATTGACATTATATGGCGCAAATTCAATTTCATACTTTACAGATATTTTGTGAATTGGCTTGTGATATGACCCGTTCCAACAGATCGTACTGTTCTCGAGTTAAAAAAATCAACCCCCTCATGGGGCTGCTTTACTGCTCGCCACCTTTGCACAGATTGTTGTAGTTTGCACTTCCATAGTCGAGTTTAAGCACTTTAGCACGAGCAATATGAAGAGCCCATGAATTACGGTACCTCTTGAGTGGGCAAGGGCTTTTTTTAGGCACTGGTCATATGGGATGTTAAAATTACAATGAGAGCAGGGGCGTAACACAGGCCCCCACATCCCCCCGCAGTGCAGGGGGGCCCCAATCTCCAGGGGCCCCCCTCAGCACTGCACTTTGGCCGGGGAGCTCCTGATAGAGTCCGAAGGGGGCCCCTCTGTGAGAAGTTGGCCTGATATGTAGTGCTCACTATTCTAGTGATCACTGTGTATCATTCCAAACGACCCTTATTGATGATTGGTTGTAAGTCAACCTTATAGACCAGCTATCCTAGTAGCGTGGATACGAGCAGTCTTTAGGCTAAACTCTAGAGGGCGTGTTAAGCCAGCTGTTTACCATCACATATACCCCTTGAACACCAAGTGAAAGGACACCACACAAGCTGTTATGAAAATAAAGGATATTTATTTATAACAAGACTACCCTGGCTCTTTATGAGTCAGAGAGCTAAGCACACTACAAAACTCTTATGAAAATACTTCTGGTTGCACAATTTACACAAGTGCCCGGAGGGCACGAAACCATATACACTGCAGGTGGAATGGGAAAGGTTAGATAGTTTAAAGTCACTGATTCCGGAGGAATCCGATCAGTGGGACTAAACGAAAAAGGAACTGGACACTTGTAGAGTGAACCTACGGTGGAGCACCGAGATGCTCGAGTTACCTAGCCCAGAGGCTGCGGCTGCGTGGGGTTCAGCAAGATGTCGGGAGTCCTCGTTGTAGTCTCAGGAGCCTGAAAGAAGAAGTTGCTGGCAGGCGACCAGTGTCGATGTTCAGAGAGATCCAAGCCTGTATCGGTGATGAAGGAAACCTGAAAGCAGAGGGGACTCAGTTCTCAACCGCTAGCCAGCGATCGTGTGGGTACCAGGAAGGTATTGGCTGAAGTCACCTCGACCAGGTGAGTGGATGACGTCGGACTCGGCTGTTCCTCGGACCAGGAGGCGCGGCGGCGACCAGGATGGAGGGCGAGCTGTCCCACGAAGGTGTCTGCTGTCGATGATGCTGGGCCCAAGAATGGGACAGCAGGTCTTGGCAGTGGCAAACCCACGCGGTGGAGTCAAGATGGTGTCGGGAGTGGACCAGGAGGGTCCGAGGTACTCCTCTGTTGAAGGGGAGCAAGAGCCAGTCTGGAGCAACCAGACCAGGGATGAAAGTCTGTCGTGGTGCGTCGTGAAGAGGGCCACCAGCCGGTCGGCGAGTGGTCGGACAACGCGGTGAGCAGCAAGGAGCAGAAGGGCCCCCACGCAGATCTCGTGGATGCTGGGGAGGCAGACTTCGGTGCTGGAGCCGCTCAGGGTTAGGGCTTCTCAAACCCTAGGTGCACTCACTCGAGGGTCCCTCGGTGGGCGTGCTAGATAAGCGTCGTGCAGGTTCTGAAGATGGCCGGTCCCGCAGGTCTCGTCACACCTACGAATCTCAGCTGGGCTGATGATGTAGGTAGAGGTCAGAGATGGCAGGGAACCCGGGTCTCGTCGAGCTGGGCAGTCTTGATCCGTGGGAGAGACGTACAGCAAACCGCAAGCGCTTAGGTGGTTCCTGCTGGTGCAGGGTGGCTACTCCTTAGCCACAAGGGAGAGTCTTCAGAATAGTCAAGAGTTCCTTTCGTGGAAAGTAGTTCAAGATTCAGAATTATCCAATTTGGGAAGGGGACCCGCTCCCACCTTTATTCTAGGAAAAAGGGGCTGGCCCGTGACTAGGTCCTACCTATGGGTGGGACCAGGAGGGGGGTGGTTACACCCCTATCCTTTGTCCGGCTTCGCCCCAGCTCAGGGGCTGGTGTGCCCCCGAAACTGGTTTGAGCTGGGCTATGCACAGTGAGCACCGGGGTGCCACTTGCAATCACCTTCCTTTCAGCCCTGCCTACCTGGGATACACAAACCCTGTCTGGGATGGTGCTAACACCGCCCTTGACAGGAAACCCTTTGTCCAAGCTCCCCTCGCTGGAAGGTCTCCCAGCAGCAGGAGGTCAGACTTGTGTCTGGTGGCAGCATCCATTTTGTGATGCTGAGGCTTGAGTCAACTTTTAACCGGGGTTCAAGGTTACTTCCATGTCGTGCCCCTCTAAAAGGGGGGAATGCTAACCCCGTCGCCAGAATTGGCGAGGGGTTCGTATTCCAATTCGTATGACACCTTACTCGACATGTGTAGGTGAGGCGATGCCAAAGTTAGCAAATAACCGCGAGGGTTATAATGCATTTTAAAGGAGTTGGCCCGCGTCACCATGGAACGGCTATTAGGATTTGGTTCCGCAAGCCGTCGACGGGCTCAGCTCGCGCCAGAGCACCATCTCACATGATTCCCAGCACTCTGCCTTCAGGATTGATAAGGCCTGCCATAGGAGTGACTGACAGGAATCCATGCGTCCATTTTAGGGTTAGGTATAGGAATACTACACCTACAGCAACGGGTGATTACACCACCTTGCCCCAGCTGTCGCGCAGCCAGTTGTGTCAGATTTGGGTGGCCATCCAGGGGTGGCACAATACATGCTGCAGCCCCTGGTAGGCCCTGGGTACACCGATGCCCTGGATACCTGTGGTATGCTGATACAGGGACTGATAAGGCGGCCCAGTTCCAATTAGTGGATGCACCTAATGTACATGTGTTAATTTCGAGAGAGAACAGCTAGGCTGTGGGTCTGATTGGCAGGCCCGCAGCCGGGGAAAGTCGTAAACCAATGAAGCAAAAGCAAAAAAATCTGGGTGATCATAGGATTGCAGACCCTACTCTCCTACACCCTCCACGTCCCTTGCAGGGGGGCCCCCTCAATTATCGTTATGAGAGCCAGGCACGATGGCAGCATAACAAAAAAATAGCCATTTTAAGATTCATATCCGCTTATGATTGGAAACACAAGGAGGCCCACATAGGCCAAACTGAACTTGCCAAGGACCCCACGGCTGCCAAAACATCACATGATAATATCTCTCTATGAGGTAGCAAAGACATGGTGTGAGAGAATATATCTCCTAAGTTCTTGTACTATGATATTGTCAACATGTTTTTGATTCCAAGATTAGATAACGAGTGATGCTTGGGATTGTGGACATTCATTGTTAAAAAGTTAGATTTAAAATATCAGGCTCATCTACCCAGTTGATGCTGAAGCCCAACATTTGATCCTACCTTGATCACCAAGTTGTCAGCATACGATAATAGCACATTGTTAAAATCCCTGAGCACTGTAGGACAGCTTCTGGTACTGGAGAGGGCTGGGGCATTTTGCACACCTTGGAGGCATGGGGGGACCTGAGAGAGACATTTCCATAAACAAGCCTGGAACTAATTAGGGCCTCTGCCATAAACGGGTGAGAATCATCTGCCAGAAAGTGGAGGATTATCATCCACTAACAATGCTTGGACACTCGGTTGACAAAATGGGAGAAAGAGTTCTAGATAAAAGTGATTGCCTTCATGGATAATCAAAGTCTGGATTGACATTTCTCAATTATTCAAAGGCTCCTTCTATTTAGAAGGCTGATGTGTTAATCTTTGTGTTTAGCTGTCTTTTTATTACGAGGGTTGGCTCTAGGAAAACTTATGCCAACTGTATATTTAATTATTGTTTTGTCTGGTCGTTTGTCTTTCACGTCCTCAGTTTTAAATGTTTTCATTGACAAATGGAAAGAACAGAAATCAGAGGCTGTTATAGTTTGTATTGCAGTTGGTTTAGGTATAGTCAACTTTTTCATTGATAGAGTGAGACGAGTCACTTTTCAGCATTTCACAAAAGGGAAAGTGGCCATCATACAGTATCTGTTGTCAGAATGATCTCCCCTCATTTGAGATATGTTGTAGGTGGATTGAAAAGAAGCCATTTGATAGTAGATCATAGGTTGAAATTAGGTCTGTATCTAAGTAATTCAGGTTCTGTTTTTATTATATTGCCAGGGATGCGTTTTGATTTTGAATGTGATTCTGTAGCAAACTTGGAGTCAAGGTAAAGCCTTTACAGATGACCTTATGTGTCCTCTTGGTTACATGTGAACTCCTCGTTCACGTACATTTTAAATTATCTATAATGTGTGCCATGGTTTTGCACAAAGACCATTGTAAAAATTTCATTGTCCAATCTAGAAGGAGTAATTGCCATTAATACAGTGTTTTTTTTTTTAATTTCTTTTTATTGGTTTATTTCAAACAGTAGCATCATCAGCAATGTCACATAGATACACAATGCATCGGCAATACATCTTTTGTTTCAACAGAAGCATATTCATCATAAAGAAATATATCATCAAAACATGGTAGTAAGTTAGTGAAACCCTCAGAGGCCAGGTAGAACACGCTCTGCGTTTAGAGTCTACATCATCACAGACATCATTAAATGGAACAAGTGAGGTCAGTCTCCCAATACTCTATATGACACACATTCTAGTCGCCTGTCACTATTGGGGAGTGACTGATACCAGAATCACAACCACCTCACATCTCTGCGCTACAACAAGTCTCCATTCCCATAACCATATCTCCCTGCTTTCTAGTGTGTTACCCCCCCTGCTTCCAGTTCCACTGCCTTCTGCGGATGTTCAAGGAGATAACAGGTCAAGGGGGCCCATATGTTCCGCGGCCTAGAGGCACTGGGCAATAGCTCCGAGTATGCTTCAAGCCGCTCCCGGCATGTCACAAGATCAGTAATCCAGTCCTTAAATTTCGGGGCTCGGCCCCTACCCCATCGACAGGCCACCCTCCGCTTTGCCATCAAGAGCGCCAGTGCTACATATTTCCTATGTGCTGCCTGTATCGGTCTTACATAACCAAGCAACGCCACCAATGGTGTGGGTTCAATATGCGTATGTACCATATGAGTCAGCGCCTCGAAGACCTGTCGCCAATATTCATTCACCTCAGGGCATGCCCACGCCAAATGCAGAAAGTCCGCTCCAGAGGTACTACATCTGGCGCAGCAATCTGTCTCTCTCAACCTATATCTATACATCTTAACCGGCGTATAGTATAATCTATGTAGGTACTTATAGTGTATCATGCGGAGTCTACTGCTGGCCGTCACTCTCTCAGTCTGCAGACAACAATACTCCCACTGCTCATCCGAAAGGGTCATGTTGAGCTCTGTGTCCCATCGCGCACGAGAGAGCGGATCAGCCATTCCCCTTTGGGTGTGTACTGTTCTGTAGATTAATGAGACTAGCCTTGTGGCTGTCTTGCACTTCAGCATTACATGCAGTGGGGCAAACGCCGGTGGGTCATTTGGGAAATTCGGAGTAATAGCTCGAATCCCCTGCCTCAGTCTTACATATAAGAAAAGATCAAGTGGGGTTTGTTGCGACCCTTGTAATATCTGCTCTGCGGAGCGAAACTTCCCTTCATGATACAAATCCC